>NC_048597.1:84060609-84385609 GCF_003668045.3 Cricetulus griseus
ACCCCCCTGTCACACACCATACCACACACACACATATACACATCACACACACACACACACACACACACCACATTCATACATATAATTAATGTTCACATGGATTTGTTTTGTTTTGTAATCCAACAACCAACCAGGGCTATCTCTGTGGCCATGAGGTTAGGAGCACTTAGTGCCCTTGCAAAGGACCTGAATTTGATTCCTCACATAGTGGCTCACAATGAATAAACGGTAACTCCAGTTCCAAGGGATCCAATGCCCTCTTCTGACCTTCCTGGATACTGCACATACATGGTAGAGATACGTGTGCATATGCAGGTAAAAGCACCAATACTCATTACATGAAAATAAACAAATCTTTAAAACCAAGCTGTGAGAACCCCTGAAGGTGGACCGAGTACGTTTCCCATGACAAGATAGTGATGAACTTAGAGAGGTCAATGGTGGAGTCTTATAGGGTGAAGGTGAAATGCCCATCACAAGCTAATGAATTTGTTCCTCAGTTTCCAGCTAGAGGAATTGCCTGGGAACCTTTGGACCTGTGACCTAGCTAGCAGATGTAGGCTTCTGGGTGTAGTCTTGAAAGTAATAGCTGCTTCTGGTCTTGGCCTGGGTACTCAGAATCCAGTGCACAAAGACATGAGCAAGCCATGAGTTCTCACACAAAGGACTCAGCCACTTCAGCCTCCATGCTTTCCCTACCATGAGAATGTATCTCCTTCCTTAGGTTGCTTCAGGTAGGCATTCTGTCACAGTCGCAGGAAAAGCAGCTATTACACATGATCATGTAATGCTGTTGGAGTTTGTTCAATGACATCTCCAGTTCACCTTAACACTTTAGTATGAGACAGAGGCATGGGGGGTCACCAAGGCTGGCCTCTGACATATTTCATCATATATATGTACATGTACATGCATGCATACAAACACACACACACACACACACACACACACACACACACACACACACACACACATTCCCAGTGTGTTAGTTGTCTACCTGCTGTAACATAGGGAAGGCTTTATTTTGGTTAATGGTTTCAGAGGGTTTTATTCCAGTTACTTGATCCCATGTCCTTTGGAAGAACATATTGGTGGTGGGAGAATATGGCAGAGGAGGTCCTTCCATGGGAAGCAGAGAGTGTGATAAGAAGGGACCAAGAATAACATACAAGAATCCACCCCTGTGACCTTCCTATGGCTAAGCCCCACCTCCCAAAGCTTTAGAACCACTCAGAAGAGTACCACCAGCTGGAGACCTAGGCGTTAGCATACAATCCTGTGCGGGAGATTCCACACACTACTACCCACAGCTCGTCAGTTAAGATATGCAGAAGACGGGATATGAAACATTCAGTTAGAGCTTTAATAATTAAGCTGAATTTTGTCACCAAGTTACAAATGCCATTAAAGGAATGAAATATGCATCAGCCGGTTAATCATGCACCCAGACATTATGCATCATGATTGCCTGGGAAGAGTCCTTAAAGAGCCAAGAGAGTAGCATAATCATCCTACTTGGAATAAATACTCCAAATCAATGAAACACGTTTCTTGGAGTTTCTTGCTGTAGTACACTTGCATCACTAACAGTTTTCCACCTTTTTATACAACTTCCTCTTTGTGCGGGAAGCTCATTTTGCTTCAGTTAGGTTTGACCCTCTTTGCTGTTAATTCCTCTTTTGTTGAAATTTTTAAATATTAAAATATAAATATATCATTTCTTTTCATTTCTCTAACTCTTCCCATGTTTCCCCCCACATCCTCTAAAATTCATGGCCTCCTTTTCCTTAACTATTATTGTTATACACACACACACACACACACATATATCAATACAATCTGCTGAGTCACTTGGTAGTCAAGTTAGGGGCTCATCCCCTGGAAAGGCTAGTTCTCCTTCTCTCAGAAGTCATGAGTTGTCCATAGTTCTTTGTCTACGGGTAGGACCCTGTGAGATTTGCCCCTTCCATGTTAGCTTGTCTATTGGCGATGTCATTACTTGGATCTTATTGAGGCAGCCATATTGTTGAGCTATTGTGTCTCTGGCTTCCCTTTCATTTCTAGGAGACATAATCTCAGGTAAGACTTCCTGGTTCTTGGTCTCTTACAATCTTTCTGCCCCCTCCTGCATAATCAGTCTTCTTTGTAAATCTTACTCTTGGTATTGGCCTTCCGAGTGAGAATGGAGAAGAACATTGAGTATGGATGGGTGGCCCTAAAGTTTCAACATCACATCAGTTGACAAAGCATCACTCTGTACTCCCTAGGGTGATAGTGAATAGCCCATGAATCTTCTCTTACTCTTCTCAGGGTTGAGCAGTCTACAAGAGTCTATCTTTGGTGTAACCTTTCCTCATCTGAGCCTGAATGCCTTGCTCTGTGCTGCTATAAGCAAATACCACAAACCAGAGATCTTAAGGAACCAGAAATGCTGTATCCCAGGAAGGCCGATGTTCAGGGGCCAGCACAGAGTGGGGATGCACTACATCCTCACACTGCAGACCATGGAAGGGTAACAAGCCAAGGCAGCATGGGGCCTGCCTTGTAATGTTCCTAATCCCATTCATGGCCTCGTGCTCAGTCATCCCAAAGGCCTCTTTCCATAGGCAGCACCTCATATAGGAAGAGTACATCTACACAATGCAGTCATGGTAGACCAGAGCGACTCATACTCCTGCTTACTGGTAGAGGTGGATGAGGAGGGTGACAGGATCCAGGATGAAGTTATCACCCTCGTTGCCACGAGGGATGAGGGGATGTGCAGTGGTTTTGAGGATCAGTCTTCTTTTGTGTTCTGTAGCACCAGGGGAGAGAAGAACCCATGGCAAACTGCTTGGGACCCATTGTAGCTTCTGTGCAGTGTACAGGACATGGACCCAGGTTAACGCCTATGTGAAGAACACCAGAATAAGATACTTTTTATTGAGATACAATTCAAACACCATAAATTTTACCCTTCAAAATATACACAATGGATTTAGTATATTCACAAGGATACAAAACAAATGCTCAGCCGGATGGAGCATTTAATCCCAGCACTCAGGGCGGAGGCAGGCAGATCTCTGAGTTTGAGGCCAGCCTGGTCTACACAGCGAGTTCTCAGACAGGTCCAAAGCTACAAAAAGAAACCCTATCATGGAAACAAAACAAAACAAAACAAAACAAAAACTTGCAAAGCAAAAACTCTGATTCATTTCCCCCAAAGAAACTCAATGCCTACCAGTAACCACTTTCCATTTCCTGTCCCCTGCCTCCTAACATGACCTATTCTGAACATTTCAAATCAATGGAACCATATGACACCTAGCCCTTTATGTCTGGGTTCTTTCACTTAGCGTGGTATTTTCAAAGCTCTTTCATTCTTTCCTGTGTCAGCCGGCTGATATTACATTGACCAGATAGACCACTTTTTCTTCCATTCATTGTTTGATGAGGATTTGGATCTTTTTTTCACTAAATCATGAACTATGTATATCTCTATCAACATTTATTCACATATTTTAGGGTAGATGTGTGATTTCATGTCTTTTGGGCATGTACCTTGAGGTCATATGGTAACAGTGCAGGTAACGTTTTGAGAGGATGCCAAAATATTTCTAAAAGCTTTGCTTTGCAATTCAATGGCAACATCTGTCTATACTTTTTATTATAACTATTCTAGTGTGTGTGCATGCATTTGTGTGTGATTGTGTGCGTGCATGTGTATGTGAATGTGCGTGTGTGCGTGCGTGCGTGCGTGCGTGCGTGCGTGTGTGTGTGTGTGTGTGTGTGTGTGTGTGTGTGTGTGTGTGTATGTGTCAGGGCCAGAAGTTGTTGTTGAGTATTTTACTATATCCCTCTCCACTTTATTTTTAGAGGTATATCTTCATTTCTGACTCCGATACTCATGGGTTCATCTGGGGACCAGCCAGCCTTCCTGATCCATATGTCTCTGTGCCCTAACTCCCCTTGCTGGGATTACAGACACACGCTACACTGGATCTGAACTCAGGTCTTCATCATTGTCCTGCCAGCCTTTTACTGACTGAGCCATTACCCCATTATAACAGATGAACAGTGGTGCCTTGTTGTGGTTGGCCCTGCCTTTCCCCAGTAGCTATTGCGTCCTCTTCTGCGTGATGATTGGCCATTTGCGTGTCTTCTTTGGGGATGTGCCTGTTTCAAACATGTGCTCATTTTTAAATTAGATTGACTGTCTTTCTATGGGTCAGTTTGTAAGTGTATGTTGTGTATGCTAGACCTTCAGCTGACCTCTCCTCTAATTCTATAGGTTGTCTTTTTATTTTATTAGTATTGGTGTATTTAAAACACAGGAGTTTTTAAATGTGATTCCTATTATGCCTAATTCATCTATGTTTTTCTTCTTTCTCGTGGGTATGATGGGTATGTCTGTGTATGCATGCTTGCCTGTGTGTAGGTGCACATACATATCAAGGCCTGAGGTTGATTACTTGGATTCTGAGTCACCTAACACAAGGATTGTGAATGCTCAAGAGACATTGAGCTGGTAGATGGGGTATAACAAATTGTTCGTGGGAGGAATATATGGAACATGCCTGAGACAGAGGAGCATCATTTATGGCCTTCAGCCCATTTGCTAGAATTCAACCACAGGGGCCAGCAGAGAGGATGGAGAATGTAGTTTGGTTTACATCCAGGACTAAAGGGAAAGGCCTGGCCACCAAGTATCCACTCTGTGCCATCTTAAGTTTTGCTGCTGAGCTGTTCTATTTTGTGGATTTCTTATCTTGAAGCCATAGGTGTTCACTCCAGTGTAAGATACAAGAAGATCCCCCACCTGTGATATTCTTACTTTAAAGTTTGTCTTGGTGGGCCTGGAGAGACAGCTCAGCAGTTAGAGCACTGGCTGCTATTGCAGAGGACTTGGTTCAGTTCCCAGCACCCACATGGTGGCTTACAAATACCTTCAACCCCAGTTCCAGGGGATCCAATGCCCTCTGCTGGCCTCCAAGAGCACAGCATGCAAAACACCCATCCACAAAAAAGGAAAAATAAATATGATCTTTAAAAAAAATTTTTTTTCTTGCCTAGGCTTGGTCCATTATTTGTTCACAGAGATTCTCGACTCTGTGAAGCTCTATGAAGAAATGGGTCAAGTTTTAATGAGAAACCAATTATTGTTGAAAATATGTAGCCAACAAAAGATTGCTCTCTGCCATATACAAAGAACTAGGATAAGCTCGATATAAAGGTGGGTTGACATTATGGATGGGCATCTTAGGAAGAAGAGAAAAGCTTGAATATCAATAGCTGTCTGAAGAAAAGCATCTCAACTCTTCATCCTGATGGAGACTTAAAATCAATTAGTGGCATAGTCAACAGATGGCAAAATTGAAGAGCGATGACATCATCGGCATTCGCTTGGCTGTCTGGGAGGTGAACCCCTAAGAGCGATGTGGAAATCATGTGTGGGTGCCTTGGGCAGCTGAGCGCGCCGCCTTCCGTCCAGTCCATTTCACTAGTAATGAGATCGACACTGTCTTCCTCAGGATTGGCGATTCATTTTGTTATCACTCCCACCATTTTCTGTGTGAAATGGTTCAGCATGTTTTATTAAAGCAATTGTATCCCATCTTCTCTTTAGCCTTTCATCCTGACAGGATTATTGGATTTCCCTCCCCATTCTCTCATTTTTTCTTTCTATGTACTGCAGGCCATCTGGTGCTAAGCTTTGAAGACTTCCCAAGTTCCTTAGATAAATGGATTTATCTAAATGACTAGCTGTAGAAATTAAAGTTAATAACTAACACATAGGAGCATACAGTGTTCCAGAGAGTAATGTGTTGTCTCTCACTAACTCATGCAAGAACTTTAATTTTTAATTTTCTCATTGTATGTGTGAGGGTTTGCCTACATCGATGTACACATACCATGTGGGTACCTAGCACCCAAGAATGCCAGAAGAGGGCATCTGTTCTCCTGGAACTAGAGTTACAGGCAGTTGAGAGTGACCTTATGGTTGCTGGAAACTGAACCCTGGTCAGAGCAAGAGCTCTTGACTGCTGAGCCATCTCTCCAGACCCCTGCATTAATTTAAAAAATCCCCTGGCGTTAGCTTTCAGTTCTCACGGTAGTCTATAAAGTCAGTTTTCTCATCCCCCTTGGGAATGAAGAAACTTGGGCAAGGATGTAGCAGGTGTGAGCAATGATGTCTTTGCCTTGGACATCTCCCATGTCTGCACCTGGCTGGTGATCTTGCCGTCCTGTGGTGAGGTGAAAAGGTGGTTAAAACTGCTTGCCAAGTTCAGGCCAGAGTGGGTGGGAGTTTGCCAGGTGTGAGGTGACTAAAAAGCCTTGTCGCTGCTCGCTGCCTGAATTCTCCAGCACATTTGTGGTTGTTTTTTCACTCTTCCCGAGCAAGAGCTTGGCGATGTCTGCGTGTTGTCAAGTACTCAAGGATTCACAGACTTCAATGACCGTCTCCAAATTCAGAATACTTTTCTCTTCCTGAATGTACAGCTTTCATGACTGGCCCACGGAATCCAGTTTTCAAAGAGTGGGCCTGTTTGTTGCCAGCTGTATGGTACCAATGGTGGATGGAATTATGTTTTCATACTTTGCTTCTTTTTGAGGTGCTAGAGGCCTGGTCTCGGAGAGAGGGGTTTAGCTTCCTGATGTGCAGAGCAAGTCCTTCCCAGCCTGGAAGACAGCCAAGTCACTAAATTGACATGTTCACTGAATAAATTGCATGTAACAACATGATGCCAGATTCGAGAGGATTTGATAACAGGGCTTTTGAACTCTGCAAATGCTACCCAAAAAAATGTTTCTGTTCTTAAGAAATGTTTGATAAATTGTTAAATAAAAGACTGTGTGAGGACGTGTGCCCTCAATTCAGTTTCCACCGCATGTTTTATTGAATAGAAGATAATCGTGGCAGCAGGCTGTATGTCAGCTGATTCCCTGTGAGGTATCACTGGTGGCTGAGCCCCTCTTGCCTTGGACACACCCCCACAAATGCTTAGAACATCTCTGAATTTAGGTGCTGACTGATTGATTGGTTGCTGTTTAATTCTGGAGCCATTTTCAGTCTTTTACTCCTGCAAATTCACGCTGCAGCTCCCCGACACCCCAAGCTGGACATTGTGCTCTATCTGCTTCTTTATCTGATGCCAGCTCCACAGACCCTGTTCTGTGGTGTTTTGGTGCTTCTTCTGGGCTTGTGGAGGTCCCGCACATTCTCTTAGCTGTGTTCAGAACTATTTAAAGTCATGTACAGTGACCAAAGAGAACTGTGCGATACCAGCTGCTTCTAGCAATAGCGAGTTCTTTTTTTGTCATTCTTAAAGCAGTTTTTCCCCCAGAACAACACACGTCTCACCAATTTTAAGGAGACCCTCATGTCTCCCTGGGGAGAAAAGCAACAATCTCATACTCTACATAGTTGAATGAAATCTCCAAATATCGTGAATCTTGAGGCCATTTTAACAATGCCATCATTCTCATGCAGGCTAATATAAATGAAATATTGTGACCCTCCTATCAAAATGGTGAAAACAAATTTAGTCTCTCCCTCCAGTGCCTTGTACTTCTTCCAGCTGTCATCACTTGCTTTTCACAGTCCACAGTTCTGATCCTACAAAGGGGTGGGTGTGTTCCACCGAGTGCTGATCAGCCTCTAGCAGTTAGCAGATGAGGCCCCAGACCAGAGAAACATTTGGGAGACTTCTCTTGTAATGAAACATCATTGTTGTCTTTAGGAGTCATGTACAGAAACGTCCCAAAAGTTTCAGAAGTTGCAGGAGGAAAGTTCAGGCCACTCTTTCTCTTGAACTCTGACACCAGCTGAAATTTCAGTACCCTCAGAACATCAGAGCAACTGATTGTGCCAAACTGTCTCTCCAACAGAGAGGCTGCTCCTATATGGAGCAGCAAACTGCAGCTACCCATCCATTTCTTCTGCCTTCAAAATAAGTGAAGCTGAGGCTGGACAGATGACCCAGTGGTTAAGAACCCTGGCTGCCCTTCTAGAGGACAGAGGTTCAGTTCCCAGCACCCACTGGGTGGCTCACAAATCCATTTGTAATTCCAATCTCAGAGGGATCTGATGCCCTTTCCGTGTATACTGCATACATGTGGTATGCATATGTACAAGCAGCAAAACACCCATAAAATAAAATGTAAACACTTTCAATAAAAATAAATAAGAAAAGGAGCAAGGCAAGAAGCTCTTAGCCTTTAGACCAAATGCCCCTCCACATCTCAAAGATGTCGCTGTCTCTTCTCCCCCTTCCACCTCCACCTCCACCCCAGGCCTCCTCTTCCCCGGGTCTTGGAAACATTTCCTCTGCCAGGGAGACATTTCTGTAACACCCATCACTGGCTATCTCTGTTGGTTCTACATCCATGGATGAATCAACTGCAGAGAAAAACTGCTCAGCTAAAAACTGTATCTGTGTCAAATCCTCCAAGTGGCCCTTGTCATTCCTCTCCAGACCTTGGCTGAAACAACTCTCCGAATAGCATTTATGTTGTATTACTAATATGTAGGTATCACCAAAATTCTGGGCATGATTTAAAGGGTATGGGAGCTTCTATGGGATGTGTGCAAATACCATGCTATTTTACACAAGGAACTTGACCGTCTCTCATCCTGTGTTGATGTCCACAAGGGGTCTGGGAACCACAAGTGACTGTGTTTTTATTCTCAACTCTCCTCCATCACTCACAGTCTGTTTCAGAAGAGCACTGCTCCCCCACACCCCATGAGCTCTCCAGTGAATGCTTGTAATAGCATACTGTTATACATGTAAGCAAAGCATGTGTGTGTGCACATGGGGGTACAGTTTGTGTAGTTCCCCTCATTGCAGGGTGTCTGAATGGCAGACTGTGTAGATCCTGACTAAAGAGATAGCTTTTCCACATCCATTTCCAGGCGATTGCTTTTTAAGGTCACCCACTGAAAGGCTCGTCTAACGCAGATGGAGGCCTTAGGATTGGCTGGCGAGCCTGGATGGCAAGTGGGTCCATCCATTTTTCATGAAGTTATAATTAACACGATATCTGTCTCCCACAGGTTCAGCCTTTGGGAATGAAGAGCAGCCACCTCTGAAGCCAGCTCCACCTTCTAAGGACACACCTAAGGGAACTGGCCGGGCGGCCCCTACACCTTCCTCCAATGCAGCAACACCACGCAGGAGTTTACTTCCGGCACCAAAATCCACTTCCATGCCTGCTGGTAAGACCTTCTGCCTCCCAGGGGCATCACAGTGGAATGCCCTTTGTGCATAAATATGAAGTCTTTGAAAGCCCCTATGTACATCAGCCATTTAGAAGAGACGATGGAGGGGTGTTAAGGTCGTTCCAAGTTAATGATAATATGTCTGTTTTCAAAGCCCTTCAACAGAGTCATGTGTTTAAGCTCTCACAAAAACCTCTCGCTCCTCCCACTGTCTGGTAACTCTGAGTGACACCATTTTGGTTTCACAAAGCAAGAGTCAAGCTATTTTTAAGAAGACTGGCACTTGGCTAGGGGGAAGGAAGCCTTTGCTCTCGAACCCCTTTGAAGGGCTTTGGAGCAAGCTCAGCCTGGGCCTCAGAACTCAGTGGGGAACTGTTGCATTCTGTTGGCTGAAACCCACAAAACTGGGCAGGTCCCAGCAGATTGGCAGCTTAAAGTCCCAGCTGTGGCTCCAGAGCTACAGTTGTGTCTGTGAAAGAAAGGGTGACCCACTCCAGTTATAACATACAGTAAACCTAGAGGGGACTGAAATATCACATCCATTTGACACAAAACTCCAGAAGTGTGGCACATGCTATCTACCAATGACAGCCTTCCTCAGGCATTCCTGGCAAGAACATAAAATATTCCACTGCTCTCAAGAGGACTTAGCAGTCTACAGATCATAAATGCATGTATTGTTTGATGTCCCAGTGCTGGTTCTAGAAATCTTCCCCAAAAGCAGATTAACAAAAATCCAGTACACTTGAGGGAATTCATTGCATTGATGTTTAGCATTGAAGAAGACTGAAAACACCTCACCTGCCTGTTCATAAGAACTGCATGAATGCGCGTCCAGGATGCACTGCAGTATGGCTGTCCTAAGATGCAGGATTCTCTCTCAATAGGGATATGTTATATTATTTATGTGCTTATACTAAGAGAAGAAATAGAAAAATAAGCTATGAGTTTTTAAAAGATTATCCGTGGGGGATAAAGAGAGATTTAGGAGGAAGAATCGAAATTGAAGGCAATGACAGTATTTGGACACTTGTTTTTTTTGTGCTTGACCTAAAAATCATCTGAATATTGAGCATAGTTGTATATGGATGCCAAGTCTGGAAAGAGCCAATCTGAACAGTCCTGCAGAAGCTGGACGTGGTATGCATAGCTTTCATCCCAGTGCTCAAGAGGCAGAGGCAGAGGCAGAGGCAGATGGATCTCTGTGAATTTGAAGCAAGCTGGGGAGAATTAACTAATGGATCAATGAAGACATGAATGAGTAAATAAACTGTGAAGCCTATGTGGTAGAACCGTGGAAATGAACGATTCCAGGTGACTTACCTAGGCCCAATGATTTGGCATGCTTCCCTGCTTGGATATTCCCTAGGTTCAGAAAGATTCCAGCAGGGATGCCTTAACTTGTTGTGGGTGGTCTATCCTGTTGGTGGTAGTGCTGCATCGCTGCAATCGTCCTGATTGTCCAAGTTTGTGTGCCGCAGGACAAGACAATGTAAGGGCATCGTGGTTAACACAGGAACTTACACAGTGGATCTTTAAGAAGAGGTATCTGCTCAGTTCACTGGAAACTTTTAAGTAACAAAAGCAACAGTAGTGATCCCAGATTGTATCAGAATCTGTTTACCATTTAAAATAGGCAGGAGTGAGCTAGCAAGGTAGCTCAGTTGATCAGTTGCTTGCCATACATGCATGAGAACCTGAGTTTGATCCCTGAAAACCATGTAAAACAGCTGGACATGTTGGTGCCTGCTTGTAATCACAGCACTGAGGAGGAGATGGGCAGATCTTGGGGGCTCTGATGGCCAGCCAGCCTGATGTGTGAGCTCCAGGCCAAGGTGAGACTATCCCAAAAGAGAAGGTGGGTGACATTCAGAAAGATACCTGGAGTTGACCTCTAGTCTCCATATGCATGTACACACACACACACACACACACACACACACACACACACACACACACACACACACACAGAGAGAGAGAGAGAGAGAGAGAGAGAGAGAGAGACAGACAGAGACAGAGACACACAGAGAGAGAGACAGAGACACAGAGACACAGACACACAGACACACACACACACACACAGAGAGATCTTAATAAATAAATTGTTCCAGGCTTAAGACAGGGAATTTTAGACCCCAGGACAATGGAATAGGATAGGTTCTTGGTTAAACATGACAGGCTGATTGCTTTAGTGAGGCAAAGTTAAGTAAAAGTGGGACATTTTAAGTGTTGAAAATAAAGGGAAAGCAGGTTTACAAAACCTTCATTTTTTTTCTGAGTATTTCTGCTACTTAGGATATCTTAAGTGCCATTTCTTTCTCTCTTTACATAAATCTCTCCCTTCTCTGAGCCAGCATGTCTTCCCTCAGGTCTTCACATAGTGTGGCCTCTTCAGGGACTTTCCATTAATAGCTATTCACACCCAAGCTATTATCTAAGGAGTCCTGTGTCTGCCATCTCTCTGACTTTTTTCACTAGCTGATCTGGAACTTGCTATGTGGACCAACCTGGACTTGAACTGACAGATTCAGCCTCTCAAGTGCTAGAGCTAAAGGTAGCTACTCTGTGTCCAGACACACCTCTTTTTTTTTTTTTTTTTTGCCACCAACAGGGAACCCAGAATACCCCAGGCTACTAGCAAATACCCATTGAAAGTGGGAGAGTCCTCACTCCCTGCTCATTCTGTCTGCTAATGACTCTGGGGCAAGGAGACAATGAGAACTTGAAATTACCTGAGACTTTCAGTGAGTGCCCAGCAAGGCATACCAGCTCCCTAGAGGAAGTGAGAGGCATCCCTTATCCTTTCTGCTAGTCCTGGTCAATGGGAGCCTATGTTCCAACTTTCCAGTGTTGTAAGCGCCGAGCACCATGAGGAAGTATGCTTCTTCTGAATCAATAAAAACAAAAACCAAAAAAACAGAGGCCCCCGTGGCAGGCACAACAGGCAGGAGCCTCCAGCTTTCCCTCTACAGTTCCTTCTCTATTTCACTTTTGCTCTGTGAATCCTATGTCCTCCTCCAGCAAATGGCAGCCCCAGCCATAAAACACTTAGCAAACTCCCTGCATATTAGCAATATCTACTCAGAAATATCCCCCAATGGAGCTGGTAAGCTCTGCATTTGATTTTCAAGAGACATATTTTTTCAAAGATTTTTGTTTGTGGGGTGTTTTGCCAGCGTGTATGTCTGTGTACCTTATGCATGTGGACATGCAAGGTGCACAAAAGCCAAAAGCCGGTGGAACCTGACTTACAGATGGTTGTGAGCTGCTGTGTAAATGCTGGGAACTGAACCCAGATCCTCTGTACGATTAACCAGTGCTCTTAACTGCTGAGCCATCGCTCCAGCCCTGAGACATAACATTTTTTAGACTCAAGTACAGTAGTGCATGCCTGCACTCAAGAGGCCAGTCAGAAGGATCTTAGGTTGTAGTCCAGTCTGAACTACATAGGGAGACCCTGTCTTAAAGTACAAGCCAAACGAAAATAGAAAACATCATTTAGACATTCTCCCACCATTGACTCAAGAGAGGGGCCAGGTACTTTAAACATTACCCAAACACTACTACTATGAACTAAGCTGAAGACCTCCCAACCACTCACCATGTGGACCCCTGACTGTGACCTTTGGGAATCTTCCCATTGCCTGCTGCCCACAGGATTTCTTATGGCACTCACTGCATGGCTATGTGTTTCTAAGTGAATTAAAATCAAGCTTTCTGCTCCTGTTTGTTGTCACATTAATTGAGCCACAGAGGGCAGGGTGACAAAGTGGTCACATCCCAGACAATTACATGGTTTGGATTCTGAGGTTGGGCATGAGTTCATAGATAGCAGGCATCCTTATTGTTTTAACCCTTCTCCAGGGAACTCCTCCTCCTCTTCTCCTCCTTCCCTCCTCCTCTTCCTCCTCTTCTCTGCCTCCTCTTTCTCCTCCTCTTTCTTTTCCTTCTCCTCCTCTTCCTTTTCTCTCTCCCTCCTCTTCCTCCCCTTCTCCTCCTTCTTGTCTTTCTTTATTCTTTGCTTTACACAATACAAGTCATCAAACTCTTTTCCCACTGAGCATTTCTGAACTTGACAGTGCCAAACTAATGGTGGCTGAGCCTTCATGCCCCAGTCCCACCTGCTTAATGGCACTCATCTACTGTTGAAGATTCGACCTGTACCAGCAACAGAACAGACCTCCGGAGTGCTCAGGCATACCCTCTAACCTGTATTTCTAATGGCAAGTTTTTATGACTAATATTTTTTCTCTGGTTCATTCCTCAACAAGAGTCTAATCGCTTGCTGTCCCCATGATTTAGATGCAGGGATAATTAGAACAGCCTTTCCCTTAGGAACTCACAGCAAGGAAAATGGATTTATAACTTAATAATTAGGGTGAAAGCAAGAGGCTCATCATCTTATATCTAGAGTCTAGTTAATTCTAGCCAGCCAAAAAGTCATAGTGAGGTGGAGGTAAGGCAAAGTGGCCTGCCCTTTATTGATGGTTTCTTTAATCATTTTTGTATGTTCCTTGTTCAGTTGCTAAGTATTTATAATTTGCCTGCTTTTTAAGTCCTGAAATGATCCGGGGTTACAGGGCAAGGACAGTGTGACTCAGGCAGGCAATGACAGTATGACACAGGCATTAGACTAAACATCAAAGGAGCAAAAACAGAAAAATAAAAACACCAGACTCGATGCTTCCTAACTCCAAAGGAAACCAAAAAGCATCACCCATCTTTCTCCCAATCGCAAGTGCTGAAGATCAGAAGACTGAGAATTGACAACACAGCAAGGACGCAAGGCTTTACAAATGGACCCGTACTCTGAAGCTTCTTCTCATGATGTGCTTGCTGCCATGCCTAGCAACCTGGGCTTCATCCCCAGAAGCATGTGGTGGAAGGAGAGAACCCAAGCCTGTAAATCATCCTCTGACCCTGTCACATATGTTCCATTGCTCAGGCTGTAAGTGGAGGGTCCCCAAGTATTTCAGGACCTTGGCCACAGTCTTTTGATATGTCTTTATCCTTATGAAAAGCTTTTGTGTTGTTCACATATCAAATACAAAATCCCTCTCTGGTGCATTGAACCATATAATTTTATGGAAATAGCTGGGCTTTACCCATTGACTTGGTAACAGGGTCGCACTAGTCTGATAAATATAGAAGTGTTTTCAGTTGAAACTATTGATCTGAATATAGATTACTTCATGGCCAACATGCCTCTGATTCTGTCAAGCGTGTATGATGGAGCATATAAACTCTTTCCATGCTAAGCTGTGGAAAGATTCCTGTGGTTATATAGAAAATGCCTTATCACTTAAGTTTATTTCTACCTAATAAAACTATTCCCTAAGACTCAACAAGGCTGCCAATCTACAGACTATAAACCCCACATGCCATAATAATGACTTTTGCCTCTTTAGAGGCATGTTGAATTAAACTTCACACATAGAGGGATTTCTGGGCATACTGTAATTTACAAAATTCAAGTCGCTGATCAAAGTCATCTGCATGTATTCACCGGGAAGGTTGATGCTTGTGTACCAGGAATATGTTGCCCCCGGCTCTCCCTGCTTCATCAGTACTGCTCACACATTTCCCTCCCACCCTTCCTGAGGATCACATATTAAAGAAAGAAATTGGGAAAGTGCTGGAAAGAAAGACTGAACCTTAGGGGGAAAAAAAAGAGAGGGCAAGTAATGGGCTGCTGCCTGCTGCTGGAATGTTCATTGAAGATAACGGGGGAGGGGGGCTGTTCTTAACAGCTTCCCCTGATTCCCATGACTTCTTGTGCTTAACTCCAAGAGCAAGGTCTCCTGGGATGGTGAAGAAATTATCTCAGTGCTGATGATGTGGTCATTCCTGTTGGCTCAGGGTGTTCACCAACCTCCCAGGAGGTGGACGGGGAGGAAACGAGACCACAGTTTGTCATAGAAGCAGTATATCAGCAGTTCAGTGTAGGTGCTCTTGTTATTGCTTGGTGTTGAGTGGCCTCCCCGAGGCCAAGTTTGAGTTGCTATCACAGACTCAATTGATTTGTCATTGTGAAGCCAATGGCAGGGCAGGCAGTTGTGTAGGGAATAGAGCAGGTTGGAGGAGACCAGAAGAATTCAAAATGTTTGGAGAAAAAAATGAAGGCAATAAATATGAGAGCCCTTTGTGTGGTGTGAGGTCAATGAGCCCGGAAGATGGGATTCCGATGATGTCTGCTGTGTCTGTTAAGGGGAGTGGCCCACGTCATCAAGAGAGCCCTGTGAGGGGCGAGGGCTGTTCCAGAATGACCTGTGTGCTGTGCTCTCCAGACAGCCAGAAGAAACGTCAACAGACCCTGTAGGCCAGAAGTGTGACATTCTCTAAGACATCCCAGAGGCAGGGACTGTTGAGATGTTTGTGGGCATCCACTCCATCCACAGACAGGCACCGACCAAGAGCCTTCTCTAAGTTAAGCACCGAACTGGTTACCTGGGGAGATCTTGATGGATGAGATAAGACAACCCTTGTCCCCAAGTGGCACAGGGTGTCACATAATTACACACTTAATTGTTTCATTACAGTTATGCTAAGTGCCGTGAAGGGGAAATGAATGCACAGGAAGGCATGTGGTATGGAGGGCTGAGGCTGAGCACGAATAAGACACCAGCCAGAAGCCTGAAGTTTGAGAGAAGTTGCCAGGAATGGCCAATATGGGGGAATAAACCCATCTCCCCTTAAAAATCTCAGCCTGAGGTTGCTAGCAATTAGATGCCTTACTAAGTTGAATATGTATATATGTATACACACACACACACACACACACACACACACACACACACACACACACACACACTCCTCTTCTTCCTACATCCTGATAAAGGAATGTGGAAGCTGTAAAATGGCTGAAAGACCAACAACCCTCTCCTGCCAGTTTGCTGGGCTAGAGGTTCGTCTGGCCCCAAGGTGACAGGTGACATGAGAAGTGGGAAGGGACAGTCCCTTTCCTCTGCTGTCTCTCCTTTGCCTTCCTTGAAGCCTCTGCAAGAACAGTTTTTGAGAATTTGAGAAGACTTATAGGGCACTCCCACAGTGCCTGGGTGTATGCAACACTGACCCACCTTGACCTGAAGCCACCTTCAGGCTGGTGTAAAACCAGCTTTGTATTTTGTAATTCTTCAAAAGCAGGGTATCATCATCCTGATTCTTCCTTGAGAGCTTGTAAGGGGATTGTATCTAAAGCTTACGCTCCTTGTTGCTTGCCTGCTCCTCCTGCCTGTCAGCCCTAAGAAGTATGGGAGTGAGTCCTGCAGTAATTCATGCAAATGGTCTTGGCTGATCAATAATGAGTTGTCCCCCAGCCTAAGGAATACAAGTGCTGAGCACCACAGTCCAAGCCCCTGCAGGAAGCCTTTACCTTTTTCCATCACATCCTGTCCTGCTGCCCCCTTGTGTAGAACCCTTTAGCAGTCCCAGCTGCCTGTGAATCCAAGCCCCATAGTCAGAACCCCTGCCACTCACTTCCTCCCCTACCCCCCACCTCCTCCCCTGCCTTCTACCCCCTCCCCTGTCATGCTGCCTTCTTGCACCTGCAGCTGCATTGCTGAGCCAAGCTACATCATATCTCTTTATGGTTTCTTTCCCACTGTTGACTCCATCTCTTATCCCTTTCTTTTAGACTTTGATCCCCAGCCCCTCGCTGCCCACCTGATACTCATTCCACATACCCACTTATTGACCGTGTGGCATAGGCACTTGGCCATCTTGATGACGTCCAGCAACATAAACATGATCTCATGCCAGTCTTCACCTAAAGGCTCTTGCCTATCTTCCTAAACACCAAGTACGATGACAGAACTCTGCTTTTCCTGTGCCTTTAGATGAGGGATCTGGCTTTCCCAGCACCAGAGTAGCTGGGCAGCTGACAAAGACTTAGCGTGAGGTCTGTCCTTGCTAAAGCTGTTCCTCTTTCTAATATAGCACATTTATTAATCTATTAAAAGGCTGGTTGTACAGGACAATGTCTTATGGTTCCCAACTAGGACATTAATATGTCTTCATGAGAAAATTACAATTTACTGAATTTTGTAAAATGGTTAGTACAGATGCCCCTCAAGGCAAATATGAATGTGTCCCATAAAGACACATTGTCCAATTCCATCGTGATTTCTGAGGAATCATGCTGAGAACCAAAAGTCAGTGTAGGGGCACAGAACACAGGATCCTGAAATACATAGTCCTCCAGCCTAGAAATGATTCTGACTATTGAACTGTCAACATACGAGGGAGGACACAGAACATGAATGAGAATGAACTGTCTAGTTAGCCCATATCTGCACTATTAAATAACAGGGCAACATCAATATTAACAAGCCAAACTGACATTATAGTCCCTTGATAAGTGTTTTGGAGAGATCCGGTAAATTGCCCAAGGGAAAAAAAAAAAACAAAAACAGAAAATTGCAAGCTTGGATTAAATCCATGCATTTGAGTGCAAAGCTCACACTTGTACCCAGAGCTGACACAGGGTGGGTGGGTCTGACATCAGTGGCCTGTGTCACACATGAGAAGTTACCCAGCAGAGGACGGGCCAGCAGGCAGCTCATCTGCGCTCATTCCATGACCTTCTTTCTTTTTAATTGCTCACGCCTTTTGGCTTTTGAAAAGACCACTTTGCACGTGTATTTGTTTCAATGTGACTGTGGAAAAAATGGAACAAAATTATTAATGGGCCTCAGCAAATTGCTTGTTTCAACCATGTAGAATTTGCATGGTGAGGGGGGATTGGGGATGAGCTTAAAATTAGAAGCAGATTCCCATAGTGGTCACCAATAATAGCTCTGTGACCTTGACTAAGTGACTTAACACTCATACCCTCTCATTAGAAAGAAGAGACTAGCACTGGCCTCACTGAGTTGTGATTGAGTACACCAGGCTGGCTCAGCCCCTACAAGGCACAGTTCTGTGTTAGTGCCGTCCAGTCTGCTATTGTAAAATGCAAGGTGAGTGCTTTGTCAACAGCAGGCAATAAGATTCCTCAAGCCCTGCACTTCCTGAAACCATCATATTGGAGATTGGGTTTCAACATACAAATCGGTAAGGGGCAGGCAGAAGGCAGGTTCTGAAAACATATAGGGTTGAGGATATGGCTCCAAGAGTTAAGTGCTTGCCTTGTGAGGACCACAGTTTGCACTTGAGAACATGAGAAATCCAGGCACAGTGGTGCATGCTTGTAATCATAGCACTGAGGAGTCAGAGACAGGCAGATCCCTGAAAGTCACTAGCTGCCCACCCTAACCTAACTGGCCAGGCCCAAGTCCCAGTGAGAGACTCTTGTCTCAAAAGAGCAAGTGAAATGGCTCCTGTGGAATAACATCTGAGCTTGTTCTCTGGCCTCCATATTTATTCATGCATGTGTGCATACATGTGTACCCTCATACATGTGCACCTGCACACACATGAATATGTACACACATATACAAACAAAAATATTGGCAGTAGCTAGTATAATGTTACTAACAAGTAGTTTTTTTTTTTTTTTCATGAGTAATTCCTGGCAATGCACTAAGGTCTTAGAGTGCACAATCTCATCTTTTTGTCACAACCCTTTAGGGTCACTGCCATTGTCAGCGTGACACACCTGAGGGTAGAAGGACCCTCAATTGAGGAAATGCCTCCATCAGTTTGGCTCTTGAACTTTTCTGTGGAACATTTTCATGATTGCTAATTGATGGAGGAGGGCCCAGCCTACTGTGGGCAGTGCCATCCCCAGGTGGGTGAGCCTGGAATGTATTTTTAAAAAGTAGCTGAGCAAGCCAGGGAAAGCAAGCCCATATTCCTCATTGTTGTCTGCTTCAGTTCCTGCCTCCAGGTTCCTGTCTTGGTGTTCAGTCCTCCGTGATGGATCGTGGTCTATCAGCCAAATAAACCCTTTTGTCCCCAAAAGGGTTTTGGTCATGGTGTTTATCACATCACCAGAGAGCAAACTAAGGCAGTGTGGAAAATTCAGAAATGTGTATGCATCTATCCGAAACAACACTGCTCAGAATTTCTAAGAACCGTTAGTAGAAACACCTTGAGCTTCCATTGATGAGAGACTAACTGTATACATTATAAGTCTGCAATGGACAGCTGTTTGGCAATGAAGGTGAACCAGGTCCATGGAACACAACAGAGATGAAAATCACTCACAGTGTTTTATAAAAATTGCCAGACTATGCAGTGTGACTTCACTGGTCTAACTTTCCTAAACTCAATGATACTGTGTATGAGAGCAAAAAAACTGAAAAAAGGAACACATGACAAAACCATCTTGCCCTAACTGGGGAAGAAGGAGACAGCTCTGCTGCTCCTGGCTGCCAGGAGCATTTGGGAGGCCACTCCTCCACCTGGGCAGCAGTACTGTGGGCTCTGACTATTTATTCATGAGTCAGTATCACAGTGTTTTAAATCATTGTGCTTATTAAGAAAATCAATGTAGGTCCCTGTGAGAGGTCTCCCATAATACATCCGGTGGGCTCGTTGTAGTGATGCCTGGAGAGGTTGTAATGAAAATGAAGAAAAGGTGTATTTTTTTCCTGTTCTATGGTCTGTGGTGGTTTAGGGAAGATGTGGGGTTTATTTAAATATGTGTGCACTTTGGGTGGCTGAGGTTTGATCTGTAATCTTCGCTAGTTAACTCAGTTTAAATCAAAAACACATCAGGTGACAAAGAACAATTTAGCTTCCTGTTGACCCTCTAGTTTTCACTTATCATCTCATCCATTAGCAGCATCAATCATGGTTTCCCATTAACTAGAAGCTACGGTATTGAACAATTACTGTTTTATAAAACAGCCCTGTTTTGCCTCAGACTGGATTTTCATGGAGGAGATTCAGCTTTGTTAAAAGGAAACAGAGGAAGGGTATTTCCTTTGGTCCAGCAACCCTGAGCATCATCTGAGGGGACTCAGGCTGGATGCACAGACAAGCTCTCCCATCCCCTCCCTGTACGCTCTTTCTTTGACTGCAGACCATGGCATACATACACAAACATTGACTCTCGGGCTCAGGCTTTCTTCTTCACTAGTCTCCTGTCGTCCTTACAGCCCAGCTCAAGCATTGCATTCACCAGTGAAGCTCCCCTGGCTCTTCTCTTTCCCAAAGAGAAACCTTCACCCACATCATCTCTGGGCTGACGCTTTCTGTGTTATCTTGCCATTGCTGATGTGTCTGTCTCACTGGTGTCTCACTTTGACTCTTAACTTGGGAAGCTGACCCCACCTAGGTGTATGGGAGCTGCCTGATAAACCATGTGATGGACAGAGAACTGAAGCCATGTGGGGGATCTTTCAGAGTGGAGAAACTAGACAGCCATTGCAGTAACACCTCAGTAAATGACTGTGGGCATCCTTAATTCACTCTAAGTTGACCACAAAGAGGCTCTTCCCCTGGAGAGGGAAAACATATGTGTCCCAAAGCATTTATTTTCTTATGCTCTCAAACTGTCAAAGTTAAATTACCAAGTAAAATCAGGCAAATAACCAGACAAATCCTGGGCTTGCCTCACTAAAACCAGTCCCAAGGAGTAAAACCCCAATGACTATTTGTATTGGTGTCAAAAATGTGAGTAATCTCCCCACCACTGCTCACTTACACACAGTTTCTCAGATTTAATAGACCAGGCAGTGTCTCAAATCCCCAGGAGAACTGGTGTGTTTTCTTCCCACAAACCCATGCTCCTCAGAGCTTTGCTCATTTGGTTTGAGAATGTACAATGATCTCTCAATACTCACTCAGAAAAGGCCTGTTCATTATGAAGTGGGGAGAGGGGATGGAGACGGAATGAAAAGGAGAGAATAAGAATAGTGTCTCAGGCTTCTACTGCTGTGATAAAGCTCCTTGACCAAAAGCAGCTTGGGGAGGTTTATTGCACCCTTCAGGTCACACGCCATCACTGCAGGAAGTCAGGGCAGGAACTCAAGGCAGGAACTGAAGGAAGGGCCATAGATGAACACTTATTAGCTTGCTCCCCATGGATCACTCAGCCTGCTTTCTTATAGATTCCAGTACCACCTCCCTGGGGTGGCACTGCTCATCTCAGTCATCAAAAGAAAATGTACCACAGGCTTGCCCACAGGCTCATCTGATGGAGACATTTTCTCAACATGGGTTCCCACTTCCTAATGACTCTAGTGTGTGTCAAGTTGACAAAACACTAACTGGTTCAAGGAGGTCTCCAAAAGCCAGGAATTCACCCCCATCTCAAGGTTGATTTTCTTTTCCTTAGAGAGAAGAAACATGGTTGGTTATTTAGCAAAGATAGCCAACTCATTTTATTTATAAATACTTAGGGAGTAGGTGAGTCACATGGAACATATTATCTACTGGGACCTATAGGTGGGTAAGCAAGGCCCTCAACTGTCTTTCGATGTGGGAGAGGACCAGAGATTGGTGGGAGCATCTGGAGTCCCCCATGATGGGGTCCGAGGCAGGATTCAGCCAGAGACAAGCAGAGAGGGAAGGCTACAGTAGTCTGAGTTTGGAAATTACAGTAAATTGGGGGACGGGGAGTGGACTACCTGTAGAGAGAAAGAAAATATGTATGTCTCAGGGATGGTGTTCTACTGAGTGTGAAGAAATGAGGAAGGATAAGAGAGCCAGGGTCAGTGTCTCTGGTGGAGGCAAAGGGAACACCCTTTGGGCTGAGGAGGAAAGAGAGAGAAGTTTTAAGTAACAGAGTTTAACTGGACCATATTGGATGTGACTGAGCACATGGATGCTGTCTAAAGTAAGACATCATCTACAGGTTAGAGCTCAAATAGTAGGACATCCGTAAAATGAGAAATCAAAGCGAAAGAAACCAACATATCAAGAACCATACAGTGGAAGCCGGGCGTTGGTGGCACACGCCTTTAATCCCAGCACTTGGGAGGCAGAGGCAAGTGGATCTCTGTGGGTTCGAGGCCAGCTTGGTCTCCAGAGCGAGTGCCAGGATAGGCTCCAAAGCTACACAGAGAAACCCCATCTCGAAAAACCAAAAAAAAAAAAAAAAAAAAAAGAACCATGCAATGTGGGTTAAAGGGGTCTACCACGTATCTCTGCATACTGGATTTTTAAAAAGACAACACTAGAGTGAGAATAAGAGGTACTAAGAGTTTTGAAAGAGAGTAAAATGGATTTCCCACAAAAGGTTGAGATTTATCATAGCATCAGGCTATTGTTAGCAACCCAGGAACCCAAAAGGGAAATCCCTTTGTATCTCAGGGTAAAATGAGTACCACGTTAAAATTTGGAATTAAAGCAAATGTTTGACTAGAAGAAATTTTGAGCAGTGCAAACATAAAAAAATATTAAAAAATTAAAACATAAAAAAATAGTGTTCTGCCAAAATAGAGAAGCTGACCACAAAACAGGAAGCCACTAAAGAAACTGGCCACAAAACAAGAAACCATGGAAACCTAGAACATATGAGCCTCACATAGGAAGAGGCAAAAGCTGGGACCAGCATGGAGGCCAGGCTGGAACCTGTAAGGTCTACCCTTGGCTACTAGCCTCCCCCAGCCTGGCTCTGCCTCCTAAAGTGACAGAACCTTCCAAAACATCGACACCAGCTGAAGATCTAGTGTCCAGGCCCCAGGAACCTCCAGGGCCACTTCGACTTAAACTACAAAACAGAAGGAATGTGAGCCCTTCCACCCAAGTCACACTGCTGAGAGAGGCCTGGGGAAGGTCCTTTGTTATAGAGGCAACAGGAAACAGAGGCCTAGGTGAGGAGAAAAGAGAGCCAATTACAAGGACTGCTAGGCAGGCCAGGCAGACCTGGGACAGCCTAGCACAGTCTGGGACCAGACCGCCAGGCCCTCCTTCATTTCATGAACCACACAGACCTGAGGTTGATTTCTCTCATTTTACTATTGCCTTGAAATGGAAGCAGTGCAATCTCATCAAAAATAGTCAAGCCATTAAGTCTTGCTGCTTAGAACCCAGGGCTACCCAACGTCCAATTACTTAATACCCTCGTTATTTTGTGTGATAACATAAGACAATACCTTGAATCCTATTCAGCAACTAGCATTTTCATTTACCGTGGACATCTTTTCATGTCAGTACAATATGGAGACAGTTCATTCTTTTTAATGACAGCATGGTACTCCATGGCTTGGATATATATCACACTTTATTTAGTCTCCAATGTGAATTTTGTCTATGTTCACATATTTTTGATGTAAATTATGTACTGTCTTTGAGCATATATTTGGCATGCCTGGAGAAGTACTCCACAGTGAGATTTACAGGAGTAGAATTTCAGAGTCAAGATTATCAGTCCTTAACTTTCCAGTTGGTGTTGTAGACTGTGCTCCATGAGAGCAGAATGGAAAGCGATGTTCAGGCTAACTAAATATTCATGAGTACTTTGACTGTAAAGCAGGAAACATGTTAGGTGACTTTGGAGGCAGCTACTGTTTCCCTGATTAATTCCCAGGAGTATTGGTCTCTTTTCCGATTCGTTGATCTAGAATAAAAGCAGAGGGCAGGGACAGAAGGATGAGGTTAGCCCTGTGTTTGTTGCCTATGATTTCTGGAGAGGGGATGGTGGGTGGGCTCCTAAGGCCTCCAAGTCACAGCCCCCTGCAGCCTCAGTAGACCTTCAGTATGTGTGTACATACATACAAACCTTTACTACGGCTCTCAAGACTAAGAGCTGGAAAGGGGTGGGGGAGTAGATATATTTGGACATGGTAAAACCTAAATCTATGGACAGTGAAAGACAGTATTAAAATGTTTGAAGAGGGAGAATCAGCAAAGCATAATTTAAATATCCGGGGAAGGGCTGCTCTGCAAAGTAAATGAAGAGTGCATATTGGGGATAAAAATGGGCACAGTGTCTCTCCACGCACATGCTTGCAGTTAGATCACTGTTAAACGAAGACACACATATGATTACTGTGTAAAGACCTTTGGTGTCTGCCAGTAATTGCACACCTACACCAGCAGGGCATGGGCCTGGAGAAAGTGACTCGCACACTCTGTCCAATGGGAGCACGAATGAGTGGACATGTAGTGGACAATGGCAGTCTACCCAGCAACATTGAGCATGAGCAGAGAGAAGGCACTCCGACCCCCAGTCATCTCCTGAGGACATCAGCATGTGCTCCTAGATCACACCCATGCCCAGGTTATCTCTCCTGCAGGGACAGGATGGTTCAGCTGCAACCGAGGGGGCTAGTGATCTCTCAGTCACCTCTGGAAATGAATTAGAGCCAGATGAGGTCCCCCGTGGCTAAGCAGATATTTTTGTCTACTCCATCCCTCCCTGGCCTCAGTAGACCAAGTTGGTGCCTAAGTACGATGAAAATTCAATTCCTTGATGTTTTGTGAGGTCACTGGGTAGTTGGCCCACCAGAGTAAGAGTTGTTTTCATCAAACCAGAGACAAGTGGGCACATTACAGGTAATAACTTAGAACTAAATTCCATTTGTTATAAATAACAAATTATCCAACGATTTCCTTGTTGTTCTGTTTGCCTTTTATTGCTCTGTCTTTTTCACAGCAGCTTGTGTTATGGTGCCTCAAATAACCACCCCTTTCTGTTCATCTTTACAAACTGTGTAGGAACGAAGAAAGAAGCACAGAAAGACCCAGATGCTAACAAACCTGCTGTGTCGTCTCCCAAGAGAACAGCAGCTTCTTCCACCAAGCTTCACTCACCAGGTACTTATACGCGTGGTTGCGGCTGTTTCGAGAGGCCTGAGTTTGCCTTCAGATGGCTGTCATTGTGTGCATGCCAGCCTGACACACAGGCTGGGTTTGCCTCATTCGATACCAGAGGAACATGTTTGGACACGAGTTTTGTTCATAAAAACAAGATGCTATGCTACGTACATGTGGGAGAATTTCTTTGCAAAGGAATATGTGCTCTTATTAAAACATGTAAAAATAATTCAGTTGGGAAAAAACACCACACTTTGAAGTTAGACCTCAAGTAGTATTTCATAAAGGGAAGAGAAACAAGTTGAATGTAATGATATCTAGCGTCGAATTGTTTCCAATCCATGCCTGAAATGAATGTTTTAAAAGCTGAAATACGGAAATATCTATATCAATGAAATGCCAAGCAATTAATAATTAATACATGTTAAATCACCTGTATGTAAAGTGTACATCTTGGTCAGTTTTGACATGTGTACTCATCCATGAGGTTACCACCTTTCAATGAGAACACTCATCCATCTTCTCCCAAAATGGCCTGGTGATCTTGTCAGGCCCATGTGCCCAGCCCACCACACCCCAATCCCAACCATCTCTGGTCTATTCAGTCACACTAGTTTGTGTTGTAATACATTGCTATCTTACTGTCTTCTTTAATAACTGCTTCCTCCACATTGGTGAATATCCTAACGTGTTAGCTACTTTTCTGTGGCTGTGATAAAACAGCATGACCTGTCGGCAGCAGAGGAGTGTGTGAAGTCCCGTGTGACTGCGTGCTGTTGACATGGGCACAGCATATCAAGGACCCAGTGCTTCAGTCTCAGAGGGAGACAGTGTGTGCAAAAAAATTGGCCACCATAGTTTTCTCCCCCTAGATGTTCACAGCCTAAAGACGGCTCCCCTACTGAGATTGCCCTTGCTAGAATTAACTAACCCTGCCTTCTTGTTCAGATGATGTAATAACCCCACCTATCTATATAATAAACACAGTGAGCTTCCAGGGTACTTGGGTTTCTCCAGCCACGAACCCAGACCACCCAATCCCAGCTCTTTATCTGTGTATTCATCTTTCTGTCTGTTCTTCATTTCCTTGCCACCCCAGTCAGGTCCAAATCCTTGGAGGCTGTGCAAGGACTTGGTAGTGACCAAGCCAATTTCTTAGGGCTTAAGGTTCCAGATCCTGTCATTGTGGGGCAGCAAGCAGCCAGCATCGTGGCTTCATCAGAAAGCCAGGCGCTCATAACCCCTACTATAAGCAGGAAGCTTAGAGAAGAGTCCCTGGGAATTGTGGGATATTTTAAAACCCCAAGCTAACCCCCAGTGATGACGTCCTCCAGCAAGGCCACACCTCCTAAACCTACCTAACATCAGCAGCAACAGTAGACCAAGTGTTCAATACATGAGTCCATAGGGAGTAGAACTACAGAAGGTGTGGCCTTGTTGGAAGAAGTGTGTCACTGTGGGCCTTGAGGTCTCCTATGCTCAAGCCATGCCCAGTGTGACAGTCTTCACTTTCTGCTGCCTGTGGATCAAGATATAGAACTCTCTGCTCCTTCTCCAGCACTGTGTCTGCCTGTGTGCAGTCATGTCCCACCGTGAAAATAATGGACTAAACCTCTGAAGCTATAAGACACCCAATTAAATATTTTCTTTTCTAAGAGTTGCCATGGTCCTGGTGTCTCTTCACAGCAGTAGAATCCCTAACTACGACACTGGCTGTATGGTTCATTAACTGCTGTGGGATGTCTGTACACTGAGAAGATGTATTGCTGTGATTGGTGTAATAAAAAGCTGAAAGACCAGTAGCTAGGCAGGAGAGATAGGTGAGACTTCCAGGCAAGGAGAGACCACTGGGCAGAAGGTGGGGTCGCCAGATAGACAGAGAGGAAACAGGATTGGCAGTACAGAGAAAAGATAACCAAGCATATAAAAGAACATAGACTAAAAGATATGGCTTAATTTAAGTTATAAGAGCTAGGTAAGAACAAGCCTAAGCTAAGGCCAGGCTTTCATAATTAATGTCTCCATGGATTTTTGTTGTTGTTGTTTGTTTGTTTTGTTGTTGTTTTTTGTGTGTGTGAGTGGTTGGCCCAAAGAAAAATCTGACTATACTTAACTTCTTTAAATTGTGCCAAATTGTTTCCTAAAGTAATTTTCCATTTGCATTCCCTGAGGTAATGTGTCAGGGTTATAGTTCCCCCACCTCCTCGCCATGCCCACTGTGCCTACTCACCTCTTTCAGGAAAGCCCATACTCCCACTTACTAGTGGCTACAAAGGATCAGACACAGGACACAGATGAGCATCTGGGAGAAGTGTCCTTAGTATGGGAACCAGAAAGTCCTTCTGTGATGGCATCTGTCTCCGTGGCTTTAGAGAATGCTCTGCAGTATGTCTAACCAGGCAAGAAACTCTCTAGAACCCACAGTTTAGGGATGCCTAGAAACTTCAGCATATACATATAATTGATTATTTACTCAACCCCAACCCCTCACTCCTCCTCAGAGGTCAAAGGTAATTAAATTCAGGCAAAATGACAGTAAAATATCCACAGACCTGACCACAGGTCAATCAGATGGGAGACAGTTCTTCAAACAAGCTTCCTGTGCCCCCTGGGTTACTCTAGTTTGGGTCAAGATGACAAAGACCAGCACCCTAGACAACTGCTGGTAAACAACTGCCAGTATTAAGTAGGAAAACAGTGCTCTGTCTTGCAAAGCCTTCTGAACGGTGTTTAAATTCATAAAAAATAAAGCTATCCACAAAGAACTCGCATGCCCTTGGGATATGGCTCTGCTAGGGCAATGGCCAAGTTCACAGAGGACTTACCCTTCAACTGAGAAGCTATCAAAGCTGTGTACAGTCCTTGCTTCCACCTTGTTTACAAGTGTGAAGGTCATGGCCTTCTGTCATATTATCATTGTGCAGACGCCAGCACAGCTCTGTTGCTATGTCTGATAAGCTTTCCAGATTCAATTAAACCTGTTCCATCTATGGTGCTCCTCCGGGTAGTGACCGGATGCTGCAAATGAATTTTTAATATTTGCTTTCCATCTTCAAACCCCGTGTCCTCCCCAGTGCTTAGCCTTTGCACGCAAACTGTTGGAAGCTTAGCCTTTGCACGCAAGCAGCTGCTGACATTCACCTTTGTGTTGATGTCCAGTTACTGGCCTCCCCCAGGGCTAAGCTGTCACATGACATTGTGGTCAGCATAGATTCCTTTTGCCCTAACTTGATTTATGCAGCTGGTAGGATAGCTTGAAAGAAACTGTGGCTGAGGTAGGATTTGAACGATGTGAATGTAGTCTAGATTTAGGGCAAGCTGCTATCCCTGTGAGATGTGCTGGAGACACAGACTAGCCCCACATATGATGAAATGGGAAGCACCCTGGGCATAGGAGAGCCAGAGGACCTGGGATGCTTCCCTGGATTGGTCCCTCTTGGACAGCTGTCGGCCGAAGACCAAAGATAAGCCTGATTGTTTCCTTGCTCACCCACTGGACCTTGCAGGACACTAGATACAGAGAAACACCCAATAACAAAGTATTAGGGACCTTAAGACTTCTAGCAAGACGCATATAAAATCTGATTGGCAAGTCAGTGCTTGTATGGTTCTTTGAACATTGCTAATTTAGAGGTAAGGACCCTTGCACAATATTGTTAAAACTGTAAATTTGTGTAGCTATGGTGACCATTGAGATTCCACAATCACAAACCATTTTCAACGAAAGCAACAGAGAACTCCATAGCCAGCCTCATTTCTGAGTGCTCCCCTCCTGATGAGGAAGCTCTGGCAAGTGGGCTTTGGTCAGGTCTTGACAGTGATTGAGAATTAGGGTACAACCAACAAGGAGTTCTAAACAAGGGCTGTTTCACTGGGTCACTTAGTGTCACAGAGTAGTTAAGCTTACTGTGTTGATTCTGAAAGTCAAAGTTCTCAGGGGAGCCTCTGACTTGGCCAGGGATGTCAGTTGCTGGGTGACCCCTAGAGGAGAAATGTGAGCTGACTGCATGCATTCAGTTGGATACTGGAAATTTGAGTATATGAATAAAAACAATGTAGTAATAATAGTACCAGTTTAAAAGAAACTTTCAATGGTAATAACTTTTTTTTAACCTAATGATTACAATGCTGGCGAGTTTTATGTCAACTTAACACAAACTAGAGTTGCTGGAAAACAGGGAGCCTTGAGAGAATGCCTCCATAAGATCCAGCTGTAAGACATTTTCTTAATTAGTGATTGATGAGGGAGGGCCCAATCCACGGTGGGTGGTGCCATCCCTGGCCTGGTGGTCCTGGGCTCTGTAAGAAGGTGGCTTGAGCAGTCATGAAGAGCAAGCCAGTAAGCAGCATCCCTCCATGGTCTTTGCATCAGCTCCTGCCTCCAGATCACTGCCTTGAGTTCCTGTCCTGACTTCCTTTAATGATGAACTGTGTTAGAGGAGTGTAAGCCAAATAAAACCCTTCCTCCCCAACTTGCTTTTTGGTCA
This sequence comes from Cricetulus griseus, assembly GCF_003668045.3. Lineage (NCBI taxonomy): Eukaryota > Metazoa > Chordata > Mammalia > Rodentia > Cricetidae > Cricetulus > Cricetulus griseus. Next base: position 84,089,947 of record NC_048597.1, read on the forward strand.
TGATGTTTCATTACAGCAATAGTAACCCCAACTAAGACAATAGTAGTAATAAAAATATAATTTTAAATATGGTAGGTGCTGGCTCAGCACATCAGAGCACTTGTTGCTCTTGCAGAGGACCTGGATGGGACTTACAGCATCCACATGGTGGCTCACAACCATCTTTAACTTCAGTTTCAGAGGACTGGATGCGCCCTCTGACCTTCATGAACACTGCACACATGTGGTGCACATATATACATGCAAGCAAAACAGCCATACACATGAAATAAATATTGAAAAGATATATGACTGCTAGTTATGCAGGGACAGGTGGATCTCTATGAGTTCAAGGCCAGTCAGGTCTACAGAATGTGTTCCAGGAGAGCCAAAGCTGTTACACAGAGAAACCCTGTCTCTAAAAAACAAAAACAAAAACAAAACAGTGTGTGTGTGTGTGGGTGGGGGGGGGTAGATCACAGGATCCTTTCCATCCAGGAGTAAATATGACAGTTAAAAATATAAGAGGGGTTGGAGAGATGGCTCAGCAGTTAAAAGACTATGCTACTCTTGTAGAGGACCCGAGTTCAGTTCCCAGCAGCAACCATGTTGGGTGGTTCACACCTACCTGGAACTCCAGCTCGTAGGCTCACTTCTGGCCTGTTGTGTGTGTGCTCACATACATGTTCACATATGCACATATATATATATAAATGAAATGAATCTATAACATATGTTCACAGGGCAGAGTGAGTGGGGGAAGGAGCATGGCCTAGAGCTGACTACGTAGACCAGGCTGACAGCCTGAGTTCACTGTGGTTTCCTTTAATTTCTGGAGGAAACGTCTTCTGTGATAGAGATGCCAGACACCTAGTGCCTTGGCATTAGGTATTTTATAAAGTCACCAGCCATCTCACAGTGGTAAGATGACAAAGAACAACCATGGGGCAGAGGCGTCTCATTGCAGCCTTAGACCTAGTCTTCCAGCGGGTCCCAGCAGTAAAACTTCTCCCTTCTTCTGCTGAGATTTCCTCAGAAGCTGTTTTTTTTTTTTTGTTTGTTTGTTTGTTTGTTTTGTTTATTTTTCTGGTGACACGCAATTCAAGCATGAACTATCTAAAACTTTCCAGTATGTTTTCTGGAATAGAATATATTTTGATCACATGAAGAAAATTTTTGAGGAGCAACTCTGCCTAAGTCCCAGAAATTAAGATATGTCACCCGTGAGGTGCCATCTCAGTCTCTGATGACTTGTTAAGGAGATGATTCCATTACTGTTATGTCTACTGCTAAGTCACTTACCGAATGAGGCTGTGTCAAAATCCACCTTGCTCTGTGTCTCTGGGTGTCAGACACTGTGTTTGGGGGTTGTCTCTTGATCCTGGGATCCTGAAAAGAAACAAAATTCAGAAAAGAAAGAAAGAGCCACTGAATGACTTGAGGTGATCCAGGGACATCTGCCTGAACACAGAAAGACAATGCCTGAGATATCAGGCCATGGCCACCTGCAGGCTCTCTGGCTACCTATGCAGACAGTGCGTCTCTGTGCCTCAGTGGAGGGACGGTGGCCCATGGGTTCTTGGCCATGATGGCCTTCTTCCCAATGAGCTCTTTCCCAGAGCCTTATCATCCTCAAACTTCAGCCTAAAATGCCCCCCCTTCTGTCCCTCCCTAATCCTGCCCTTGGCCCCTGGCAAACTTCTGGTTCATTCTGCAAGCTACACCACCTCACATTTGCCTCACATGAGCTTTGTGGGTAGGGTGGGGAGTGACAACTTCCTTCACACTGCAGTAGGAACAGAGAACGGCTTAGTGCAGGTGATGAACCACCTCACATCTCTGGGAAGATCATTCTACTTGTAATATAATGAAGATAAGAAGCAGTGGGGAGTTGGGGGGGGGGCTTGGACCAGATCTATAGCTGTGGGCATGCTATGAAGCCAAACTGGGGGACTCCCAAAACATTGGTACAGTAAGAACTAAGCTCCCACTCCACCCCCAAATCAATTTTTCAGCCGACCTTGACGCTGAAGAACAAGGTCACTAGAGGGGCCATGTACAGGGCAGGAAGGGGCTTGCATCATTACTCTGGTTCTAAGGAAGGAGCCGCTACATTCTCAGAATCCTGACTTCTACTCTAGTTGATGCTGGATTGATTTCCCAGTAGTCATTTGTCTAAGGGCAGTAAGTACATAAAGTAGATTGAATACAGACGATGTAAGATTTAATGTGAAGCCCCATAGCTTCTGTCTCAAACGCCAGTTCTAACTATAAGTTCATTATGTGTACAGGCTGTGGGTCTGGCTGGTTTTGCTGTTTGATGCTTTTATTTATTTGCAAGGCTTTTATAATAAGTTTATAAATTTATTGAAATACCCTTTAGGAAATAAGGAAGAAAGAAAGAAAGAAAGAAAAAAGAAAGAAAGAAAGAAAGAAAGAAAGAAAGAAAGAAAGAAAGAAAGAAAGGAAGGAAGGAAAGGAAGAAAGGAAGGGAGGGAAGATAGATAGATAGATAGATAGATAGATAGATAGATAGATAGATAGATGTAAATTTCCTGCTTCATTCTCTACAAGTAGGCCTAAAGCAATGGTGGAAGCTGAAAGAAATTTGGTGGTGTGTTTGTTACTGTTTTCTAAGCATGAACTTCACACTTAAAGTCAGTAAACAGAATAAATGATATGAATCCCAGCCTGTTTTGTCTGTTTAATACTTGAAATGACAAACTATGGGCAGCTCTTTCCCTGCCCTGTAGGTCTGGGGAGCTCCTGTGAGAAGCTGCAGTTGAATGGAATACCACAAGTGACTGTTTTCTGTCTTCATAGGGTACCCAAAGCAGAGGACCACTGCTTCTCGAAATGGGATCACACCCAAGCCTGACCTGCAGGCCCGAGAGGCAGAGCGGCAGCTGGCGCAGAGACTAAGGGACAGGTGTGAGTGGCAGGCCAGGCAGCTGGGCCTGGCTAGAGGGGAGCTGAAGAAGGCCATCCGAGGCTTCGACGCCCTGGCTGTGTCTACTCAACATTTCTTTGGAAAGGTGAGGCTGTGGCTGTGAATGCTAAAGTTCTTACCTACTTGGGTGCTGGAGCTAAAGCGATGGTCTTTGAAGTGTGTGCGACTGAAGGGTGTGGGGATAGAGTTGTCATATGAAATCTCCTGCAGCATTCTAGAATATTCCAGGAGCCCAAAACTCATCAAAGAAACTAAACAACCTTGGTTACAAAAGAGAAAAGTGAGAATAGAAAGAGAGAGAGAAAGAAAGAAAGAAAGAAAGAAAGACAGGAAGGAAGGAAGGAAGGAAGGAAGGAAGGAAGGAAGGAAGGAAGGAAGGAAGGAAGGAAGAAAGAAAGAAAAGGATACATACAAGGGGCTGGAAAAGGAAATGTTTGAAACAGACAGTATGTGCTTCTTTGCATTTTCAAAAACACATGGGCTCATTCTGATGTTTTGACTGAGGCCACAAGGAGACAGGACCTTGGGGTCATCTCCCTTGACTGCTGGTGGGAAATGCACTGGGCAGGCCCGAGGGACATGCTCCTCTGAGCCCAACAGCACGGGCTAGAGAAGGATCTCCACTGAACACTATTTCTCTAGAAATGCAGAATGCCCATTTCTTGTCACAAAGGTTTCTTGAGGGTAAAAATGAGCATTTATTTTAGAGATTTGAATATAATGCCCATTTTTGTTGTTGATGTTGCTGTAATAAAACATCCAAGAATGGGTAGTTTGTTTAGAAAACAAAGTTCATTTTGCCTCATAGTTCTAGAGGCTGAATACCTGAGAGCATGGCTCTAACACCTGCTGGGCTTCTGGGGAAGGCCTCAGACTGTTTTGCCTCATAGTGTAAAGCAGAAGGGCAAGCAGGCATGCAGAAGAGAGGGGGCAGGTGATGGGGAATGTCCTTCTGTGTGCTGTGAATGTATGTTTCTCTTATTGGTTGATGAATAAAGCTGTTTAGGCCAATGGACAGGCAGGGTTTAACCAGATGGGAAATTCAAACAGGGATAGAGAAAGGTGGAGTTGGAGAGATGCCATGTAGCTGCTGAGGAAGCAAGAGGTCCAGGCATCACCTGCAAGTCAACATCACGTACAGATACACAAATTAATAGAAATGGATTAATAATTAAGAAGGAGCTATCCAATAAGAAGCCTGAGCCATTGGCCAAACAGTTTATAATTAATATAAGCCTCTGTGTGTTTATTTGAACTAAAGGGCTACAGGACTGGGCTGGACAGAAACTCCGTCAACAAGCAGGGTGTCTCAGAGTTTCTATTGCTATGAAGAGACACCATGACCACAGGAACTCTTATAAAGAAAACATTTAATTGTTGTGGCTTAATTACAGTTTCAGACCATTCTATTTGTAATGTAATGAAGATAAGAAGCAGAGGAAAGTTGATGGGGGACTTGGACAAGATCTGTAACTGTGGACATGATATATATGCAGTCAACCAGGGGGGGCTCCCAAAACATTGATGCAGTAGGAACTAAGCCCCCAACCCATCCCTGAATAGATGTTATCACCTGACTTTGACAATGAAGAACAAGTTTGACTGAGACACTGGGTGGTATCCTGAGCATAGGAAACCTCAAACCCTGCCCCCACAGTGACACACTTCCTACAACAAGGTCATTCATACTCCAACAAAGCCACACCTCCTAATAGTGCCACTCCCTGTGGATTATGGGGGCCAATGACATTCAAACTACTACACAGGAAGGGAGGGGCAGGGCAGATAACTGAAATGTCCAATGCCGACCTGCTCTCTCAGGAGCTGATCTATTCCCATGAGACAGACATGAATTCTTTCTCAAGCATCCACTTTTTCAGTAGAAGGTTTTGGAGAACCAGCCACACCCAAGTCCTAAGAATGGGTGAGCATTCTGAGCTCCACACGAGGGTCCTCTGGCATGTATAAATAGCAATCGGTAATATATGGTATCAACACCTCCTAAATAGGACTGTGAAGTGCCTAAAACTCTAGCTAATTTAAAGACAAAACAACAGGACATTTAGTTGCACAGTGCCCACTGACTTCTTTCTTAGTCACCCAAGTTGCACTGTAGGGCAATTCTTTGCCCTTCTGTCCCCTCCCTGCCCTCTAGTGGATCAACCCAACCTTTGTCCTTTTCCTTTGGTCTTTTTTCCTTTTTGCTTAAGCTTTCAGCATAGAGTCACTTACTGATCCATTGTTTTAAGGGACAACATGATGCACAGATAGCTGCAAAAACATTCATTTTTACCAATAGCCCCAGCTTCTTCACCAGCCAAAAACTTTCACCCTAGCAATGAATAACCAATTTAGATTTCCCTTCTTTCTGGATGGTCATATTGGTGTCAACGAAATGTCCGCCCCTGCACGAATTATAGAAGTTACAAATGCATTTTTTGATGTGTCAGGGAGGCATGCCTCACCACAGTGAGCATGGGACATCTGTTTTGCACGAGTGAGTAGTCTGTCTTTGGTAGGATGCAGATTTTTCGTAGACTGCCAAGTCTTCGGTAGAAAATAAAGTAGGGAGTTTGCTGAGCTGGGTGACCACAGTTTCACTGTGACACTGCCTACCTATGATTCCTCCTTCCACATGGTTTCCTCAGAGTCTTGATGATTATTTCGTTGGGTAAACACATCCCAGGGCCCTGAGAGATCCTTTGAAATTTTGTCTTGTGTTTTACAAGTTGAACCTTACAGTACCATAGCAAGTAAGAAGCCACTGGGCCAGAATTAAGGGTCCACTCAGATAGCTTTATACCTCTCTACTCCAGAAAACTTCCTTACAGATAATGAGTTGTATTCCTCCGTGGCATACACAAGGCTCTACAGCTAGAAACCCAGGAGAGATAGCAGGTGACGTGTAAGTGTCTCCATCAGACCCCACTACCACCACTGGGGCTGTCCAGGCCTGACATGTCAGTCAGCAAGATGGACGGTGGGACATGATTTTCATTGACTTTTCCGTAAATCACAACCAGCAACTCCAGGCAGGCCTCTAAAACAATCCGTGGGATTTCACCATCCATGTCACGTGTGTGGCCTTTTCTGTCCTTCTGATCACTCTCCCTCTTCCTCTAGATAAACTCCAGCAGAAAAGGGGGGATCAGGAGTGGCATGGTAGGGATCAGACAGGCAGAAACTTCTAATGTCATTGTTGGCTTCCACAACTCATCAGCGCTGCATGTGGTCTGCCTTTAGCAAATGGAACCCAGGGGTCCAACATGGGGTGATCACTGACAAGGCAGATGCCTTGTAGCCTCCGATGGTGGGGTTCTCTGAAGATTCAAGGACTAGGAAGCAGTGGCACCCATGTCACTTCTGTGATAAATTAGATACACTGTCCCCACGTGGAAAAAAAAAAAAAAGGCCCTATGTGGGAAAAATGTCCCCATGTAGGACGAGGCCAGCCACAGAAAGCATGGCCACAGAGACTATTTTTGTGCATTTATTTAATTGTAAGTTCATCACAGCGCACAACTCTTGCAGTCCGTAGTGCAGGGCTTCTCAACCTTCCTAATGCTGCAACCCTTTAGTACAGGTCTTCTTCGTGTTGTAGTGACCCCCAACCATAGAATTATTTCATTGCTACTTCATAACTGTAGTTTTGCTATTGCTATGAATCATAATGTAAATAAATATCTGACATGCAGGATATTTGATATGCGACCCCTGTTGGGCAGGGAGGCTGTCTCACTCGACCCCCAGGTTGAGAACTGCTACCATAGTGTATTGATTGAGTGACAAAGTGTACTGGGATGATGAGGTACCATGCTGGCCAGCAAAAATGCCACCTGTGCCTCTGGGAACCTAAACAGGTCCCTGCTCTCTCTCCATGTGCCTGCTATTGTCCCCGATGGCAACAGCAACCTCATCCTGTGTGCCCTCCCCTGGCTGCATGCTTCTGTCCTTTGTCCTGAGTCTTGGCTCTCTCCACTTCTGAATGGCAAATGCTACCCACGTCTTTGTAAGTTTGTTGTAAGGATGTGGAGAGTTCATGGGAAGAGGCACCTTATGGAAATCCTTGAGAATGATCTTCTGTGAGTGCAAGGAAATCTACAAAGCCCACTGTAGGGGTTCTGCTCTCTAGACAAGATTAGAGCGTATGAGATGGGTGAAGTAAATGCAGCCTGGCCGCTTCGATGTCATTATACAGGTCGCGTTTCCCTGGTCTTGCATCCCTGGTTTGAAATCTGAACTGTTCCAACACCTGAAACTGAGGACTGACAGGGAACAAGTGTGACATTCCACACTGGAACTCCTAAGATGGGCTGCACTTTTAAAATATTATATAAAATTACCTCTATCTGTGCTTCAAGAGTGCATAAGGAACTTAAATGAACACTGTGTTCAGACTTGGATCCCGAGATAACTCATTATGTACCCTGTAAAAACACCCAAGATTCTAAAGAAAAAAATCAGAAATTCCATCCCCAAGCATTTTGGATAAGATATACTGACCTGACTCTATACATAAACAGTGTTTTGTCTGGTCTAGCCCGATCAATTGCTATAGTAAATTTTTACTGAAAGTGTTGAATATGTCTTGAAGGACATATTGAAAATTCATCTCAACACTGGGAACAGCACAGAAGCTCAGATGGACTCCCGCTCCTGGCAGAATGGCTGCGGAAGCTGTGGGCTCTGACAGCTTTACCCGGTGGCCAGGGATTCTGAGATGCCACCCTTAGGTGCCAACATAACCTCACACCTGCCTGCTCTTAACAGCTTTGCCCCTGCAGCCAGTCATGTTCCTCAGCAGGCCAAGCAGACTTGCCGAAAAACATGGTCTCAAACTTCTCCAGGGATGTGGTAATGAACATGACCCTCCTGGGCTCACTTCCCATGGTCCTGCTGACAAGCTGGAATCGGTCTCTTGTTTTTGTTGTTCCTCCAAATGCTACCCTGTAGCACCCTCTGGTGGTTACTCCATGAAACAGCCCAGACCCAGACAGTGGTCCTGGATCACAAGCATTGTTTCACATTAAACAAGCTCTTAATACAAAAGCGTGGAAGGAACACAAACCCAAATTCCCATCATTATACTTAAAATCTATCAGCATCCTACTATTCTATCTTTGTGTGTGTGTGTGTGTGTGTGTGTGTGTGTGTGTGTGTGTGTGTGTGTGTGTGTTGTTAATACTTAGAGCTATATATTTTTTAATATATTTTGTCTGCAATAGCAGGAGCTCTTGCTTGGTCGACTGCTTCTGCCATGTGAATGGGCCTGAGGAAAGCTTGAAAAACTTCAAAGTGGGTGTAGTTCCCAAATAACAGCCTAGCCCTGACTGACTGACTGACTGTCATGCCTGAGGTTCTAGAGACATTATTCTAGCCCTCACTGAATTCTTCCAGATGGCATAGCTGTCACCTTTGTGTGACATTTGGGGACACTGGGGGATATCTGCAGGTGTCAGATGACAATATAGAACATGATGAAGCCAATGTTAATTCTTCTCCATCCCCTCCCAGCCTCCATGCTGCTTCTGTTCTATGTGAAAAGGGGAAAAATGACAAACGGTGAAGCATGGAAAAGCATAATCACAAACGGTGAAACAAGCTAAATCTGGATAGCTGGGCATAGTGCCCCTAGGAAGTGCCCTGAAGCCATCTTTGGCCAGTTGTCCTGTATCAGACCAAGTGAAAAGGCTGTGTGTCATGGAAGTAACTCCTTGCTGTGAGGTGCCTGCTTTTCCTTGTAGAACTATAGCTAGAGGAATTTCACAGTGTAATCTCCAGATACTAAAATGTTCCCCAAATCAAGATGTAAAAATCACCCCCCAAAAGACCCCTGTTCTGGGGTGTTAACAAAACAACTAGAAAGTAAGTCAAGAGAGCAGAGTCATCTCCCTGTTTATAAAGACTTTCAGGCCCAATGCCTGATGTACCCCAAGTTTATTGATAATAGTGTAAACTTTGTAGTCAGGCGCAGTACAAAGTAAAAACTGTTTACCTCCATCAGTTCATCTCTCATGCATTGTGCACTGGTTCATTTTTCCCCGTTTTGTTCATCTGTTTATCCTTCCAGTGAAATAGCATCCTTTTATCTTGGGTGGACACAGTGTGAGGAGAATAGTGGGTTTGTTGGATGCTTTAGGAACCTGGCCTTCGTGAGCTGCAGGAAGCTGGTCAGAGTGAAGTCTGTGCCCTTCGAATCATCTGGGATGGAGTAGTGAGTACTGTTTACCAGTCAGAGCGTGGCAGGGAAGACAGTCCCAGGGCCACTCCATGCAACTTTTGTGCACCCTTGGCTCCTACAGCTCCAGAGTCCCTACTGAGATGTCACTGGAAATTTCTTCTGTTCTTTTTAAATTAATTTATTTTATTTTACTCATATAAGTGTTCACCTGGGTATACATGAATGCACCATGTGCATGCCTGGTGCCCTCAGAAGTCAGAAGAGAGCATCAGATCCCCTGGAACTGGAGTTAGGGATGGTTGTGAGCCACCAAGTGGGTGCTGGGAGTCAAACCTGGTTCCTCTGCAAGAGCGGCCAGGCCAGTGCTCTTAATCACTGAGGTTTCTTTCCAGATCAGTTAAATATTATAAACTGCACCAAAGGAAAACAAATTAAATAAGAGGAGTTTTAAAAATGAATTGCTGCCTACAGAGGTTAGTACTTACACCTCAGCCCCCAAAACATCTTTTCTAGGCTTTCCCAGAATTTGATTTTTTTCTGGAAATGGGATTGCTAATGGCCTAATTTCAATTTTTGGGTTTTTTTAAGATTTTATTTATTTATTATGTATACAACATTCTACTTCCATGTATATCTGCCCACCAGAAGAGGGCACCAGATCTTATAATGGATGGTTGTGAGCCACCATGTGGTTGCTGGGAATTGAACTCAGGACCTCTGGAAGAACTGCCGGTGCTCTTAACCTCTGAGCCATCTCTCCAGCCCTCAATTTTTGTTTTTTAATAAAGGGAGAAATGGGTAACTGTGTAACTTCAGGGACTACTCGAGTGAGTGGGTTGTCAGGGTCAGGGGTCTGAGATTTAGTTGAGCTTGTCAAACTCTAAGGCTCTCCTGTCCTTAACTATCAGAAATGGTACTTATCTGAAGGATGGGTCTCAGGTCCTAGTACCTGGGAGGTTAAGGCAGAAGGATGTCCCGTGATCAAAGCCAGTCTGGGCTATTTAGTGAGCTGTAAGTGTGACCCTGTCCCAGATGGTGCAGTAGGTGTCACCATCCACCTGGCCAGAGTGCAGCTTAAACAGGAGTCACAAAAGAAGCAAACACCAAGAAGTTCCATGGACCTGCTCACCTGGAAATGACATAAGAAGGGAGATTGACAGCAGTGTTAATGGACAGGACAGTGTTTTAAGATCATCCCTGCTTCCCATGCAGGAGCCAGGGCACAAGGAAGGCCCCAAGGAGACAGGAGAAAGACTGAGGTAGCAGACCACCCCACCCACACGGAGCCAAATGAGAGAGTGGTTCCAGGCCAGGGCTCAGGTTGTGGGTTAAAGGATACAGAAGTAACAAGTAGCTAGAGTTTAGTGTTTGAGAGGAATGTGAACGAAGAGCTACTTAGTAAAAGAGTTACTAAGTGTCCTGGCTCCTTGTGATCAGGTGGCTCCTTGTGAAAAGCCTGCCTGAGAGAAGTGGCAGTGGTGCCACCTAGAGGACGCTGTCTAGAAACGCAAGTCTCTGCTCAGAAAAATCACACCAGCTAGCTCTGACTGTCCAAGAACAGTGTCTCTTCCTCCTCCATGTTTACCAGTGTGGGACACAGAGCATCTCATTCCAAAAACTTAACTGCAGCTCATTTGAAACCGAAAATATACAGCATCCTTCATCTTGCATTTCATTCCCCAACATCAAATCATGATGACAGCGAGATGTGTGGTGACTATGCAGGCTGTTCGCCTATGAGTCATGTCGTCAATGCAATTCTATATTGTGCAAACCCACAGAATGACACACACCCATGATCTGGTCCCTGCAGAGAATAATGGCCATCAAGGAAAACAGTTGAAAGAGGTTAGTTCAACCCTATGAATAACCACTTTGAATGTGGGTGGCTTAATTAAGCACACTAAAAGACAGAGGTAGTCTGAAGTTACTTAATGAATCCAGCTATAAGCTGTCTACAAGAATCTCAATAAATAAAGATAAAATTTAAAATAAAGGGGTGAGAAAGACACGCCATGCTGACACTATCAAGAAGAGAGGCAGAATGGATATATAATTTAATAATTTAATAATTCTTTGAGAAATTTGTACATTGTCATTTGATCATATAAGATGGCTATACTAATTTAACACTAAGCTGATGTCATAGTTTTTGTCAGCTTGATACAAATCTAGACAAACCTGGGAGGAGAGAATCTCAACTGAGGAATTGCCTCCATCAGACTGGCCTGTGGGCATGTTTGTGGGGCATTTTCATAATTGCTAATTGACGCAAGAGGGCGCAGCCCACTGTGGGTGGTACAATCCCTAGGCAGATGGGCCGGGGTTCTATTATAAGGAAGGTAGCTGATCAATCGAGAAAAAACAAGCCTGTGAGCTGCATTCCTCGGTGGTTTCTGCTTCTATTCCTGTCTTGGCTTTCATTGACGATGGACTGTGATGTGGAAGTGTAAGCCAAATAAACCCTTCCCATCCCCATGCCAGTTTGGGTAAGTGAAACCTAACAGCAACAGAAACCTAACTAGAGCAGCCACCTAAAACCAGGAAGACTGTCAGTAGGAAATATAGTACTACAGTGAGAAAGTGTCAGTTCACTGAAAATCCAGAGAAGGTGTAAAGCTGGCTGCTAGCCTTGTCGGCTGTCTCTACTGAGGTCTAGTGACATGGGCAGGACCATAATGATCAGTTAGTATAGACCCAAGAGTCCTATTTCTTGAAATGAGAAACTGCTTTAAAGACATCTACAATTTAGGGGGAAGGTAATAACAAGCCCCAGTGTGTAATGGGCACAACTCTGCCCTTTGTATGTTTATCAGCAGTATTTCATTTAATCTTCATGATGAAGGTATTTCAATCCATGTTACAGACAACTTGGGTACCTTTTAATCAAACGATGTCTTGTGTAATATTTTAGTCATCATGTATTTATCAAATGCCTGCTAGATCTCAGAATAATAAAATAGAGATGACACAAGGTCTCTTTCAAGAAAGTCCCAAGCACATCCCCACACAACACTCAGCAAATCTCCTCATCTGACTCTCCCAGCATTGCCAGAAGGTGGACAGGGAGCCACACATGCTGCCATGTGATGGTTAAACAGAGGGAGAGAGGTCAGTAAGCAGTGAACTCCAGACTGTGACAGTAAATTCTGGAGACCTGCTATAATGGTGGGTATAGTTAAGAGCTCTGAATTGCGTAATTTACACTTGCCAAGACAGATGATAAGCACACACGGAACACACACCAAACAGGGAGCCATGTGAAGTGATGGCTGTGGGAAGCTGTCTTGTATAGCCCCACATTGGGTGCCATTTGTGGGGGACTGTGTCTGTGGGGCTCTAGTTGGAGACAGCTGACTTGCCCATGGTTCATACCTGAGAGGGGGAGTGTGGGTTAAGAAAGGCTAGCTAAAGACATTAAAGGAAAAGATGGAGACACAGGATAGATGTCAGGAGGGCATTTCAGTTCTTCTTAAGTATCCAACCAAAATGGAAACAATGGCAGAAGACTTCTATTATCATGTATAAGGGGCAAACAGACCTACTTCCCTTAATCCTCCAGGTATTTGGTAGCCACACATGCCATCCCACCTTCAGGGTCCAGAGTGAACACACCTGAGCCCAAGTCTGTTGATATTTAGATAAAGACATCTGCTACCAACTCACTGTAACATGTGAGTTATTGATTACATATCTCCACTTCTGACCTGGGCTGTATGCAAAACAATAGGTTTCTAAAAATATTTTTAAATGATAATTGTGATGGACATGGGGGCTCACATCTTTAATCCCAGCAAGTGGGAGACAAAGATAGGCAGGTCTCTGTAAGTTCAAATTCAGTCTGGTTTATGTAGTGAGTTCTAAGACAGTCACAGCTACATAGGCCCTGTCTACAAACAAACAGAAAAGAATGATTAAAACTTCTCCAGTGGAGTTGCAGAGATATCTTGGAGGAGGTCAAGAGTGCTCACTGTTCTTCGAGAGGACTGGAGTTTAGTTCCCAGCACACATGTTAGAAGGCTCACAATTACCCTTATCTCCAACACCCAGGGATTCCACCCTCTCTGGCCTCTGAGTGAACCTGCACACATGTGGCATTCACACTTAGACGTGCTCACATAAATAAAATAAACCTTTGTAAAAGGAAAACCTATAGATTCAAGTTCTGTAAGCCTCAGAAGCTTACAAAGATCTATGCCAAGACATGGCATAAGCAAACTATAAACACAGAAGATAAAATATAGAAATCTGTCCAAGAAAATAGCAACCCAGGGGAGAATGGCTGTACACTTTCTATACCTCACTCACAGTGTCCAGACACTGATTCTAAAGACATGGGGCAAGATTAAATTTTCATATTATGATTCTTAGGCCAAAACCTGAAAACTTGAGGCATAACAGAAAAAAATAAGGAATAAATAAAAATGGAATATTTCTTTTTTAAAAAAAAGTTCAAGTAACACAGAAGAAATCAGGGATGTGTAAGCTGTGCTAGCAATCCCACCCACCACGCTCCATCTCCATCAGCTGTGGTAGCATAGTCCAGATGGCCACTGAGGAGCAGCCTTGAGCTCTGCAGAGGGCATGTTCTGAGAAGGTTAGTTATTCAATGTGTATGCATGTGTGTCCTGTGTCCCACGCCCTGCCCTTCCCCCTCCCCACCCCATGAAAGAGAGACAGAGACAGAAGCCAGGAGAGGGCACTGGATCCCTTGGAACTTAAAGTACAGATTGAGTGCTGGGAACCAGCCAGTGCTCTGAACCCGAGTCATCTCTTCACTAAATGATGTCACTAAACACATTGCAATGTAATCATTTTCTCGGGACCTTTTTGGCCCAGTGTTACCACTCAGCAAGACACTCCGATGAAACATAAAAATCATTGCCTTAAACATCTTTTCATGAGAACAGTCCAATTTACTTAGCAGAGCTACCAAGATAGACACAAATACTGTCCCAAGTCAGGTGGCCAATGTGCCTGAAGCGTCAACATAGCTTATGAATATGCAAATTATCATAGCTGGTGCAAGCAGCTGATGCTTGCCATTCCCGGGAGAGTATGCAAGAGATGGCGGCCAGGTGTGGTGGCTCAAGCCTTTTATCCCAGCTCTCAGGAGCCTGGGGGCAAGAGGTTTGTCTCACATTCAGGCCAGCCTGGGCTATGTAGTAAGTTCTAGGCCAGCCTAAGCTACATTGTGAGACTCTGTCTAAGGAACCAAAGAAAGTGGAGGTAGGGTTCTAAATACTTAGAAAAAGCTGATCAGTCTTTATCAAATTTGTCAAACATTGATCAAATACAGGGAATCTACTTTTGCATAGGTAACTAAATGCCAGGAATTCCATTTCATCAGTCCTATGCTGAGGGCAGATATAGATCCAAGCCTTGTGCACTGGTGACTCTTATTTGTTGGGCACGTGGATTTCACGTATCTACACTGGCAGGTGTTAGACACTTCAGGGATTTTGAGTCTCCTTTGAGACTGTCAGGACACTGTCAGTGCAGCTTCCCTAACCTGGCACAGTTCTACATGTGAAGGTTTGTGTGCCCAGTATGAGGAAGCTACTAGCAGCTTGCAGAACATCAGGCCCTGCGATTGAGGCAAATGACTGTGATGTGGTGACAACAGTGAACTTCTTGAAGACAGTCAGAAAGTACTATTGGATTTGCAGGGTGACTGACATACTCCCTGTGCACACACCAGCAGTGTGACTTGTGATAGAGGTCTGGCTTGAGGAGTGGAAGCCAGAATGAAAGGAGATAGGAAGAGTTGAAGAGACTGCGTTTTCTGTGCTACGAGATGCTAGGGGCTGGGAAGATGGCTAAACAGTTAAGAGCACATACTACTCTTGCACAGAATCTGAGCTCAGTTCCCCGATCATAGCTCCTCCAGTTCAAGGTGTGTGTGTGTGTGTGTGTGTGTGTGTGTGTGTGTGTGTGTGTGTGTGTGTGTACCCCTTTGGAGCGGCAGCCTCTGGCTTCTGGCATGTTGGCATCAGAATGGCAAACATTTCCTGACATGGGGCATTTGTGACTCTCAGTTGGCACTAGAGGATGGTTTCGGAGGTATGAACACACTCGTGCTGTCTTGAGTTTATCTCATTATCTGACGTGACATGTGTTACACTTGCTTCATATTTGTAAGGAACAGTTTCAAAGTACAGAGTCCCCAGAAGGAAGTGGACTCCTGCACCCCCATTCATTCCTCTGGGCGGGCTTGCTCTGACAAATCCAGTGGGTTGTGCTATGTTGACCTCCCCATTAACTTCTCTTTCGAACAGGTTACTTATTCTCCTAGAAAAAATGCATGCAGGGAGATCAGTTCTCGGGCACTCCTCCTTCCCCAGCAAGGGGGAAGTGAGTAGAGGAACATGTCACCAAATAGCTTCCCACAGTGGGGAAGAACTGTGACTCTCCATGTCTGCAGGTCCTTCCAGAAAACTGACTCTGATTTCGAGAGAATTAGTGAAGGAAAGAAGGGAGTGAAACAATCCGAACTATCCTCTATAGCTGGATAGAACCTTTTCTGCAGCCGGTGAAATGCACCTGAAGTCCTGAAAGGACAGACATCTGGGATTTTGTCCACATTCAGGGGAGCCAGTGCCAAGGGGCACAGAGCAATAGAGCAGGAAGAAATGGGGCAGACAAAGGAGCCTGGGCACAAGGAGAGTGAAATTCGTGGTTGTGACAAGTATGTAGAGCGCTCATCGTAACTCAGTGAAGGGGAAGGATTTATCATGGCGTACACCAGCTGCAATGCTTACAGCACATACCAAGGCTCAGCGGAGTGAAGAGCCCTCCCAAGAAAACAGGCAGGTGCTGGGATTGTTCATTCTTTCTTTCTCATTAGCATTTATTCATGCGTGCTTGCAGTGTCCACCCCAGCCTTTGGGTAGGTATAACCACACACCACTTCATGTTAACCCTGCACTGAGCACTGCCATTGGCTTAGACAAATGGGTTCCTTTGGCTAAAGCAAACCAGGTCTGGGACATGAGGCAGGGGCACCAACACTGTAGCCTGTGTTCTCTGTGACATTCTACAGCCGCCTTGTGAACTGTGCTGGGACTGAAACTTACTCCGGGAAAGTAAGAGGAAACACAGTAGAGAAAGCACAGGGTTGAAGAGCAGAAGCCAGGCTCAGTCCTGGCCACCAGCACACAGCTTCTTCTGTTCCAATGCCCTTGTCTGTCAACTGAGTCCCTTAGGAGGGAAACTCGAGACCATGCACAAGGAAATGACTTGAAATACCATCGCTTCATGTGGACGACTGTTTACCCAAACACCATCCAGTTTGCTGCTCTGAGCTGAAGCTATTCAGGGAGGGTTGGGGATATGAAACAGGACCAGAAGGCCACGTTTTGTGCCGTCTGGTGAGGAGAGTGATCAGGTGACAGGTGTCAGTATGAAAAGCAGTGTTGGGGAGTGTGGCTCTCCGTGTGTGCAAACACAGAAGAAAGTGTTCCTGGAGAAACACTGCAGAAGGTGGAGGCAAAGTTCTGCATGTGAAAAGCACACAGTGGGAAGGGTCATGGCCACTCCTTGGAGTTGGAAAGAGCCGAAGGAGACTAAATGGAGCCCTGGGTGGGGGAAGTAGTCGGGAGAGCAGGCACTGTGGAGCCTGAGCTATGACTGTGGTCACTAAGAGCAGAAGAGAAGCCTCTGAGTAGAAGGAGACCTGAGCACACAGGCATCTGGATAGCAGATAGGTACAGAGCCCTGAGGAGACAGCCAGCAGCAGACTGCAAGGCGGCAGGCGACAGGCCCTAACCCAAGTAGGGACATGGAGATGGGGGGTGTTGGTGGGTGGATGGAGAGATGTTTGGAAAGTAAGCTGGGTGGGAGGGGAGATTTCTGGGAGGAGGGAGGAAAAGGAGGAGGTTTGGTCTCTGCTTGGAGACCTCCTTCAGAGGCGTGCCACTCACTGAAGTAGAAACAGTGGAAAACTGGAGTCCTGGAGCATGGTGATTTGGGCTCCTAGAGTGCTCTGAGATGCAGGTGGAGACATGATGTGTGGACAGTGCCGGTGCTCTTAAGACCACCAGCCAGCACATTTCACCTGACATGGAGTCTAGGAAGGACTGAAGACTTGCTGTGGCCCCACACAGGTTGGGTCGTAAAACACAGTTCTTTCCCTTATGGAACTGACCTCATTCTTGAGATTAGTTGAAGACATGGCATGTCAGCAGAAAGTACATTCCCCCAAGTGAGGCCATGCTCTAAATGAATGGTGAAGCCTCCTGGGAAAATCCAGCCTCAAAGAGAACCCTGACTAGGTAAACACAGATGGAAGGGAAGACAGCTACCCAAAATCCCGAGCAAGAGAACCATTAGAACCCTATGCTGTGCTAGGAGGCAGTGGGGTGTAGACTGCTTGCTGTAGTGTATCTATAGATAATGTTGGTTCTCTGAATCCATCCATTAATGCAGACATCTGTTCTTGACCTGGAGAGATGGCTCAGTGGTTAAGAGCACATGCTGTTCTTACAGAAGACCTGGGTTCAGTTTTCTCAGTACCCACATGGTGGCTCACAACCCCTATAACTGCAGTTCTGGGAAATCAAAGCCCCTTCTGACCTCTATGGGCACCAGGCATGATGCATAGACATACATGCATATATATGTACAGGCAAAACACTCGTGCATGTAAAAGGAAGTAAATCTAAAAATAAAAAAGACTATATGTCTTTGACTTGTTGACTTCCTATTTCATTGACAGATAACAATCATATGTCCAAGTGACATGAAAATTGTGTACATTTATCTACACTCCACCCCCATGGAGGGCTTTCCAGTCAAAGCAATATTGTTAAGTAGATGAGAGGGCCTAAAGGGAAAGGAGAAAACACAGTGTCTAATTTGATTCAGTCTGTTGGTGATACTGCTACAGAATACTTGAGTCTAGATAATGTATAATGAAAAGTGTTTCTAACAGTTTTGAAGGCTGGGAAGTCAAGGTGATGGTGCTAATGTCTCACACAGGCATTTTTATTGTAGAATACAGGGAGGCCAAGAGAAAACCTACCTTGGAAAACCTTTTATTGAAACATTAACCCGCTATAGCCTAAATACCACCCGCTAGGCCCCACTTCCAAATGCTGTCCAGTTGTAGATTAAGTTTGCAATATTTGAATTTGGGGATCACATTCAAACAGGAATAGGTGCCAGAGTAGCCAGGAGACCACATAAGCACATCCAGATGCCCTGCTGCAGGAGAGAACGGATGGCCTTACTTAGACAAGATCTAGGTAGGAGTGCTACAAATGGGAAATGAAGAAGATGCCTATGGGTTTCTACAATCACGGTATCCTGGGTTAGCTTTCCATGACCATAACAAAACATTTGGGCTAATTGACTGAAAATAGGAAAGGTTTATTTTGATTGACAGCTATAGATGCCTTAGGCCATTGTGTATTGCTTCGGGGCCTATGGCAAGGGAACACATCATGGTAGAGAGGACTTGATGAAGTAAGTGACTCAGCTCAGGAAGGCCAGGAAGCAAAATAGAGACAAGGGACTGGACCCCAGTATCTCACCAAAGCTGGCTCTACCCATTAAATTTGCTACTACTTCCCCAATAGCACTCTGCTGGTTCATTTATGTCGACGACACAAAGTAGAGTTTGAGAAGAGGGAACCTCACTTGAGGATTTGCCTCCATCAAACGTACTCATGGGCATGACTGTGACATTTGATGACTGATATGGGAGGGTCCAGCTCACTGTGGGTGACACCATCCCTGGGCAGGTGGCCCTTTGTTTTCTAAGAAAGCAGGCTGAGCAACCCAGGGAAAGCAAGCCAGTAAGCAGTGTTCCCTCATGGCCTCTGCATCACTTCCTGCCTCCAGGTTCCTGCCTGGAGTTCCTGTCTTGACTTTACTCTATAATGGACTGGAAGCTGAAAGCTAAAACAAGTTCACACCCGCCCCCTCCACCAAGCTGTTTTTGGGTCAGATTTTTGACAGCAACAGAAGCCAAATTAGGACAAACACCATGGGCTATAAGTGAAGCAATCAACACAAGGATGAAGGGCCTTTGAGGCCTACGTATTCACACTGTAACTCTCTGGATGGGGCTTTTCATCCTAGTCTTTCACTTTGCATGCCTGCAGCATCAGCTCCACCATCTTACTTCCTTCTCTTTTAGGTGACAGAGACATGTTCAGTGTTTTAGTGTTTGTACCAGAGCAGAGAGGTACACAAGTGCCCTCCCCTGTCACACCCACAAGGGTTATGCTGGTGAAAGGGCTCCACTTTCTCAGTACGAAAGCAGGAAAGGAGCTACAACCCCCAGAGGCTCTGCAGCATTCAGTCACCATTCTCAGAACCATGCAGCCCATTCACAGAGGAAAGATTCATCCTTGATGTCTTTGCATTGGGGCATCTAACTCGTGAAAACCTCACCAGTAGTTCAAGGGCAGCCATTCCCAGTTCATCTTTAAACATATGACCCATATTGTATGTAATTAAGCCTGGAAAGGGGATAGAGTTTTTAAAAAATGCTTTTATGATAGTGAACATTTTTGTTGTTGTTTGTTGTTGTTGTTGTTGTTATTGTTTTGTGATTTGCTCTTTGTCATTACATCATGAGAAATCCCCAGAGTAAAGAGGGAAATTGCCAGGTGTGCGAGCAAAGCATCTCCCTTGTGTGGTTATATTCTTTGAGAGGATGTGCTGGGAAAAGGGAGAGCTTTTCTTCCCATGGAAATAAAAAGTTTTCATAACAAAATGGAGCAACGCTGAGTTACATGTCCTTGTTCCAGCTCGAAGGGAAACTGTGCCCACTGCAGGGCCCACGTTGTCTGTTCTTCTCATAAATCATTTTATGCCTCCCAGTTGGTTAAAATAACACTGCTTTCTGTGACCCAGAATCTGACCTGCTTTGGGTAGAGAACCTGATGTGTGTTTTCACACTCTGCATGCTATTTTAGAACATACCACAAATCAAATGTGGTAAGCAGGGGTCATATATGATATCTCAAGCCCCTTAAAAATGTCTGGGTCCCACGGGAGCCCAATTAAATAAACCCCACACCTTATTCCTCCCCAGCATTGTGTCCTGTGTCGCTTGTCCCTTTTGTCTTCAGCTCTGACCTTTGAGGACATGAGAACCCTGCAAAGGTGCTGCCATCTTGCTGGGGGCATCTTGCAAACAGCCAGAGCTTACAAGAGACAGCCTTGTCAGCAGCCGGTAGATCCACTGTGGCAGCTTTCAGCCTCCAGCCCCAGCCATTGGTGCTCTCTTCATTTAGGCCCTTTACCTAGAGCAGTTACTTCTAGCTAACAAAAGACCCACATCTCTTGCTCTGTTAATGTTGGTGATGTTAAACTATCCAGCTTAACAATACAGTTGGGGGCTGCCCCATCGGACTATATAATGCTACTGTTGAGATCCATTTAAATCCCTTGAGTCATCCAATTCTCAGTTTTCTTTTCTTTTTTTTGGGAGGGGTTCTAGATAGGGTTTCTCTGTGTAGCTTGGGAGCCTATCCTGGCACTCGCTCTGGAGACCAGGCTGGCCTCGAACTCACAGAGATCCGCCTGTCTCTGCCTTGCCAGTGTTGGGATTAAAGGCGTGCGCCACCAACGCCCGGTTCAATTCTGTTTTCTGCAGGGATTTCTGGTGGCAGGGACACTTCTCTGGGCTCCAGGGTGCAGCTGGGAACAAGATCAACAGGGACTTCAAGGTCACTCCTTGTCACAGTGAGACAGTCTCATGTGCACCCTAGGACGGGTTGCAGATGTGCCAGCCAGGGGGAGACATACCAGGTGATGCCCCCAAAACCTGTTCTCTAGTTCAATACACATTCTCCTGGGGGCCACACAGAAGACCACATCTGATCTCACTGCTTCTGTGGCTACAGAGCATCCTTTGGGGGCAGTTCCTGCTTCCTGAGTGGCAGTGCTCATAACAGACACAGGTGCCTGAGATGTTCTGTGGCCTAACTGCCTAGGCAGAGGAGGTGGTTGGAAAACAGACGTGGCAGGAATAACTAAGAGGGTCCTTATTGCTTTCTTCTTTGGCATTTTCTTACTGTTTTTTTTTTCTATTCCTCAGAAGAAGGCAGTGCTAAAGAATTCTTTTAGCCTTTCCCTAGTCCCACACCATCCCCATATAGCAGTGGTCCTGGTATTCTTCATCACTGAAGTCATAGTGCAGGCTGCCTGTGGCTGTTGCTAGACCCCCCCCCCTTGCTGATGGCTGTTTGTCCTCCTCCCAAAGCTTAGGAACAAGCATGTTTTAGAGAAGGGCTGCTGCGTGCAAAGTGAATACACACAGAAGCGTCAGGATCAGAAAGCCGTCCTGCAGTTTAGAAAGGTCCCTAGCCCTCTAGAAAAAACCATGATCGTCATCTGAACTCTGTCATCAAACCCTTCCTAGCACGTTGACCCATCAAGCAGAGTAAAGGCCATCCCTCTCTGCCTTAAACAGGGAACCCATTTCAGTGAAGAAGAAATGGCATGACACCTAGCATAGCATGGAGGCCCTTAGTAAATGCAAGGAAGATAAAAGAATTACATACAGAGGATGCTTTGAATATATGAATTGATTGAGCAAATTTAAAATTCAATTTGATTCATGTGAGAAAAATGAACAAAGCAGAAAAGAACATGCAGAAATGTTGGGCTTCTGCCAGGTACAATCTGCCCTCTGTTGAATGAAAATCATCCCAACACTTACATGATAAGGTAGTATTCATGACCACTACAGTAAGCATCAGGACCTTTGATGTAGGGAGAAAGATTAGCTGCTCCATGACAGCAGACAGTGGGGTTAATAGGCAATGAGCAGGATTAGGGGCAGAGGGTAGAAAGTCACTAGGAAGAGAGAACCATGACAGTGGGGTTCCTAAATGGACTCCTAGGACTCCTATAGAAGACAGGCCAGCGTGAAAAGATATGAGGGGACCTTGATATAACTCTCAGCCAAAGACAAGACCCATAGACCAGGCCCAGACAAAAAGAGGGCTCGTAGAAGCCTTGTTAGAGTTTGGTTTGGTACCAAGTTACATTTGTCACAGACGAATAGATGCGTGTCTCTCTGAATGAAATGAGAGTGTCAATACAGGATATTAAAGGGGGATCTACTAAAGCATAGGGAGCAGAGGACACCCTGAATGAAGTACTGAATGTGTGTTGTTGACCTTGGTACAGCCATGTCAAGGAACCCCATGGGGAAATGGGAAGTCTTCCTCTGGTCCATGTGAGAGTATTGACAAGATGTGCATTAAAATGTCCACAGTAGCTTTCTTACCCTGGATATTGACAGTGTGTACAGAAAATGTCCACTGTAGCTTTCCCCTCATCTAGTGTTGATGGCCTGAAGACTGCTCCTGGGCAGAGTCAGCCCCTACCCAACTAACTAAACCTACCCTCTTGTTCATCTGTATACAATAACCCCACCTCCATGTTTATCCATATGCAGTAACCCCTCTTCCTTGTCTAGCTGTATATAATAATCCTATCCATGTTTATCCATATGCAATAACCTCTCTTTCTTGACTAGCTGTATATAATAACCCCACCTCCCTGTTAAACTCTAAAATAAACATGACGAGCTTCCAGGGTGCGACAGTCTCTCCAGCAGAGAGCCCAAACCATCCCCACCTGATCCCTGTCTTTCTGGGTCCCTCTCCCTCTCTCCTCTCTCTCCTTTCTCTCTTCTCGATCTTATGTCCCTCTCTCCCTCCTTCCACCTCTCTGCCCTCTCTCTACTCTCTGCTCCCCCTCAACTGTGTGTGTGTGTGTGTGTGTGTGTGTGTGTGTGTGTGTGTCTGTGTGTCTGTCTGTGTGTCTGTCTGTCTGTCTGTCTGTCTTTTCTTCATTCCCTGCTGCCCCCAGTCAGATCCAAGGCCCTGGAGGCTGTACAGAGTACAGCAATAAAGAGAGAGAAATGCTGAAAATATTAAATTGAAATTTTGGGAGGAAAAGGCTCAGAACATCAATATACTCAGTGGACAGTCTCACCAATAGAATGGATCAAATGGAACAAAGAATATTAGGGATGTAAGACAAAAGAAATAAGTCAGACATGTTCAGACATTTACAAAAATAAAATAAAGTATGAACTACAAAATCAGTGGGACTTCATTTAAAAACAAAACATGTTATTCGTTGACATAAACAATGACGTTCAAACTAGAACCATAGAAAATTATTCAATAAAATCCTAGCAGAATGATCTCTAAATCTAGGAAAGAAGGTGGCTATGCAAGAGATATTTTTTAATGCCAAACAAGACTAGATAAGGACTTCCATGCTTTATGGTATAGGTTGATCTCTACACATTAATAATGTAGTGACTTCAATGCCACACTCTTGCCACTAGGCAGATCAACCAGACCCCCCCCCCAAAAAAAAAATCAGCAGCAAAAAGCCAGAGTTAAGTGACATTGTAGTTCAGATGGACCTAGCAGACATCTGCAAAGGACTTGACACGGCCACTGAAGAACACACGTTCTTCCCAGCAGCCCATGGCACTTTCCTGAAGTAGTGCACATTTGAAAACACAAGCCAAGTTTTAAACAAATGCAAGAAAATAGGGCTGGAAAGACAGCTTACTAACTAAGAGTGCTGGCTGCTCTTGCAGAGAGCCCACATTTAATTCCCAGCACCTGCGTGGATGGCTCACAGCCACAGTTTCATGAGTTCTAATGCCCCCTCTGGGCTCCTCACACACTACACACATGCGATGCACAGACATACAAGCAAGGCACTCATATCCACAAAAATAAGGAAATGAGTAAATATTTTTCAAAACTCAGAAATCTCAAATGAAAACTCCATGCTTCTCAAGCCCCTCAAAATTAAGAACAAGTCAAACCCAAATCAGTAAATGAAAATCAATAATAAAGATGAAGGCAGAGACTAATGAAATGGAAGTAAAAAGAGCAATACAAAAAAAAGAAAGAAACCAATAAAACAAAGAGTTGTTTTTTTGTTTTTTGTTTTTTTTTTTTGTTTGTTTTTTGGTTTTTTTGTAAGATAAATGAGGTTGCTATGTCCTTAGCCGAAGTAGCCAAAAGAAAGAAAAGATTTAAATGACTAAGGTTCTCATGGAAAAGGAGGCATTACAATAGACACCACAAACACTCAGGATCAATAAAGTATGCTTTGAAAATCTGTTCCAGTAGTCTGGGAGCAAGAGAGAGAGAGAGAGAGAGAGAGAGAGAGAGAGAGAGAGAGAGAGAGAGAGAGAGAGAGAGAGAATGGATAAGTTCTAGATTAAAATAAGGAGTTATAAACAACTTAAACAGATTGATAACAGGCAGTGGGACTGCCACAGTAACAAAAAGCCTTAAAAAAAAAAAAAAAAAAAAAAAAAAAAAAAAAAAAGCTATGGTCCAGATGAATTCACAGATGAATTCTACCAGATGTTTAAAACAGCTGATACCAGTGTCCCTTGAACTAATCCATAAAATAAAACAAATGCATGCTTCTAAATTAATTTGATGGGGCCAGCATTTTCCTGATATTAAAACCAGATTAATGCCTCTCCCTCTCACCCCTCACCACTTTCCGCAGGTGGGAGAGCTGACTCTGCCCTTCACCAACTGCAGCAATCCTGTGCAGGCTCTGCACCTCACCTAAACAGCACAATAGAGCTGACCCTGCTGACAGGGGTGCAGGTGAACTGGCCCCAAGGATGTGAGCAAGTGGCAGAGACCTGGCTCTGTGCCTCATCTGCCACATGGTGGCATGGGCAAGAGAGAGATGCTCTCCCCCTCTTCTCACCCCTCACTACCTGTGACAGGTGGGAGAGCTGGCCCTGAGGTCCTGAGAGTGGGAGAGCTGGCCCCGCACCTCAACTGGGCAGCACAGTAGAACTGACCTTGTTGGCGGGGAGGAGAGTAAGCCAGCCACCAGCATGTGAGAGCAGGAGAACCAGTTTTATCCCTTGCTGCTTGCTGCATAGGGTGAGCTATCTGGGGTGGGACCAGAGAGCTCCCCCTGGTGATGAGGATGAAAGAGAGCTGATGGGCTGACCAACACAGCTACCACCCAGGCTCAGAACCAGGGCTATGGGTTGGTCCACCCCAAAATCCACCCCATCTATGATCTGCTGGAGCACATGAAAGGGCCAGTCCTGCAGATGCAAAGCTGTAGGATCTCCATGACACAGGACAACAACAGGGTATCCAAGGGGGCCCAGAAAGCCAGGCGGTAGTGGCGCACACCTTTAATCCCAGCACTCGGGAGGCAGAGGTAGGCGGATCTCTGTGAGTTCGAGACCAGCCTGGTCTACAAGAGCTAGTTTCAGGACAGCCTCCAAAGCCACAGAGAAACCCTGTCTCGAAAAGCAAAACAAAACAAAACCAAGGAGGCCAAGAAGAAGCCAGAGACCTTGAGCCAGATCAAAGACTCATTGCAGTAAACACTTGCAAGTAAAGATGTGTGAACTGAGGGGTACACTGTGTGACTCACTGTTTCACTCTCCAGCTTCCATGATGACTTTTTTCTTTTTTTTTTCTTTTAAATTTTTTTTGTATTTTTTTTTTGGGGGGGAAGTGCAGGGGCAGAGGGTAGAGGCAAAGGGAAAGGGAGATGAATTGGCTCTGGATGCATGATGTGTCATCCACAAAGAATAAAAACTTTTAAAATGACACAATAAAGAAAGAGGGATGGAGAGAGAAGGAAAATAAAATTAGAGGCCAAGCTTCCTGATGTACAAAGATAAAAACAATTGTCAATAACTTTCCCATAAACTGAATTCAACTCACATCAAAATCATCCACCACCACCCACCAAATGCGCCTCATTCCAGAGTGCAAGATGGTTCAAAATATCCACTGAGCCATCTCTCTGGTCTCACAATGAAGTTTTATTCAGCCATAGAGAAGAATAAAATTAACCCGGTGTAGCTGTGCACATCTTTAATCCCAGTACTCAGGACGCAGAGGCAGGCAGATATCTGTGAGTTGGAGGCCAGCCTGGTCTACAGTCTACATCAGGAGTCAGTTCCAGGACAGCCCAGGCTACATCGTGAGACCCTGTCTCAAACCCGTCCCCCCAAAAAAGAATAAAATATTGCCATCTCATAGAAGAATAGATAAAACTGGAGGTCATTGTATTGAGCGCAATAAGTTAAACTTGTAAGGACAAACCAAGAATGTTTTCATGATTTGCAGACCTTAGGTTTTCTACAGATACATGAAAGTATTTGTGTGTTTCTAATGCATGCCCATACCATACACTTGCAAGCATGATATGCAAGTTAAGGAGAAACTGGGGGAGGAAGAAGACTAGCTGGGGAGATGGCAAGGGAATGGAAAAGGGAAATGAAGGCAATGTCACTGGACCTCCATGAATAAGGGGGACAAAAGGAAGGAAAATTCAAGAATTGTGTTCACTCATCATTCATGGGATGACGTCTTAGCTACCATAAACGCCATTTAATGATGTTCGTACCACACCCAGTTACCATGTTTAGAAGATCACCCTAGCAACTGGGCAAAGAATGGGACTCTAGGAGAGATCCAAGGGAATGAGAGGTCAGTTTGGAGGCTGTTGACATAACCTAGACAAGGTAACAGTGAAGGGAGTGTTAGTTAGCATTGTTGTTGCTGGAATAAACACACTGACAAAAGGTTCCTTGGGGAGAAAAGGGTGTATTTGCCTAAGGAGTTATAGTCCATCATTGAGGGAAGTCAAGGCAGGAACTGAAGCAGAGACCGACCATGGAGGAATGCTATATACTGGCTTGCTTTCTCTGGCTTGTGCAGATACTTGTCTTATATATTCTAAGCCCAGCTGCCTAGGAATGGCACTGCCCACAGTGGTCTGAGCACTCCTACATTAATTAGCAATTAAGAAAATGCTCCAAAGACATAAACGTATTTGCTCTGGGCAATTCTTCAGGCTGGTTCTTCAGCTGAGGTTCCCTCTTCCTGAGGTGACTCTAGGTTCATTTCAGATTGACATGTGGAAGCTAACTATGACAGATACTTACAGTGGGGTTATACCTGACAAACACAGTGTAAGTTGAAAATACTGGTCTGGAGGTAGAATGTTTGTTATGCCTGAGGCTCTGGGTTCAAACCCACCCTGTAAACATGATGTTAAATAATATTATAAATCAACAGTGCATTCAATGTGCCTAACATACAGGCCATCATAGCTTACTGGCAGATCATACTGTTGTACATGTGGCCACGGGGCTAACTGGGAGGTAGAGTCACTGCCACTAAATAACATCATAGTAGCGGACTGAGATGCATATTGCCTGTCCAAGAAAGATCCAAATTCAAATTTGGTGGCTCAGTTTCTGATGAGTGTGTATTGCTTTCATATCATTTATAAAGTCAAATACTGTAAGCAGAGGCATTGCAAATCAGGGAACAGTCATTAGGCCATACTTGGGGGAGATAGCTAAAGGAAAAATACAAGGGAGGGGTACTTCCATGGCTGTTGGTTCATGGTGAGTGAACTGAGGTGCTATGATGTAGAATAAAGAAAGCCAAGACAGTTACTGGCTGAGAAACTGGGCCCACACTTCACTGAGTGTACAATCTGAACTACAGACAAGCTTTGACATTTTAAACTAACCGACAGTTTTTTTTTTTTTTTCCACATAGTAAGGCCAGGCTTATTAACCAAGTTGCCTGAAATCTGTGGTTTTTAATGAAGCAACCAGCTATGCAGTGTGGCAACTCAACAGCCCTTTGGGGGATGCTCCCCCACACCCCTGTTTTGCTTAAATGGCTGTTTTAAGAAGACAGGAGCACAACTCTTTTTGACAGAATATATAGATAAATTCATTATGTAGGGAGAATGTTGTCATGTCATGTTTCCAGAGTACCATGACTTTCTGGTCTCTGAAAAAATTGGTGTCTTGCAAAATTTATCATTAATACATCAGGAAAGGGAGTGAAACTATCTCTGTTGACACCTCATGCTGTCGGATTTTAAATGGAAATAAATAGCCCAGTTTGTGCTTCTATACCAACATGTTCAGGATCTTGCTTTACAAGTAACAAATTGGAGTTGTTTACAGACCAAAACCCTCCTGGATTTGTGTGGTTGTCCCCAGCTGTGGTGAAGGATGTTGTTCAGATGTTGTATTAATGACCTTTCTGTTGCTGTGTTAAGATTCCAGGACAAGGGCAACTTGAAATTCATTTTAGCTTCCATTTCCAGAGGGATAGAGTCTATCGTGGAGCCAGAAAGACGGTTGAGGGGTTAAGAGCACTTGCTGTTCTTCCAGAAAATCAAGGTTGGATTCCCAGCTCTTGTGTGGCCGCTCACAATTATCTTAACTCCAGTCTGAATTATAAAGCTAGATCAGTCTGTGAAATTCATTTTAGCTTCCATTTCCAGAGGGACAGATCTATCATGGAGCCAGAAAGACGGTTGGGGGTTAAGAGCACTTGCTGTTCTTCCAGAAAATCCAGGTTGGATTCCCAGCTCTTGTGTGGCCGCTCACACTTATCTTAACTCCAGTCTGAATTATAAAGCTAGATCGGTCTGTATAGAGTTCCAGACCAGCCAGGGCTATACATTGATACCTGTCTCACCGGTTTCTAACAAGAGAGCAGCCAGTGTCTTCACCACTGAGCCATCTCTCCAGCTCAAACATGTTGAGCTTTTTAAAGAATTAAAAGCCACCATGCTGCTGCTTCCAGGAGCCTGTGAAGTCACAGTAGCAATTGTGTCAACTGCCAGCAAGCTAAGCCCTTTTCTGTTTGGCTTTGAGAGGCTAAACCTCTGTGGGTGTGGGGGAACATGGGGATACCTGGAGGGTTGTTTATTTTGTTTGTGGTATGGGGGGATTGAATTTGGGCCTCACATAAGCTAAGCGCATGCTCTAGCACTGAGCTAGATTTCTAGCCCTGGAGAACTCTTGTTCAGAATGTAGAACCTTTCATGCCCCTCCACCTGGCCACCTTTGTAACAATTTCTCTTCCCCAGGAAAGTTTCACTGCCATTATTCCTCCATCCAGAGTCAAGCTCAGGCTTCAGAGGTGCCCAAAGGAGGAGCTGTGTGCTCCTTACCAGAACCCATGGGCTCCACCCTCGCCACCCCACCCTACCCCACTTTACCCTACCCCCTCACCCTCACCCCACCCACTCCACTCCCTCACCCCCCCCACCCCCTCACTCCCACCTCACTCCACCCCCTAATCCTCCCCACTTCCCACCCCCCACCCCCACCACATCCGGATTTTTTTCCTTCTTTGCTCATGGATTCCATCAAGTTCAAGTCTCCAGTCCCCTCTGAACAGTAATCTCTACTCTTTCTCTCTCCTTCAAATCACAGGCTTGCTCAGACCTTGCAAGCTGCCTCACTGAATGCCCCACAAGCTGGACCTGCCTTCTCTCTAACCCCCACCTCTACCCCTACCACATCCAGATTTCTTCCTCAATGGATATTTTTCTTCAGGAAGGATCACTTCCTGTAAAGAGCACCTTCTTCCACCCAGTGGTCCTCAGGTGATGACAATGACCCTCAAGCAGGTGGAATCTAATTGCCATCTCCACCCAGAAGGAAGTCTTGCTCCTACCTAGCACTATGGAATGACTCTAGATCTGTGGCAGGAAGCACACATGAGAGCTGCTGTCTTAAGCCAGATAGCAAGAAAGACAGACAGATGAGCCATGTCAAAGAACAGAGGGGCCACCAAGATATTGCCCCATAGGGCGAGGCTTCAGTTGCTAGGTATTTGCAAAGGCTAAATGCAACTAACCAGGACATCTGTGCATGTCAAGACAAACACCAGTTCATAATTATAATAATAATGTTTGGAAAGAAATTCAAGAAAGCAAACTTCGCAATCAGCAGCCACTACCTTGGGTTTTACTACAGTACCATGAATCTATTTAAAAGCAGCACTCCAAAGCAAAGGAATCAGCCTCCAGGTTGTCTTTCCTGGGCAAAGCTGATGGCAAGGAATTGAAAGAATGAAGATGTTATTGCTGTCTAGCTGAGGATCGAACTTAGGCTCTCAGGCATGCTAGGCAAGTGTACTACCATGCTGAATGCCCAGCTGGGCAATAATTTATATACAGATCCCAGCTAATAACAGTGGAAGGAATGCCCAGCCATGGTTTGCATGCCCACAGCCCCTCATCTTGTTACCCCTCAGAATTGAACTTAAATCCAACCCAGACCAGACCTGAGAACAAATGAATCAGGTTTAGAGAGAAGGCAAGAGGGAGGTCCATCCTGTGGGACCATTCATTGAGGCAGCTGAGGGAGACAGGAAGAGTGGAGATTACTGTTCAGAGGGGCCAGGAGACTTGAACTTGATGGAAACCACAATCCAAAAAAGAAAAAAATGAGGTCAGCAAAATTTTGTCAGGAGTTGGGCATTAAGAGGCCAAAGATGCAGTGTCCCTTTTATTAAATGTTTGGTAGCATCGTAATTAGATTTAAAAAAAGTGCATCATTTTTATTAACATATGCTTGAAGGAAGCAGGACTTCGATGTAGAACACTTATGAAAAGGAGATAAAAAGAAAGTTTTAAAGAGAGAAAGAAAATAAGTTGACTTTTTAGTTTCTGAAAATTGAAGCAGAGCTGCACAGGAGGCAGGCTAACCCTACCCTAAGCCACCGCACCCTTTTCACTCTTCATTGTAGAAAGGGCTTTTGTTAAATCGACCAGACTGTACTTCAGTCTGCTCTGTTAGCCAGGGCAGTCTTGAGCTTGCAATTCTCCTGCCTCAGCCTCCCAAGCACCTGGGGTCACAGTTCCTTGCTACCAAGCACAACCAAAGTCCTGATGATTACAAAATCTGGGTGATGAAAATAATGTATAAAGCCAGTGATGATGCATGCCTTTAATCCCAGCTCTCAGGAGGCAGAGGCAGGAGGATCTCTGTGAATTCAAGGCCAGCTTGCTCTACAGAGTGAGTTCCAGGACAGCCAGAGCTACATAGAGAGACTCTGTTTCGAAAACCAAAGAAGAAAAAAGAAAGAAAGAAAAAGATGGACAAAACAAATGTGCCAAAGTTTTGTAAACTGTTGAGACCAGAATTGGGCCTCTGATGGCTATTTTTATTCCTATTTTTGAGTGTGTTTTTAATTTTGATTGATGAGAAGGAAGCTATTCTAGAACAGTACGTTTCTGAAGCCCGGGAAGTTGACGCTGGGATCATATCACAGGTGAGATTTCAGAATGGGGTGCATCAGTGTCCACCCCCAGCCATCGAGGAACCTAAGCCCCACCCCCTTCCTTATGCAGATTCTCCATCTCACTCTCATTTCTTCTCTGAACTGAGCCTTCCCCGAGAACAGTAGCATATCTTCTCAGAGCGGGTAGCAGACTATCCTGGCTTAGAAAGAAGCCATTTCCTTCAGGATGAGGCATATTGGCCTGTGGAGCCTCCTGTTGGCCTCCAGCTCCCTCAAGCTTGATTTCAACCAAGTTTGTGGCTCAGGGACTATTTGCCTTCAAGAGAATACAAGCTGTCATTTTTATTGTGCTTTTAAAAATATAAATTTTACTATGGTTAACTGCCTTTGGGGAGGAAGGGTGCTGGTTGTTTTGAGACAGTGTAGCCCTGGCTGACCTGGAACTTGCTCTGTAGCTTAAATTGGCAGGAAACTTGTGGCAATCCTCCTCCCTCAGCTTTCTGAGAGCTCGGGCTACAAGAGTATGCCACCATTCTTGGCTTTAACTGCATCGACTATTTTTAAATACATAGTTCAGCATTGTTAAGTACGTGTGTGTTATTTTGCAGTATTTGTGTGTGTATCTGCATGTGTGTGCTCACACATATGCCTGAAGAGGCCAGACTTCAGCCATTCTCCACTTGATTTTTTTGAGACAGGGTCTGTCTCTGAACCTGGAGTGTCTGGCCAGGAAGCCTTGGGGATCCTTCGGTCTCAGTTCCACCTGCTTTTCTTTTTCTCTCCCTCCCTTTTCCCTCACCCTTCCCTCCCTCCCTCTCTCTCTTTCTCCCTCCCTCCCCCTCTTTTTTTATTTTCTTTTTTTCAATGTAGGCACTGAAGATCCGAACTCATGCTCACACAGCAAGCATTTTACTTACAGCTGTCTGTCCAGCGCCTGCAATGTTTTGTGATCTTGTGAAACACTGAGGCCCTGAGCCTGCTGTACGGACCTTCCCTCCCCTTCCACAAGGGCCACCACCGTTCTGTCTCTAAATTTACTGACTTGGGGTACTTCCAACAATTCAGACAATCCCACTCACAGGATTGGGGATGGTTCTGTTACTTTCTGAGTCTTTGGGAACTCATTTGCGTGGCGTGGGCTTTCTTTACTCATTCTCTTACATGTAGTTCTATATACATTTTAGTTCTACATACAACTCAATGTTCCATTAATGTCTTAAATCTTTACCCCAGGTGTGGGCTTTAGTTTTGTAATAACCATGGACACTCTGGTGGCTACTGCTATACACGTGGTTCAGCCTTGAGGGGACATTTCCAGCCTTCCTCTAGGTCAGCTTATTTCTTCCATATGCTAATTATGGGTTCTCCTGGGCCTCCCTCACTCTCCACGCTGTTCCCCTGCTTCTCCCCAGCCTGGGAACACGGATTTAGCTTGCCCCAAATAATGTGTTCTGATATGGAAATGGTTCCAAGAAAGTCTTAAGTGTTACAGAATAAAAGAAAGTCATAACTCAAGGTGGTTTTTTCAAATTGGAAGCTTCAAGGGTTCACAGCTAAGTAGGGAAATCTCTGCTCTAGGTCTCAGATGTGACCTGGTGACATCCTTAGCTTTTGTGTTGGTGGAAGCTAAGAGTTGGTTAGGACATTCCAGAAAGTTCCACATGACAGTCACAAGGTTGTCAGGTCAGCCACAGAGATGGATAATGGATGGCTAAAAATAGCTCAACAATTTGACTCTGGATATGCAACATTCTGACTCAACATACAATGCTCTAGTCAGTCAATTAACATTAGATAATCTTTCACATGGTTACGGTTTCTTTTAAAGTATATTTTATTCATGGTACAATGTCCTCAAAGTTCAGCCATATTGTAGTGTGTGTCCAGTCTCCCTTTTGATGTTGGCAGTATGGTCTGGTGGTAAAATGCCAACAACAGTGGATCTGCCAACAGTTTTTTCCTTCTTTTTATTAAGCCAAGTAATATTCCATTGCACATATATTCCACATTTTCTTTTAACCTTTGTTCAACCATGGACACTCAGGCTGCTTTTCCCTTTTGACTACTGTTCATGCTGCTCTGAATAGAGTTGTAAAACCACCACTTTGTACACAATGAGTTTTCTCCCATGGTTTCAAAGTTCCAGAAGTCTCAGCCCAGGTTTAAGGTCCCGATACATGAGTGTCCTTCCCTCTGAGGGGCTTGTCTGAGTGAGCATCCTTCCCCTTGAGGGGCTGGTCTGATCTCACCTCCACAGACCAGAAGCCTCATGTCTTAAGTCAGTTTTCTATTGCTATGAAGAATCACCATCACCAATGTAACTTATAAAAGAAAGCATTTAATTGAGAGTTTGCTTACAGTTTCAGAGGGTGAGTCCAGGACTGTCATGACTCTTACAGTGGCAGCAGGCAGCCAAGGCATAGTGCTGGAGCAGTAGCTGAGAGCTTCCATCTGAACCACAAGCAGGAGATAGAAAGAGAATGATACTAGGCCTGATGTGGGCTTTTGAAACCTCAAAGCCCAGTGACACACCTCTTCCAACAAGGCCACACCTGCTAATCCTTCCCAAACAGCTCTACCAACTGGAGAGCAAGCATTCACATATATGAGGCCAGGGGGGCCATTCTCATTGAAATCACCACACCCAGTTCCCCACTCAACAGAGCCTTAAAGGTGGATGGTCCCTGCCTTTCCCCTATGCATTTCATTTGAAAGCAAACCAAAAAGTGTTCCTAATAATAAAGCACAGAGGGAGAGACTCAAGAGTGGAAATTACCTCATCCTCCTGCCTCCCACTGCATGGGGGCTGCTTGCTGAGACAGATTGTATCTCTAAAGCATCGTTCCAAAACCACCCAAAGTGTGTGCATGCATGTGTGAGCATGTGTGCATGTGTGAGTGTGTGTGCATGTGTGTTTGTTTGTGCATGTGTATGTGTGTGGGGGGTTGTTTTTGCTCTTGAAAAAGAGTCTCACTGTGTAGCCCAGGCTAGCCTCCACCTTGCAATCCCTCTGTCTCCACCTCTAGAGTGCTGAGTTTACATGTGTGTGCCACCATATCCAGTAAACATTTGCTTTGTGTTTGGGGTAAAAGTTTATTTGCTCATTAAAAAGCATGTCCCCTTTCTGTGTAGTAGGATGCCTTGGAAATAGTGGGCAGGAGTGCTATTTTCCTGCTTACACGTGATGCTAAACTTAATAACCCATGCACGTATGTATCCTTGCTTGTTTGTTTGAGCCCTGTGGGATAGAAGAGGAAGTGTCAGACCAAAGAGCATGGATATTTAATAATTTGCTGTCCTAAGAGTCTCCTGATTTATCTGCCAGGGATCAAGAAAGGCTTGTGTTTATTATTTCAACATTGAGGCAAACATTCCATTTTATTCTTATTTGATCACCAAATAGTCCTCTCTAAACTACATCCATACAGCTTCTACTACTTAATTAAAATCTGTGGGAAAATCTTCCAGGTTAATGAGTTTACGTGACTTCAACAGGCATTGTGTGCTTATAGCCTTAAGCAAATTTCCTAAAAAAGTAATTGTGTATTCTTCTAGATTTTAGTGTGTGTGTGTGTGTGTGTATCTGTGTGTGTGAGAGAGCATGTGTGTGTGAGCATGTGTGTGTTCCTGTGAGTGTGTGTGTATGAGAGACCAGGCCAAGTACCATCTTGTCCAGGAGTGGTGGCCCATCCCAGCA
Source organism: Cricetulus griseus (assembly GCF_003668045.3). Taxonomy (NCBI): domain Eukaryota; kingdom Metazoa; phylum Chordata; class Mammalia; order Rodentia; family Cricetidae; genus Cricetulus; species Cricetulus griseus. The sequence goes on from NC_048597.1 coordinate 84,124,821, forward strand.
GACTGGCTCCACAGCAACTGCATTTAGTGGGTTATTGGTGAGGTGCTGGCTCCCAAAAGGACACCCCTGGGAGCTGTCACAACTTCTGTGTGGTCTCATTTCTCCTGATAACTTCAGCCATTGCCTCAAGGAGTACCTGGGAGGAGAATGTTTATGTCAAATGTCAGAAGAGGACATTTGATCCCCTGGACCTGGAGTTACAGGTGGTTGTGAGCTGCCCTGTGACGGTGCTGGGAACAGAACCCAGGTCCTCTGGAAGACCACCATGTGCTCTTATGACTGAGACATCTCTCCAAATCTGTAATTTTATATTTTTGTTGATAACTTTTAGGATTTTTCTACTGAAAAGCTAATTTTACAAATGTTTGGGTATTTTTCTTCCAGGGTTGCATAAATACATTTTAAGCGGGCATTGGTGGCGCACGCCTTTAATCCCAGCACTCTGGAGGCAGAGGCAGGCAGATCTCTGTGAGTTTGAAGCCAGCCTGGTCTACAGAGTAAGTTCCAGGACAGGCTCCAAAGCAATATAGAGAAACCCTGTCCCGAAAAACCAACCAACCAAACAAACAAAAAACAACATTTTAAAAATACAAGGTCTCTTCTTTTGTTTATTCCTTTGGAGAAAACTTAGCTCTTGCCCCTTCTCTTACAATTTTGAGAAATTATAAGTTAACTACAAAGTTCAAATCCCGTAAAAAGACTTCTAGGCCATTTGCTTAGGGGAAATAGCTGCCCCCTACCCCAATTTTATCTTGAGTACTTTGGATTCTTAAATGGTTTTCGTAGGGCAGTGATCTTGCAGCTATAGCAATTATATTTTACATGTAAAGATGTCATCAAATGAGGCCCAAGCAATTGTTCAGGGCATGAAGATTTGCCCACGAGCCCTCCTGTTGGCAGTGGAGTCCCTGGGCAGAGATAACTTGTCAACAGTCGCGTTTATAAATATGTTTGCTCCTTAGCCAGACAGGCAGTCGGGACTGGATCAGAGGCCAGCACGCCTGGGTCCACCCCCACCCCCCACCCGGGGTCCCCGCGGGTCTCCTTTTGTGTGTGCCCTGAGTCCTCTCTAGGCGTGTCTGCGCGATACAGACACAGTGCCGCACCCAAAGCAGCTGGGCTGTCTGCTCAGAGAGATGCCACTGTCAAAGGTTGGGTTGTCGGGCGACAGTTCATCCGCCCAGCTCTGAGGATTCCCAGAGAGGAGGTGGCCCTCGCTGCTGCTGCTGCTGGGGCTGCTACTACCGCTGCTGCTGCTGAGCCGCCAGCGCGGCTCCCGCCCCTCCCTCACAGGAGGATTTGCCAGCCGCCCCGCCCTCTCCTCCCTGATCCTCCTCTCCGCAATTGCTGAAGTTATCTGGAGAAATAAGGTAGCCGGGGGACCACATGGAAGTTGTGACAGCTCCAGGGAGCGGAGCCTCCCTTTGGGAGCCGGCACCTCGGCTTAGGGACCGCCGCTGACACGTTGAATGCAGGTGCTGCAGAGCCAGCCCGCCGGGATGGGCCACCACTGCTGCAAGCTTTATAACTGCCTTCAGTGCCTGGACAAGACGGTACCTGGCCTTCCCTCTCCTCTCTTCCCCTCCTCCTTGGTCTGGGCAGAGAAGGTGCGAGCATCCACCTCTGGCCTCCCCCACCTCCCTCGCATGCCTGTGTGCTTTGTTGGTGAGCAGGAAGCTCCGGGTTCTCCTTCCAGGGTGCTGGATCGTGAGTGGTGCTCACAGAAAAGCGTTTGCTCTCCCGGGCTCTGCGGGGCCTTACATAATGTTATGTTCCTGCAGGCTCAGAAAAAAACTGTTGCATTTTGCAGACATAGTGGGAAGGTCTTGAAATCCAAACTGCCAGAGGAATCCTGGGAAGGTTCCTAGTGCATTTTAGGTACCTGGGAAACCTAAGATGCTTTGGTGTGGGAGGGATGTGGGTCAGCTAGGCACAATGTTTTCACTAAGCCAGACCGGAACTTTGAAAGTTTATCAGTCCGGATTCAAAGAGTATCTCCTCTTGGGACTGATTGTCTTTGTCAGAGAAGAAGGCAGTGGGATCTTGGTAGCATGGGACCAATCCTTGGTGGACCGGGGAGTCTGGGGGTAAAAACCCATGGCCAGAGAACAGAAATCAAGTCAGAGCAGACACTGCCGGGAAATTCAACACAAAGCCTGGCTTTGCTTTGGATGCTTGTGTGGTCTGGGCGCTTACAGAGGGGTGTGGGTGTTTTTAATTCCATCTTGAGATAACTACTAGCAAGAACTCTTCTTGGGCTATATATTTCATCAAAGATGCATGAAATGGAATCTCACGAGGGACGAGGCGCCTGAAATTGCCTCTTTTCTACCCACATGGCATCAACTAGTAGATAGATTGGGGTATAGTGTGTGACCAGGTGACGGGAGATATATGGCTTAATTTAAAACGCATTACAGGGCCGTCACTGGGGATCATCTTCTGTCAGTTCTCATGAACCTTGACCTGCTGCTCATACACCATCTCAGAAAACTAAACTGTCCCCTACAACTCACCCAGGACTTCTGTTTGGGTACGGACATTCCAGTGAATTTGGCTTCTGTTGGCCAGAGTCAGAGTTTAAGCTATGTATATGCCTGTGTTAAAGAAATAGATGTACAGACAGCGTCTATAAAAGCCACGACTGAAGCGGCTTTTTCAAAGGTATGGCTGCAGAAAGGAGTTCAAGGGTGCTTTATAACATGAGTTTGCTAAAGGGAAAGATAAGCCACATGTCCAGCAATAGCAGCAAGTCTGTACCCCTGAACTCAGGCCAGAAAGTTCCAGAAATAAAGGCCACACAGAGATGTGGCCTGTCATCTCAGCTCCTGGGCTAAGAAGTCTCGGCCACTAAGGACAGGATAATAAGACCCATCTCCAAAAAAATATTTTTTATCTTTTAGAATAGAGATTGTCCAAGGGTAGTGCACACCTTTAATCCCAGCACTTGGGAGGCAGAGGCAGGAGGATCTCTATGCTTTTGAGGTTATCTTGATCTACATAGCCGGCTCCAGGTCAGCCTGGACTACATAGTCAGACAGACAGACAGACAGACAGACAGACAGACAGACAGACAGAGATCAGCCTTTTTGTTTGAGAAACTATATCCTAAAGTGACTTTTGCCCTTGTTTTCTCTTAAATCAAATTGCTAAAAATAATCTTCCTTCTATTATTCTTGCATTTAAGGATTTTGGAAAATAAATTGATGTTACTTGTCTCTTTAGAAGTATGATATTTAAGTAGTTGTCGTTTGTTTTAGCTTTGAAGCCCCAAATTCAGTACTTGAATTCTCTGCATTAAAACATAGAACATTGAATTGCACTAGTGAACTTTTTCATTATGCTAACCCCCATATTTTTTTCTTTGCCCTGTTTCAGAATAGCAATCTTGCACCAGATTTAATGGATATATATTTATAGGTGCTCTTTGAAGGAGTTGGGACTTCCTCTTTTAAAATAAAAGCAGACGTTGTTGTATTGATGCTTGCTTTTCAGGATAACTTCACAGGAAGTACTCCTGAATCCTTCCTTCACTCCATAGCTACCTGTTGCCCAGGCCCTGTGATAGGAGACAGAGGATTTCCTCTGCCTTTGGGCTTATCAGGCTGTAAATCTTAATAAGCCCTAACCTCTGTTAGACCTCATAGCCAAGCATCAACACAGTTTGAAAGTGTTGGTGTATAATAAAGATCATCAGAAAGTTTTCCTGATTGCTGAAGCCCAGCTACAAAAATAAACCTTTCTGGGACTGGAGAGATGGCTCAGAGGTTAAGATCTCTGGCTACTGTTCCAGAGGTCCTGAGTTCACTTCTAAGCACCTACCTGGTAGCTCACAACCATCCGTAATGAGATCTTGTGCCCTCTTCTGGCCTGCAGGGATGCATGCAGGAGGAACACTGTATACATAATAAATAAATAAATCTTTATAAATAGAGAAATAAATAAACCTTTCCTACTGCATCACATAACTATGAGAGAGGACATTTGCTCTTAAGAGATAACTTTTTTTTTTTGCAATTTGATTACACTGGAGCTAAGGTGTTGTTTTCAAAAACAGTGAGATGTCAAAGTAACGTTTTAAGTCATTTCAGAGATGAGGCTAAGAAAGCAGTGCCTGGGAATGGTTCTCTACTGTGATGCTCCAGAAGAAACTATACAGTCTTTCTAAAGAACAAAATAAAAGCAAAACACTCAGTGAGAAAGTGCCTTTTTAAAACCTGTCTGTGCAGGGGCTAGAGGGGTGATTCTGCAGTTCAGCACACTGGCTGAACTGCAGAAGACCTGGGTTCAATTCCCAGCACCCATGCGGTGACTCACAACTATCTGTAACTCCAGTTCCAGAGGATCCAATGCCCTCTCCTGGCCTCCTTGAGTCCTGAATGCAGGTGCTGCACATAAATACCTGCAGACAAACTACCTATACACATAAAATAAAAGTAAATGAGTCTTCAATAGCTATCCATGCCTGTTATCTTCTGACTTACCCAAAGCTATCCAACTAGCCATATTTATCACTGTTTTCCTCCATGCCTCGTTGCTGCGGAGACTATCAAAGAACTATTTATAGACACTGAGCAGCCTTTTATCAGTTACTAATTCCCTTGTGCTTACATGTTTTCCAGGGAAATTGCAGGTTGTATAGACAACAGTGACACATATGGAATAATTAAACACTAGTTACAGAATGGGGGATAATTAAATGAAGGTTCTGGCCACGCCCCAACTCCGAAACAAGTTGGGAGAGAAGCATAGACAAAGTTCTTGGGGATGGGGTGGAAGTTTTCAATTACACTTGTATGAATGGGGTGGGGTTTTATTAAACTGACAAGGAATGAGGATGTAAATATGAGCAAAGAGTACAAGAGGAAAGTGCTTTTGCTCAGCAAGTTGAAACACAAGACGGTAGTTCTCGCAATAAACTCAGCAGAAGATATAATGCATAGAGAATGCAGAGAGTTTTCCAGCCTGGGAGCCAGGCTTGCATTTCCTAAATTGTAGCAATTGAAAAGTGCAGATCTATCTACCTGGGTATTGTTTTGTTTTGTTTTTTAGCAGAGATGCAATCTGGCTGTAGGGGTGCTTGATGGTCATGCTTTTGGGAAGGTAACTAACAGAAGGGAGAACCCACAAAATGTCAAGGAGTTAAATGAGTTAAAACTGTCCATGCTGCCTCATCCCCCCTTGTCCTGCTTTCACTCTAGAATGTTCCTGCCTTGCCTGTTATATTAGCATTGCTTCTTCTTGGCCCCATCAGTCTCTGTCCTTTCCAGTTGCTCATTAGCCGTCCAGATGTGGGTACCCTCGTTATCTCCCTGCCAGGATGATGCTTCCTCATTAGTCACCGTCTCCAGGGTAAACAGGATGTTTTCTTTTAACTAGTGATTCTCCCAGCATGCACAGGGGCAAAGGCTGGAGATACCTTTTAAGTTCAGTCACTCTGGTTTCTTTTAGTACAGGGTTTGAGTATACTGTTCCCACAATTAGACATTGAAATGTATGGAAGAATATTAGGTATTAGCGGCCCTTTGTGTTGAGTGGGTTTATATTAAATTTCATTTCAGATTTGAGAAGTGGGTCATTATACATTCACAGGAGCTTCGTGTTAATTATTTGGGAAAGAAATAATACTTATTGATTAACTCAAACATTGTGTCAGCACTATCTTAAAGCCGGAATAGAAGGAAAACTAAAAGGTCACCCCACATCTCAAGGGATTTCCCCCAAGAGCTCTGTTATAAATCTTGCCACATATTTTTTTAAAATATTCACACTGAAAATGAATGGTGTGTGCACAGAAAGCCATGGAAATTACTGCGGAGATGTGTGTGTGTTCTGGGACTGGTTGACCTGAAGATACCAAAGGAAGTATTTCCCCAGTATGACAGTGAAGGCTTGAATTAACTAATTAATTAATTACCCACATTTGTGGGTAAGAGGCAGTGCTGGTTCAGAGAACAGTGGGAAGGTCCTAACTTCTTTGTACCATAGTCTGTAAGTGTGCCATGTATGAATTTCAGTTCACAGTAGAAGGGACCCAGCTATTTCCTCAAACATCAGAAGGATCCCTACCCTCCTTTGTTCTCTGGGGCAGGGTCTTACTGTACAGCCCACGCTGGCCTGGAAGCTGCTGTCATCTGCCTCTTCCTCCCAAGTTCTGGGATTGCAGGTATGTACCACTGCACCCCCAGCCTTTCCACTGCTTATTTAATTCCTTGTGTGGTCTTTTGTTTAGCTTGGGAACAGCATGGCCCACATTACACAGTTGATGCCTGTGATTAACTCTTACACAGAACTATTGGAAGGGGCCTGAAGAGCTGGCTCTGCAGTTAAAAGCACTGGCTGTTCTTCCAGAAGACCTAGCTTTACTTCCCAGCACCCATTTCAGGTGACTCCCAACTGCCTGTGACTCCAGCTCCAGGGAACCTGGGGACCTGATACGTGTGACTTCTACAGGCACTTGCAGTCACATGCAGATACCCACACATGTACACATAAATAAATACAACATAAATATGTAATTTCAAAAAAGATAGCAAGACTATTAAGAGTTCTTGGACACACACACACACACACACACACACACACACACACACACACACACACACACACACGTGCACCAGGCAAGGGAAACACATCTTAGAAGCGTGCCCAGACTACAATGAATTTCATAGGTTGTCCTTGGTATCTATTGCAGACAAACAACAGTTTTTCCAGTGAATATCACAGACCAGGGTCAGAAGTTACAAAGAAAAAAAGAAAACAGTATGGGCCCATTTGGTGGGGTGACAAAGGTTCCCAAAAGCCCCTGGTGCCCTTTTGTAGCACTGGTTCTCCTGGCCTTTGCCTGGGAAGCTCCCTTCACAGACACTGTTCCTCCTCTGGCTCTAGCCTCCTGGGCTATCTCACATTATTCTGTAATTGCTTGTATATCAGCTCACTTTGAGACACTGGCTTCTTGGAGGCTAAGACACTGGCACATAGTAGGCACTCAGTCAGTGTGTGGTAGCATATAAGATTCCCATTTCTGGAGCCACTGGAGGAGCAGCCATCCAGAGATACTGGGGTGCAATCCCAGTTGTATTGATTGGTTGCTCATTCAAGGAGGGGCATGGATTGCTGGTGCCCAAATGTGGTCACCCAGGTGATGTTAACCAGGAGAGACAGTTTCACTTCCTGTTACCAGCAGGCCCATGAGGCAGTGTCAGCCATCTAGACAGATAACCCCTGGTGACTAAGGTAACAGAGTGTGGCAGATTGACTCGGGGCTTGGCCACACATCCGATTGCTTTGTGTCACAGGAATGAGTGGGTTCTGTGCTCTGCCAGGTGTGTCTAGCTAGGAAAGAGGGACAACAGAATTCTCAGGAGTCTGTGGAAGACTGTGGCATGGACAGCTAAAGTCAAAAACAGGCAGGCTCCAGGGAGCAGACCTTCCGTAGCACCTACATTGGGACTGGAGAGGAAGGGTGAGTGGTGTGTTTCCTGGTCCCTGACCGTCATGGCTTCCACATTTCAGATTTCTGTGCCACACTAAAATAAATGGAGAGCCAGTGCTGTGAAGGAGAGGTACATGAGCAAATGGAGGTGGGGTGCAAGAAGCTGCAGCTGCTGACTTGGGGAGGGCATGAGTGATCCCCAAGTACCCATTTGAAGTTAAGCCTATCTTAGACTAAACAGTCCCCAGAGAGGAATGGCTTTCTTAAGCTCTGCAGTGCCTGGACTTTGTCACCAGGACAGTTTGAATGGTTGATGCTGGTGTCTATATTTAGCCCTCTTGAGTGAACCCAGGGGCTCATGTGCTTGGCACCAGTTGGGAATTTTCCACACATTCCCCATCTAGGGAAGTGCTGGTCTGACCCCCAGATCAGAAGATGCCTTGCTCCTATCCTCGTCCCCTCATCTTGTCATCACGCAGGGAGCTGTGGTGAGAGTGACTAGAATCCTTATAGAAGGCATCTTAAGAGTCTCGGAGCCTAGGGGCACATCAAGACCAAGACTTGCTGGATTCTGTGGTTCTGTGATGGGCACAGGGCATGTGCATCGAGGACAAAACAAATGGAAGGTGTCCTTGGTGTTCATCTAGAAAACTAGGGCCCTGCAGTCATAGCTGTTGACTCCATTGCAGGCATCGTGACATCATTCTGGTTTGGCTTTCAGGAAACACAAAACAACTGACTTGATGCATACATTAGGAGACTGGGATCATTTCAAAGACAAGCACTTAAGGAAGAAAGGTTCTCACTGGAACAGGCAGAACAGGCAGCGGGCCTTGGCAAGCTAAGGTGGAACTGAGCCAGCCTCTTCAGCAGGAATGTGTCCAGGGACATCAGAAGGTCTCATCTAGAACGGACCTTGACTGGAGTTACAACCCCAGAAGGCTGTGCCAAAGAGGCACCAAAAACTTAAAGTGTCCCCACATACAAGCCACAAATCAATTTCAAGGACAAACATGGGTAGTATGAGATGTAGGGGGGGCAGTTTTGGGGACCAGAGAGGTCAGGGGGCTGGGGGTACAGCTAGAGAACATTTTACAGTCAGATGAGGTGGCACCTGACTGGAGGAGAGGCAGTCAGCCAAAAAGGCGTGAAAAGCTGTGTGACCAGGAGTGCTAGATCCTATCCCTGTCCACTTTGGCTCTTGAGGCTACATTTGTGTAGACAAATGAGGAGGGAAAGAGAGAATCTTGGTGTACACAGGTGTTTGATGGTAATTGGGCCCTGGATTGAAACTCCTGCAATTTCCATTTCTAAGCCAACTGGTTCCTTCACTACACAGTCCCTATTACCCACCCACCACCACCCCCATAAATGGAAAGAAAGCCCAGGGCTCATTAACAGTACCAGTGGTCCTCTGAATCTGTCATTTCTGTAACCACAGCTTCAGTGAATTGACCATAGATCCAAAATACTAAGGGAAAGTGCGTTGGTACTGAAAACACACAGGCGTTTTGGTTGTTGTTGTTGTTGTTGTTGTTGTTGTTTTGTGTGTGTGTGTGTGTGTGTGTGTGTGTGTGTGTGTGTGTGTGTGTGACAATTGTTCCCTAAGAGAAGCCACTATTCACAAGGTATTTACACCATCTTCAGTATTGTAAGCAATTGGAGGTGATTTTAACTCTAGGATAACAGATTCTCAACATATGGATTGAAACCCCTTTGCAGGGTGAAATGACCTTTTTACAGGGGTCACCTAAGGCCATGAGAAAACACAGATATTCACATTACAATTTATAACAGTATCAAAATTACAGTTATGAAGTATCAATGAAAAATAAATGGTTGGGGTCACCACAACATGAGGAACTGCATTAAAGAGTCATAGCATTAGGAAGGGTGAGAACCACTGCCCTAGGAGACTAGGAATGGGTTCTCTGCGTGCATGGCACTATTTTATGTACAGGACTTGGGTCTGTGTGGATTTGGGTATCCTGGTTGGGAGGAGTCTTGAGATCAGCCCTACAGATACCAAGCGTTGGCTGTATTTGAAGAAGTGGAGGAAAGAGACAGTTATTCTGTGCATGGCTAAAGAACACACTTGGCAGAATTTAGCATTATAATCTTTCTTAAATAGTAAATTCTACCCAGAATGTTCTAGAGCTTGGTCACTTTCCTTCTGGGGTCCTTCCTGCCTACTCATTGCTGGCTACAGTGAGATGGTACTGTACCCATCAGACACTGAAGCTGAGGAGAGCGTTGGCTTTGGGGTTGAAGTTGGAATGAGTCTGCTGTTTTTGTTGAGGTTTGATGATTCACTCCCAGATGCTGTCTGAGTCTTTGTAATGCTGGCAGGAGCCTTTTTCATGCTATTCTTTAACTAATAACCTTAAGATTTTAGTTCTCTGCTGGTGTTTGTGAAGCAGAGGATATGACTTTTCCAAATTGTCCTCGATGTAGCAGTAAGTTAGTTTTCTTACTAGTTTATAGTAATGTAAATAGTGAAATGACCCTTCTCCAAAGTGCTTAAGGTACAAGATGGCTGTCAGGTATCCATTGGAGGCTACCATTAGAATAAGTGTAAAGTCCTGGGGTCAATTTGATAAGAACACTTTCCCTATTCTGGCCTCCACATCCTTTCAACTATGTCAAAATTGAGAGGGCTGGGGATATGGCTCAGTCATAGAACACAGGCCTGGTATATGTGAAGCCCTAGGTTTGATCCCAAGACCTACACACACACACACACACACACACACACACACACACACTCATACACATGCACACAGACTCTATAGTCAGTGCAGACCCAAGAGAGATACAAGAAATCAGAGCACAGGGTTAGGGATATCCCTCGATGTCAGAATCTCTTCCTGGCATATGTACCACTCGGGGTTTTGTCTCTGTGCTGCAAAAATAAATAGGTAGATCAGATGGATATAGATGATAGGTAATAGATAGATGATAAATAGATGATAGAAAATAAATGATAAATAAGATAATATATGATAGACAGATGACAGATTGAAGCACAAATGAAGTTATTACTTATATTATTCTATTATTAAATAAAACTTGGGAGTCAAATATGGGAGTAAAAACCTGATAGATTAAAGAGTGATGGGGAAACAATAAGCTGACCCTACCTTTCCACCTTCCCAGATCAAGAAAACCAGACAATCTTTTTAAGCCCCTGTGTCTCTCTATCCTAATCTAGGTCCACCAAAAAACTCTATGGTTAATTCTGGACAGCTGAATGTTGACTCCACCCTCTGATTCAAGGTTTAACTTTATTGGCAGTCTAGGGAGTGTCAGCATGTGATCAAAATATCCCACAAGAACAGATAGATAGTTGATAGATGATAGATAAATGATATAGGTGATCAAAGATTGATAGATGATAGATAGATAGATAGATAGATAGATAGATAGATAGATAGATAGATAGATAGAGCCAGAGCCTATCTGAACATAGGTGATTAATACAGAGGAGAACCTATGGATGTTATCTAGTTACAAATAAGTTCAAAGGAAAACGTGCATCTCTAACACCACCTAACACGTATGCAGGCACTATTGTGGTTGTATTTACATCTACTCATTCATTTAACCCCATCATGACCCCATGCAGCAACCATGACATTTGAAGTGGCATCTTAGGAAAATTAGGAGGACAGCACTTGGTGGTATAATTACTGCCTGAATTCAGGGAAAGCGGAGCGGCCATGGGCTGAAGGGACAACAGAACTTCGTGAATGGCACAGTCTCAGTTGACTAGTGCTGCTGTAGCAAAATGTCTCCAACTTTGCTGCATGAACCACACAACTTTATGTCTCAGAGCTGTGAGGCTGAGCAATCCAATGCCAAGGCAGGGTCAGTTTACCGACCGGGGCCCACACACTCCAGGATGGCTCCTTCTCACAATTCTTTTGCTTGCATTGGAGAAGAGGTGAGCCATACCTGGTGCTTCTTTCACAAGAATGCTAATTCCACTCGTGAAAGCTCCATCCTCACGACCTGATAACCTCCCACGGCCCTCGTCTAAAGGCATCAGTATGAAGAGTTTAAACATACAGATTTGAGTGAGACACAAACACTCGGACCACGCAAGATACGCCACTCTTAACAATTAGATATTTTGGTAGACATTTTTACAAACTATTTAGCCAACCACTGTTGATACCCACGCCACAAGCTTGCTCACGCTAAGTAGCAACTGGACCACTGAACTGCTTCTCCAGCTATTTACTATGGCAACAGAGTTTCATCCCGGCATTATGAAAATCATGACCTGAGGTACTCCCAGGAGCCCACAGTAAACTACCTTAGTCTAAATCAGTGCTTCTCAACCTTCCTAATACTGTGACCCTTTTATACAGTTCCTTATGTTGTGATGATCCCCAACCATAAAATTATTTTCATTGCTCCCTCATAACTGTCATTTTTCTACTGTTATGAACCATTACATAAATATCTGTGTTTTCTGATGGTCTTAGGTGACCCCTGTGAAAGGGCCATTCAATCCCCAAAGGGTCTCCACCCACAGCTTGAGGACCATTAGTCTAAATGCAGCTGGCTCACAAACACAATTGTGAGAACTGCCTCTAGTCCCAGAGAGCACCGATTCATGACAGGCACTGTCCCGGTTTGGTTTTCTGTTACTGTGCTAAAACATTGACCAAAACAAGCTTGGAGAGGAAAAGGTTTAATTTGGCTTACATGTCCTCATCATGACCCATCATTGAGCATGAAGATGAGTAGATCGTTGGGGGTCCATGGTCTGAAATTGATCATAAACCCTTCTTCATTTGGAGAGTGGGCCAACATGATCTGTGTGCATTATTATACCTCATGGTATCTTAAATGGAATGAAAATGCTGTTTTGTCTTTCCATTTCTGCTGGCTTTTCAAGTAGCCACTGTCCTAGTTGGCTTTCTGCTGTTGTGATAAAAAACCATGACCAAAAGCAACTTGGGAAGGACAGGGTTTATTTGGCTTACATGTCTCAGTCATAGTCCATTCGTGAGAAAGTTAAGGCCAGAACCATGGAGAAACACTGCTTAATGGCTTGCTCCCTGTGGCTTGCTCAGTTTGCTTTCTTAGACAATTCAGGACCATATGCCCAGGGGTGGCACCAACCATAGTAGTCTAGGCCCTTCCCCATCAATTGTTAATCAAGAAAATGTCCTACACACACACACACACACACACACACACACACACACACACACACCAGTCTGATGGAGGCAATTCCTCTGTTAAGGTTCCCTCTTCCCAGGTGACCCTAGTCTGTGTCAAGTTGAAAAAAAAAAAAAAACTAGGCAGCACAGTCAGGAAAGGCAAGGGTGGGTGGTCAGTAATTAAGGGGCACTGTAATAGTTAGCTTTCCAACCCTATAATAAAATACCTGACATAATTAACTTATAAACAGAAAGGGGTAGTTAGCACTCAGTTTCAGAAGTCCTAATCTTTGATTAGATGAACCATTGCTTTGGGCCTCAGGAGGGCATACTGGATGGACCCAGTTGGGAATCTGAGGCAGCTACCTCGTGGCTAGGAAGAAAAAGAGGCCAGTGTCCCACAATCTTCCTAAAGAGCACACTCCCAATGACTTAAAGACCTCCTGTTAGACCCCACTCCTTAAAGAGTCACAGTACCTCCTTGTGGTGCCCCTAGGGATCAAATCTCTAACACAGACCATTGGGGGGCATTGAACATGCAGACTATAGACAATGCTCACAAGTCCTTGAAAATACCCGTGTTATGTGTTTGGTCCACATTTTAGCCAAAGGAAGTCCCTCTGGATGTCAGTTTTCATTAAGAGTACATTCTGTTGACCGACAGGGATTTCTCTGAAGAGCTGGTATCTCTGACTAATGAGTAGTATTTCCTTATTATTAGCAGTAAAATCTTGAGAATTCATCTGTGGTGACTCATAAATGGAGTCTGAATATGGAGTGTGTCTTCGGGTGCTCAACTGTTTTATGTCACACAGTGTAATTGATGTGAAAACAAGTGACCAGTGAGTTACAAATGGCCTCTTTTGCCCCAAATAATACTTCAAATTGCAGTACCTCCTATGCTTCATAGTAATGTCCAGACTGGGTCAAAACTCATAGAAACCTCGATATGTCAGGTCTTATAAGAGAAATGTTGCATGCTAGGGCATCTGCTATTATTTTCATTATTCATCAGATAAGTAACTAGTTATGGGCAAAAGAATAAGCTTAAGGGAATAATTGTCCTTTTAAACAAACAAGCTTATGTATGTGTGTGTGTGTGTGTGTGTGTGTGTGTATATATATATATATATATATATATATATATATATATATATATAAAACTATGAGCTCTTTCATGGTCAAGAATCACTTATTATAAAAAAAATTGAATGAGAATTTGTAGAATATAGTAATATATGCTAGGACACTAATGTGTAGAACAGAGATGTACTTAGAATTATTCCAGGGTGATGTAACCATGTGATACATGAGAGGGTGGTTGTGGATGTTATTATATATTAACACTGCAAACCAATGAGTCTGACTTGGTTCTATTGGGTTTTATATAAGGAGACTGTTTCTCACCTTCAGGGCTAGCCCTACTTGTTTAATCTGATTTATTTGCTCAACACGTGACTATACTTAATGTCACATGAGGGGACTCTCAGTATCTGTTTTTTGTTTTTTGTTTTTTTTTTTCAGAGTGAAAGTGCCCTTTCAAAGGAAAAAGAGCTGTCAATCGAACTTGCAAACATCAGGGATGAAGTTGGTAAGTCAGTTATCTGACATGAAGATGGTTTATGACTCTAGAGGTGGTGGGACCTGGGAGAGTGAAGCCTGAAAATGAGGTGGTCTCCTGCACTAGCTGACTTTATTCAGAGCATTGGACGGTTTATACTCTGAGGGTTAAGAAAGGTCACCTGAGTAAAATTCTCATGTGTTCAGGCTGTATGAAATCATGAGGATAGCTGCATATGAAAAAAATTTTTTCTATAGAGGCAAACAAGTAACAACAGCCAGTTGTAATGAACAATCTAAAGTTTTGAACTCACTCCTGTCTGCTACACCTTGGAGGAGCACAAAAACACATTCCAAGAAGAGTTTGTGTCTTTGAAGAAACTGTGGTCACGAGACTGTAGTCTTGTTTCCCTGGAGTTTTCTCACAGGCACGCAGAATTCCCCTAGTAGGATGCCATTGTTGGATTGTGTTCTAGCAAAGACCACGATGAATGTCTTTTTCTGATGCCTTGAATGTGTGACAAATGCCATGTCTCTCCCTCCCTGTCATAAGCCAAATCAGACCTGCCTGGACCAGCGAAGCATCTTTGCCAGCACAGTGGTGGTCTGCTAGAGCCTCACAGGGAACCATAATTCTTACAGGTCTGTCATGACAGAGACCGTTTCTCACAGCTGGCGACGGGACTAATCAGGCCTTGGCTGTTCTTCACAGATGACAGCACACACATCAGTCTCTATCACTGGCTGTGACAAGCGTCCCTCCCTCTAGGCATTCTGGGTAGTGTGAAATGCATGTTGCCTGGCTTCCTGCAGCTATATGTGCCTTGCCATGAAAACACTGTCATCTCAAAAAGGGTTAAAAACACCTGTCTGGCTGGAACAAAATCAAGAAGGATCATATTGAAATGTGTAATCTTTAGAGACTTTGTCAAAGTGAGGATGATATAATAGGAGGCAGGCTTCCTAACCAGGTGAGGGACCGAAAAGGTGTTTACCCTCTCCCATTCCCCCATCCCATCCCCCTTCCTCTTTCTTCCTTTTTCTCTAGGACTAGGGATTAGACTCAGTATTTTGTTTATGCTACGCAGCCACTAGACCACTGAACTACAGACACTGTAAAAATGTTTTATTAGAAACAGGATCTCATTAAGTTACCCAGCTGACCTTGAACTCACTCTGCTGCCTAGACTGGTAAAATGTGTGACTCTTTTTAACTCAGTCTCTTGAGAAGCTAGATTTACAAGCCTGTGTCATGAGGTCCTCGCTTCTTGGTACCATTTTCTCTCTTGTCTACCTATTACTCTGTGTCCCCAGTTAGCAAAGACAAAATAACTGTGGCCTCTTTCCATTGGCCTGCTGTTCTAGTTACAAGCACACATTTCCTCTCTACCTAATGTGACCTTGGGAGCAGTTCACCTATGCAGGTGTGATCTCCTCCATTAAGTGAAGGAATTTGACCCATCCAGGCTACCCTTGGCAGGTGTCTGGCTATGAAATTATCAGCAGTCCAGCTTTCTCTATTGGCCACAGGTTCTCAGCTGAGCAGTGGAAAGACAAGATAGTAAGTTTCAACTGTGGCTTCCCCCATTCTCCTTTGTATCTTATTGTTTCTCCTCTGTGAGCTTTGTGGTTTCCTTTCTCACGGCAATGGCTCAGAAGTGGTTATCTCTCCTCTCCAAGGATAGCTGGGCCCTGTGGGAACACAACAAATAGATTCTATGCCTGACCCACCTGCATGGGATCCATAGCAACAAGGTCCCCACCCAGGTTCCCTGACCCAAGAAGGAGTTGGAGGACTAACCGAGACATAGGTTTAGCTGAGAGAGGCTAGCTAGTCAAGCCATTGTGGAGCTTGTGTGGGACACTCCCAGGAATCTGAGGTTCATGCGATCGGTGCTGGAGCTATTGGAAAAGCAGCCACCAGAGAGGGAGAAGTGACAGTCTCCCTGTTCCCTTCAGGTTCCCTGCTGGGAAAGTGTCACCCTCTCATTTTGTTGTCACCCCATTTCCATGGAAATTGAGTCTCTTTCGTTGAAGTTATCACCGTGTCTCCTAAGTTGCTACTTTGGAATCTTACCACATAGACCATCCACAGGCCCTGTGTAAGTGGCTGAGGGCACCCTTGCTGAGGTCAGGAGTTGTATTTTTTTCCCCTTTGAGGGGGTCTTGCCATCCATTCACTGAAGGAGCTCTGGGATCCCCAACAATGTGCTGTTACACTGATACAGCCGAGAGACCTCCCTGCAGGGAGGAAAAAAAGAACATTTTTCCACTGAGCCTGCATTATCCTCTTCTCCAACTCTAACTGCAGAGATACCCCTCCCCCAACTCACTCAGTCCCTGTCCTCTGAGGGACAGGATTGTGAGACCTTTCTTTCCAAATAAAGCTACAAAACAGTGACTGTGGCAGACATTGTCCTGCAGGTCAATTGCTAGGGGACAGGGACTGAGCACAGCTATGAACCCTGGGTCTTGTCCCTGCTTCAGTGGCAACCCAGTCTCCCCAGGTGACCCCTGATAGTACTGTAGAGGCAACTCAGGGGTGTAGGGGTAAAGAGAGATCCCAAAAAGTCCTAATTCATAGTGGCAGCCACCTCATGGTCAAATAGATACTTCACAGTGACACTTGGGAAGCAGATAGGACTTAAACTAACAACCCAATGGCCATTTGGAAAAAAAAATAGCTGAAATTGGAGGTGAGGCGATGTCTTCATCTCATTTAAGCAGCCACAGTTTCTTGCTAGAGAGATGTTTGAGCTGATGGCTGGCACAGTTCAAACCTTAGAATCAGGTTGGATAGTGTCACTCCTTGGGTCCCGTTTCACAGGGATTGTCATCCGTGCTTTTTATCAGAGCAGCAGCTGAAGCACAGTGTCCCAGGATATGGTGTCATAGACAGGAACGAAGTGTGGCTACTGTGGGGCAAATGTCAAGGAGCAAGGAGTTCCAACATGGTAGTGACCTTGGGGTTTCAGATACCCTGCAGGGCCCTGTGTGTTGGCTGCAGTAACACACGGTTGGACTTAAAAACATACCCTCACTGGCTAAGAGGTTAGGGTGTGAAGATGAGTGGTTCTTTGGGGTCCCAGGAACTGAAGTCACTCATAAAACCCTCATTCAGAGTGAACCTGGCCAGTGTGCATCGTGCCTCTTGGCTTCCTTCAGCAGAGACCAAGGAGGAATGTTGTATACTGCTTCTTTCTGGGCTCATGCTTTGCTTTCTCATACAGCTTAGGCCCACCTGCATAGGGGTGGTACCACCCACAGTGGGCTGGGCCTTCCTATGTCAAGCGTGAGTCAAGGGAATGCCTTCACAGACGTGCCCACTGGCCAGTCTGGTAGAGGTATTTTCTCAGTCAAGGTTCCCTTTTCCAAGATGAGGCCAGCTCATATCAAATTTATGAGAAGACAGACCTGCCTAGTCAGCAAGCCCTTAGGACACACACCATGAACAGACACACTATCCTTAATGGGTGTCAGGAAACCACCGAGGGATTTAGTCTCTGTGGAGTTTTCATGCCAAAGATATTGAGCCAGGGCCCTGAGATGCTGAAGCCGGCCTCTGAATGTGTTTTCACCAGTATCAGTATGTTTGTAGATGGTTCCGGGCTTTGCGCTCCAGAGTTTCATAGGGTGAATTGGCTTGACCTCTTTGACCCTCGGGTTCCTCTTCATACACAGAAAAGCCAATTCTGCAAGAAGCTAGTAGTGAAGTGCTAGGCTAAGGTGCAGCGGCTAGCGTACAAAAATAGGAAACAGAATTCTCCTCTCCAGGCTGAATTTCTCCCCAGAGAGATGTCTGCCCTCCCACGAGCAGGCTTTGGATTGGAGGCTGGCCATCTGATGCACTTGGGTTGGGCATGCCAAGCTCAATGGCACTGCCTCTAGCAATCTCCAGAAACTTCTAAATGCAGCCGGATTTGTACTGGGTTTGAGTTTAAGTCATTTGATTTCTGCATTAGCGCTAAGAATAGAAGCAGATCATCTGCCCATTTGGGGTTGGGGTTGCGGGTGGCAGACAGCAGAGACAAAACAGAAGTCCCTGGCAGCACCATGGCTGGTCCATTCATCCCAGGGGGCGCCCTGCTCTGAGAACCAATTCTCACTCTACTCTTGGAGATTTCGTTTGCACAGAACAAAGACAGTGGGGCATATGGGGATCCATTGTCAGCCCACAAACTCTAGAGCTGTGGTCTGCACTCGATCCTTTAAAGAAGAAAGCAAAGCCTGCAGCGCTGACTTCTGACGGGTCCAGAGTTCCCTCCATGCCCCTCAGTAGCTGCTCTGTCATTCTTACACTCCCTATAACAGTTGATTCCCATGGGAGTCATGGGATTCAGGGACCAGTAGGAAAGAGGGGGGCTGGGGAGATGGAATCTCTAAAAAGCTGTGAATTCAGACAGGGTAGAGAAGAAGAAGTTGGCAAAAGCAGGAACAGCGCCAATGTTATAGGTTTTAGGGTAGAATTGGCCATCTCCAGTCTAATGGTGGCCGCTTAACCCTTTTCACAGCTCATAAAATCACTGCACCAGATTCTACCAATAGTTGTCAATAGTCCCATCCATTATCCTCATGCTTGGCTTGAATAAATACAACAATGGTGTCTAGAATGGGTGCTTCTCTGTTCTGTGGAAGCAGAAACAAAACACTGGAGAGTGAGTCTTGGGTAGATTTTTTTTAACCTCCCAGGTGTTTATTATGGACAATGAACTTTGACAATCAGTGAGCCCTCTGAAGAAGTGGGTTTTGATTGACATTCAAACCAGGTAGGGGAGATGTAGTTGGGTACTCCTCCACTGTAGCCTGAGGAGCTCCCTTACTTAGGGGCCTACACTCATGTGAAGGATTTCAAGAAGTGTGGCTGAGTGAGGGTATGTGCATAGATGCCAAAGGCATCAATCTGGTTCCCCCCGGAGCTGGAGTTACACACAATTGTGAGCCACCCAACGTGGATGCCGGAAGCTGAATTCATGGCCTTTGCAAGCCACCTTACCAGTCACTTAACATACTTCTAGAGAGCACATTGGTCAACAAGGGGGCGAAAAATTAATTTTGAATACATAATGAAATTAAAAAATAGAACACATCAAAAATTTGTGTTGTAAAATTTTCTGGCTGGCAGAGTTGAATCTTCCCATCCAATCTGCCCCCACAAAATTTAGGAAGACACCCGAAATATACTAACCACTCCATAGGTAATCAGATGGTGAGGTGGGGGTGCTATTTGAAAACAGAAATTTTTGCTCCCAAAGGTCTTGTCGGCTCTGTCAGCAATTTGAGCTTGTTGATAGAGTTTCCAGGAAGACTAATTTCCTCATAGGCTGCACGGCCCAGCATGACAAGGTCTGGGAATCCTGCCCCTCTTGCAGGAAAATGAGATGGGAAAAATTCAAAGCAATGATCTCAGCCACTCTGATTAAATTTGATTCTAGTAAATGTCATTTTCCAAAGTCATTTTGGTTCCTCTCCCAAACAGGTGCTTACCCATGCACGGGGATATTGAACCTGCCAATTCCCAGAGACTGGGTTGGTTGCCATGGAAAATACATTACAGCTACAATTATACACACACACACACACACACACACATACACACACTGGTATCCTCCTTTTTAGATGCTGATTTATTCCATGTGGCAGCTACATACGTTTTGATATTTATAAAATCCTATTGCATCTATATGCTTGGCATATTCTAATTATTTTCTGTGGAGATGTTTGTGTTGAGATCTTATGAAATATTGAGTCTTTTAAGACTATTTTTTGCTTTTCCATATATGTTAATGAAGTCTGATATTTTATTTGTGCTTTAACAAATAAAGCTTACCTGAAGATTAGAGTGCAGAGCTAGCTGCTAGTTAGCCATAGAGGCTAGGCAGTGTTGGCACACACCTTTAATCCCAGTACTCAGGATCAGAGGCAGACAGATCTCTGTGAGTTCAAGGCCACTCTGGGCTACACCAGATTGATCCAGTCAAAAAGAGATACAGAGCTCTTACCTTTGATCCTAGCACTTGGGACCACACACCTTTAATCCCAGCACTAGGGAGATAGAGACCGGAGTGATATAACTGGACAGAGAGAGGAATATAGGCAAGGAGGAGCCAGGAGCTCAGGGCATTTCAGTCTGAGGATTCATAGGGACAGGATCGTCCCTTTGGTCTGAGGATTCAGCTGAGGTGAGAGGTTGCTCTTGTGGCTGGTTCCTTTACTTCTCTGACCTTTCAACATTTACCCGGATATCAAACTCAGGGTTTTTATTATTAAGCCCTATCAGAACTCATGCTACAAGCAGGGGTAAAGGTAGGGTGTGGCACATGTAGGAGGACCTGGCATTTTAGTTACTGTTCTATTGCTGTGAGGAGACACCACAACCAAGGCGACTCTTCGAAAAGAAAGCTAATTAGTTGGGGCTTGCTTACAGTTCCAGAGTTAGTCCGTGTTCACTGTGGTGGGAAGCAGACAGGCATGGCACTGGAACAGTAGCTGGGAGCTTTGCATGCTGATCCTCAGGCAGCAGGCAGAGAGAGAGGGGAGTATAGGAAAAAAGAAAAAAACAGAATCCTTAAGTTTCTTTCATGTAATTCTCTCTTTAAAAGATACCTGCTGGGGCTGGAGAGATGGCTCTGTGGTTAAGAGCACACACTCCTCTTGCAGAGGACCTGAGTTCAGTTCCAGCCACATTGGGTAGCTCACAACCACAGGTCCTCCAGCTCCAGGGGATCTCACGCCCTCTTCTGGCCTCCTTAAGCAACTGCACTCACATGCAAAGTGATTGGAAATTTTAGCCAGTTGCTTTATAACACCCATTCAGAGACATGGGGAGACAGCTTAGTTAGTGAAATGTTTGCCTTACTAGTATGAAGACTAGAGTTCGAGCCTCAAAACCTAGGCTTTAAAAAATTGCAAGCAGGGTATGGTGGTGTAATTATGATCCCAGCATTGGCTGAAACAGGCAGATCCCCGGCCAGCCTAGCCTGCTTGACAAGTTCCAAGCAAAAGTCTCAAAGAAAAAGGTGGCCAGCACCTGAAGAAAGACTCTAAGTCCTTCAATCCCCATGTACACACACGCAGGCACACATGCAGGCTCGAGCACACAGGTTCCTGAGAAAACAAATCTGCTCCTTGACACCAACATGAACTTTTTTTGAGGGTGATGCCCACACAGACCCTGTTACATAATCCCACTTGGAAAGGCCTCACCATCTTGCCATTGCCAAACTCAGGAACATGCTTCTAGCTCATGAGAGTGAGAGATACACACAGACCAGTTCCCAACTATAGCGGGACCCAACCAGTTCAATTCTGTTTAAGCGGCCTTCCTGACACAAGACATAGGAGGAAGAATTCTCTGGGACTTCCCGCTGAGTGACCCTGATGACCCACTGCTCAAAGCAATAGCAGCCCCGCCCGAAAGCTTGTGTGAGATGAAGAATCTCAGGGCCCACCCCACCTAGTCCACAAACGAAATTAACTAATGTCTGCACTTCACAAGGTTCATCAAGCAAGTCATTCTAGTGTTTATGACAGTAAATCTCCCACTCAAGTGCTAACCAGGCCCAGCCCTGCTTACAGTAAGAGGTTAGATGAGTTCGGGGTAGGATCAACATAGACTCCACAGTGAATGTGAAAGTGTTACGGAACATGAAGCCATAGTATGTGGAAATTGCTAGAAATGTAGATTCTCACGCCTTGCTTCAAACCTGCTGAATCAGAAACCAACCACAAAGCTACTGACTGTGGGAACAACCAGTTTGTATTAGACCCCACCCCATCCCTCTATCCCCCCCCACACACAGCCACATTACCCCCCCACACAGCCACATACCCCAAGTCCCACCCGATTGTGGTTCTGAATTGTGCTCAGAAAACCCCTGGCTTAGGACAGAACAGTGTGGTAATAACAAGCAAAGTTTGAGATGCACACAGATCTGTGCTGTGTGTGTGATCACAAGCAAGATACCCAAGAAAATGGCATCAGAGGCAAGTCTCTGAGTCATGATCTCAGAGACTCCAGTCCATGATTGGCTGGTTCCATAGCTATGGGGCACGAGGCAGGCAAAGTGATCATAGTGACAGAAGGGCCATGGCAGAGCACTGGTGCTCATCTCATGGTAACCAGGATAGAGAAAGCAAAGAAGGGGCCTCTAGCTGGCTCCACAGCCTACATTTACCATCCACAGTATCTCCCAGGAGTGCCCTCATGGTGTGAATCCATCAGAGGAGTAATCCATGGGTGAGACCAGAGCCCTTGGGGTCCAACCAGTTCCATAAAACCCATAAAACTCACAGCTAGGCATTGGTGGCGCATGCCTTTAATCCCAGCACTCGGGAGGCAGAGGCAGGTAGATCTCTGTGAGTTCGATGCCAGCCTGGTCTACAGAGCGAGTGCCAGGATAGGCTCCAAAGCTACACAGAGAAACCCTGTCTCGAAAAACAAAAAACAAACAAAAAAACAAAAAAACCATCCACTAGAATCCAGGGCTTCGGTATCCAAGAGCTCTGGGCAGGAGGGGAGTGGGGACTTCCCACTCAGATGGTAACCATCCTCCCAGATCCATCTAGGAAACAAAAGCCTGAAGTCAGTCATGCTACTTCCCAGAGCTGTGAGCTCAGTGACCCATTCCCCAGAGTATTCAGTAAAGTACCCAGCATACAGTGAGCACTTCATACTCTTTCACCATGATGTCATCAGTGGGGATTATCCCAGCTGCAAGTCATTGTTCTGTTAGAACCCCAGAAACTAAGGCCTTGGGGGTCCCAGCCCAGGACCGCGGTCACCCCAATCACCAGGCAGATTCAAAAACTTGCTGCAAACTGCATGAGGCTTTAATGTTTAACGAGCTAACCCCATGTTAGCTCGGGTCTTTCACCCACCCTCCATGGTGGATGGCTAGCAAAGACAGCTCGAAGGGGCTGCCGAGAGATCTTGTAGCACAGCGTAAGGGGAGTGTCTAGGGGTATGCACAGGCTCAGGATTGGTGTGCCTCCAGGCTTGGAGGGCTTGCCCTGTGTTGATTGGCCAATTGGTTGTTATGGCCCATAGGCCCTCCCAAGGTAGTTGCTATGCTCTGAGCGTCATTGCTGTGCACTTGTCCGTAAAGCACACCCAGAGCCGTAAAGCATAGCGCCACCAGATAACTTCTGATTGGTTCCTTGCCATGAGGCAGGGATCTGACTTTCTAGTGACTAGGATAAGGTCAGGCAAGCTATTATGGCTGCTGAAATGGGGAGCTGGTCCCTTCAGTTCCAGCTATGGAAACCAGCATGGTGTCAAGTCAGGACCCAGTTTTTCCGTTTAAGCCTCACATTAGCCTAGGAGGGTAGTCTGGTATAAATCCCATTTTTCAGATGTGGTAATGAGACTTGGAGGGGTTAATCCTGGCATGGGAAAATCCTCCAATGGTAGTCAGCAGGACCCAAGGCCAGCAAGCTCATGTGTTGCACAGCCTTGTTCAGTGCCACCACTAAGAAGTGCTGTATCTGAAGGTGTCACCTTGTCATCATAGAAGCCTGCAGTCACAATTTTTGCATGCTATTACTCTGGCCCTGCATAAAAGGGGTTCGTTATGACTCATCACCTGGATTCCCCATGGTTTTGCTCTTCTCCTTATGCCATTTATGGTGGTTTGAATAGGAATGGCCTCCATAGACTCTTGTGTTTGGAAGTCTGACCCATAGGGAGGGGCACTGTTAGGAGGTGTGGCCTTGTTGGAAGAATTGTGTCACTGTGGGGGTGGGCTTTGAGGTCTCATGCTCTAGCTATGCCCAGTGTGGTACATAGTCTCTTTCTGTAACAAGAATAGTAAAAAACCTAGAGATTGATATTAGGGTTCAAGCTGAAGGTCAGGTAAGCAAGGCAGCCAGCCACTACTCTTAGCTCTACCTCAGACCGAAAGGGTGATCCGGCTAGCTCCACAAATCCTGACTACAACCCTAGGCTGCCTCTCCTCAACGTGACTGGATGCTAAAGACTCACTTTGCTTTTTCCTTTTATACCTCTGAAATCCTGGCATTGAAGGCATGTGATCCCAAGTGCTGAGATCACCTTCCTGTGAGCTGTTTCTCTTTAAGACTGACTGGATCAGTTAGGTGTAGCTCAGTATGGCCTTGAACTAACAGAGACCCATCTGCTAGTCTCTTTGTCCTGGTATTAAAGGTGTGTGCCACCACTGCCTGGCTCTTTGGCTTGTGGCTGGCTCTATGGCTTGTGACTAGCTCTATGGCTTGTGGCTAGCTTTGCTTTCTGTACCCACAGGCAAGCTTTAATAAATCATAAATAATATATCACCACATCCTTGCACCGTCTGTGAATCAGGATGTAGCACGCTCAGCTCCTTCTCCAGCACCATATCTGCCTGTACACTGCCTTACTTCCTGCCATGATGATAATGAACTAAACCTTTGAACTGTAAACCAGCCCCAATTAAATGTTTTCCTTTCTAAGAGTTGCCATGTTATGGTGTCTCTTCACAGCCATAGAGCACTGACTAAGACACCATACCTCCTAGTCTCACACCTCTACAACTCTTTAGTGGCACCTTGCTCTTGCCCATCAGTGACCCCAGTGAGGGGTAGCTTTGATCCAGACTCCATGCTGGATGCTTCGGGGACATGAATCGATTTGTCCCAGTTACTTTTCAGTTGATGTGATTAAAAACTGACCTAAAACAATTTGGGAAGGAGAGGGTTTATTTGGCTTACGAGTCCTGATCACAGTACATCATTTAGAGATGTCAGGGCAGAAACTCAAGCAGGAACCTGGAGGAAGGATCTGGATGGTCCTCACTGGCTTGCTTCCCCATGACTTGCTCAGTTTGCTTCTTCTTACAGCCCAGGTCCACCTGCCCAGGGGTGACAACACCCACAGTGGACTGAGTCTTCCCATATCAATCATGAATCAAGCTAATGCCCCAAAGACTTTCCAGCCTGCCAGTTTGATGAGGGTGTCCTTCAATTGAGGCTCTCTCTTCCCAGATGACTCCAGCTTGTGTCAAATTGAAAAAAAAAGCACACAATTAAACACTGGCCTCATCTCCATGAGATGTAACCTTCATTTGACAGCTGAGGCTTACTTCTCAATGTCCACTCTGTCTGTCATGGTGACTGGAAGTTAGAGCCATTTTCATGTTGGCAGAAGGTGGGGCTCCTAGAGAAAGCCCATAATGATGAAAGCCGGAGGGGGCTGTTCTATTCAGTCCCTTGCAGTGTGGACATGAATCGGTACAATCACCACCTGAAGGTGAGAGTGCTCCAGGCATCCTGAGAGAGAAAGAGGTGGCTCTCACACACCTTTGCCTCAGACAACCCAAGAGGAGAAACCTGTTTTCTCAGGCAGCTCACCTAGCACTCTGCAGGAAGGAGTGTGCTGGCTTCAAGTCAGCACTGCATTGTTCTAAGGAAGGGATACTGGATGCCCAGCCAGCATCCAGATGGCATTGAATGGCCATTTCTGTTTGGGTGGTTAATGGGAACACTGGGCAGACTGCTGGTTCTTAAACAATACACACACAGGGCTGGAGAGATGGCTCAGCTGTCAGAACACACACTGTGCTTGCAGATCCCAGCACCCATGTGGTGCCTCACAACCAGCTGTAACTCCAGCTCCAGGGAGATCTGACTCACTCACATGCCCATACTCACACATATACATGATTAGAAATAAAAGTAATCTTTGAAAATTAAAAATACATATTAAATCATACACACACACACACACACACACACACACACACACACACACACACGGAATCAATTATATGTACCTACACACATGCACACTCAGGCTACTGTCAGTTGCCTGAATACCTTGCTTGTTCTGTGTGTGTGTGTGTGTGTGTGTGTGTGTGTGTGTGTGTGTGTGTGTGCGTGCGTGTGTAATGTTGGTCAGTGGATCAGTGGGAACAGTTCTATGTGGCCTGCTTTATCCCTTGATGTGTTTGAAGAGATAGGGACACCGTGCTGAGTTGATGGGGAAATTCATGCCTCCCAGGTGAAATTAGGTTTTGAAGATTTTAAAATGTTAATACTTCTTTTCGTGCAAAACTAAACATGGTAAACATGTGTTTTGCATGAGTGCACGTGCATGCGTGTGCACAAGCACACACACACACACACACACACACACACACACACACACACACAACGTGTCATGTATCTGAGCAATCCTCGTATCAGAGAGGAGTCTCCCGAGCCCCATGACATCCACTGAACTGAACCGCCTGAGAAAAGGAATAAAAACGGGAACCCATTACCTTCAGCACACACTAGTTTACTCTCTAGCATCTACTCGGTCTCCTTGCCCATTTTGTATAAATCCAGAATGGGGCCACTGGAGCCTTCGGGTAGAAGACTACATTGGTGATGTATTGTGGAATGAGGCCTCTGTAAACTTCAAGGCTTTGAAAATGATTGGGTCTTGGAAGGTTATTTTCTAGAATTCTGTGGGGTCCATTCTCCTGGTGAAAGGGGCCGGAAGTGAATGTTCACCAATGTTTAAAGTTTACAGTCCTGTATCAAAAGCTCTTTCTAAAAGGCATGCTCACTATGGAGATAAAACCTGGGTCACTTATGGACTTCTCAGATCTTTGAGGTCAAATGAAAAGGTTCACCCTTTGATGCCACTTTACACAGGGAAACAAATGGAGTAGTAAATAACCAAGTGCTCTGGCCATGAAGAGCCATTAGCTACCCTTCCAGGGTCTGGCCACAGAAAGCCCAAGCTAGTGAGTTATGTACGTAGTGAGTTGTGGAAGTCGATGCTGTAGAGATACCTTTAAAAGTCTGGGTACCCAGCGGGGCGGCGGTGGCACAAGCCTTTAATCCCAGCACTCGGGAGGCAGAAGCAGGTGGATCTCTGTGAGTTTGAGAACAGCCTGGTCTACAAGAGCTAGTTCCAGGACAGCCTCCAAAGCCACAGAGAAGCACTGTCCCAAAAAACAAAAAAGAAAAAAAAGTCTGGGTACCCAAATTAAATGGACAAAACCAAGGAGCAGGCTCCAGGCAGAGACATCTGTAGTAGGCCATTCCCTATCTATGAGTGGTGTGTTACCAATTCTCATCTGCACAGCGTAGTTTCTCTTTTCAAAAGCTTTAAACCATCTCAAATCAACTTCCTCTTTTCTTCTTTCCCTGTAAATCTTGCCTTTAACCTCCACTCCCTCTGAGACAGAGCTTAGACACACTGTAGTTACTGTCCCACAGGAGACCAGTCACCATCGGTTCACTGACTTGTTCATCTTAAAGAATACAATGTATTCTTTAAGTGACACAAAGCATGTATGACTATTGAGAGACTTTAAACCAATTGGGAGTTTTAGTGTCTGCTCTTTCTCATATCGCTTTGTATTATTACTGCAACAAACAGGCTTGTTACTACTCCCTAGGCATTTCTGAGATGTCGGTCACATAAGTGGAATCCAATGGCAACTAAGATTCTGGGGTATGATGGGGAGGCATGGCAGCAGGAGCAGGGAGCTGAGAGATCACAACCCCAACCACAATTACAAAGAGAGCAAACTGGAAGTGGGACAAAACCATGCACTCTCAAAGTTCCTCCAGTGACCTGCTTCCTCCAGCGACTACACCTGCTTAAGGTCCCATAACACTTCCCCAGACAGCACCATCAGCTGGGGGTCAGGTGCCCAAATGCCTGAGCCTAAGGAGGACATCCTCATCAAAACCACTGCATAAACCACAAAGCACACACAGATACCAACCTCTGTTGTTACTGCTCATTTCTTGCATCACTGAGAAACAAGTAATTCTGTGCAAAAGCACATTTTTCTCTGTGACTGAAGCTCCTCTTCTTAGAGAGTATGCTTTGTAGGAAATTCAAACACAAAATGGTACACCCGGGGCAAAAAAGACAGTTCAGCAGTTAAGAGCACTGGCTGCTTTTGCAGAGGACCTAGGTTTAGTTCCTAGAACCTACACGGCAGCTCACAACAATCTGGAACTCCATCTCTAAGAGATCCGATGCCTCTTCTGACTTCTGCAGATACCAGGCACACAGACATACATGCAGGCAAACCATCTAAATAAATGTTTCGAAGGGAATTGAATAAAGTAAAATGACACACACCCCTATCTTTACAGAGAGACTCAGCTCATTATGGTAGGCACATGACACTAAAACAGGAGGCAGAGAGTAGGACAAAAAGTGGAGATCAGATGTTACCTTCAAAGACACCTGATGACCAACCAGTCTCTGCCACCTCTTAAAGACTCTACAGCCTCCCAAAATATCATCACTAGACTGAGAATACTATGCAAAGCATAAGCCAGTCGGAGATGTTTCAGATTCAAAACGTAGCAAGGACGACCAATGTCCTGCTTTGATATTAAGCTCAGAGAGGCCAGATGACTTTGAGAAACCCAGTATCAAGTGTTGATCCCATTTAGCCCCATGGTCAGCTGGGACAGGCTTCCTGCTTCAGCCCAGCCTCTGCCTTTGTCTGCTCTCACTGCCTCGGTCCACTGTCCTTTCACTGCTGGCTCCACTCTTCCTCATCTCCTGCTACCCAGAGTTTGCCCTTCAAGAGTCACAATATTAAAAAGACTCCTGGGAGCTAGGGAGTGCTCTCCACTCTATGATGGACACATCTTTTGTGTCTTTGCACAGACCGTTTACAGATCCTTGGAGCAGGGTGTTATCCGGAGGAGACTCACTAACTCTAGTCTGTCCCAAGGCCTCAGGCTCTGAAGAATTGACATTGTTAAAAGGTAGACCACTTGGTGTGAACCTGGGATATAGACACTCATCAACACCATGGCATGGAACTTCTCAAAACCCAGCAGGCCTCAGTTTTTTTTTTTTTTTTTATTTCTCATACCAATTGACAACCTCTATGCTCTAAAAACCAGAGAGGCTTTTCCTGAGATCAGTGGACCACAGCAGATCCCTAAATGCACAACAGACCTAATAGTTCCTCGAAGACTTACAAGCATCCCTAGCGATGTTCCCATCTCCCTGAAGAGGGCCACCATGTTTCCCTGCTCAGACCAACCACTGGATCTTTCTCTGTCCTTGCCTAGCCCTCATCTCTGTAACCAATCCACGTGCAGATCAGGTCTCCCTCACCTTTGCATGCTTCATCCCTCAATGGAGTCATCCAAGTCATCGTTAAGCTCAGTGTCTGAACTCCAGACATCCCCTGAACTCTTTTCCTTGTCTCACAAATCATTTTCCATACAGCTATCAGGATGAAAGTCATTATTTCTTCCCGTCTTTGAGAGACTCCAGGAGCATGAAGCTGTTGTGGGAAGATAGCCAGAAAGCCACAGTGTAACCCCAGGTCCAGCCCGATGTACCTCTGCCTGCCTCTAGAAGTTGACCGCCCTCCTCTGAGGATGTCGGTGTTCCATCAGTGGCCTTTCTGTTCCTTAGACCAGATCTGTGCCTGCCCCAGGGCCTTTGCATGTTCAGGTGGGAGGGAGGGAGTCCAGCGAGGACCAAGCATTACACCCATAAATCATCACTGGATTAACTAATGTCCACGTGAGGACTGAACTTGCATCTCTGTCTACCTGAACTCCCGTCTGGTGATGCTCTTGTCCTTTCTTTTAAGCTTAAAGCCCGCCTGCCCACAGTGATATACGTCCTACAGCAAGGTTGCATGTGCCTCCTAAGCCTCCCCAAACAGCCACCCACTGGGGACCAAATGATCAAATGTCTGAAACTACAGGGGACATTTCTCATTCAAGCCACCACTCATTCTGTGATACCCTGTCTAGATAAGGCAAGGATATAGATGCCAACTTCTATTTAGTCTGAGCCAGCTTTCACGCAGCCAGCATGCCCTAGGAGTAGCGTGTCTCTACAAACACAACAGACGGGCTGGTGGCTCTCTGACTTATTCTCCTCAGAGAAAAATGAACACCTCGGAGTTCATTTTTAGCCACTCCTTTTATTTCTCCTCTTAACATTTTCTCCAAAAAGAAGAATTTAGGATGAAAGTAAGTCAGTCATTCAGGGCAGTGTGTCCCCCAGAGCACGTTTCAGGTGCTATGCTGCCCCCTAGTGGTCACAGGTTCACAGCTAACTGTGAAATTTAGAGAAAGCAGCAACCACTGGATGTTGACACCCATAGTCTTTAAAGCCTTGTGACTTCCACTCCTGAGAGCTCATCCTAATGAAAAGTGACCAGGCATATGAGCGAACATGTTTGTTGTATTATCTGTACTATAATCTGTATCAACAAGTCTTGAAAACAATTGTCTAACAATAAGGGGCGCAAGCTGTATCAATCGAGCCTTGACTGGGTAAATTTCAACAGTTCTGAGCACTGGGTGGCACCATTGTGTCACAGATCTCGTGAGTGTGCTGGCCTTGTGGGTAAGTAGGGCATACATGCTAGGGAATTTGGGCATAGTAGGATTGGCATCTTATTCTCAGATGGTTCAGTGGAAGAGAGTCTTTTGTGATAATATATTGTGCTAAACTAGGTTTTGAGGTGTTTGTGGTTTATTTATTTCTCTATTTACTTATTTTTGAGACAAAGCCTCACTGTGTAGCCCTGGATGACCTGGAGCTTGCTATGTAGACCAGACTGACCTCGAAATCACAGAGATCCCCTGACTCTGCCTCCAGGGCGCTAGGATTAAATGTTAGAGCGCTAGGATTAAATGCGTGTGCCACCACGCATTTTTTAATTGTTTACTTCTTTAATCAGTTTTTGGTGCTAGGAGTGGAACTTGGGGCCTCGTGCATGCTGAGCCAGGCATCCTCCCGGCCCAGGAGTTCCTGTTTCAGTTTTATTTTTGAAAGCCTCAGGTGGGCTCGTGGTGGGTCATCGCAGCGGCTGCTCCCCACTGTGCTAAAGAACTTCGTGCTCTCTGCAGCCTTCAACACCGCCAAGTGTGAGAAACTGCAGAAGGAGAAGGAGGCGCTGGAGAGGCGGTTCGAGGAGGAGCTGAGGAGGCTGGGCTGGCAGCAGCAGGCCGAAGTGCAGGAGCTGCAGGAGCGGCTACAGCAACAGTTCCAGGCGGAGAGCGCGCACCTGCAGGCGGAGCACCAGGACCAGCTGCTGCGCATGCGCTGCCAGCACCAGGAGCAGGTGAGTTGGCCAGACGGCTCAGCACCAGTCATGGGAGAACTTACCTAAGATTGCAATTTTACACTTGTCCCTTATTGGTCATCTGTTCTTCACGTATTCTTTGTGGCAGAGGTAGTACACAAACACGTACATAGACACTACTTTCAACACCTTATGTACACTGGCTCTATCATCCTATCCGACGGCCATTCCTATCCCCATTTTAGAGGTAAGAAGACAGTCCCAGGGATAAATAAGCCATCAGAATTCTGTCGCCTGAAGCGTGAGCAGAAGTCACTCATCTTTGAAGCGTGCGTTTCTCATCAATGCTCATTAACTCATCTCACTAAAACCCCCTCCTCCATTTTCTTTAAAAACTCATTCTTGTGAGTGGTGGGTGAATGGGCAGGAACAGCACCCCCTGAGGACTTTGAACAGGTAGAGACTATCGCCTTGTGTCATGTCTCCTTAACCCGCCTACCCAATCAGCCACATCTTCCCTACAGGAGAAGACACTCTACACAAACAGAATGAGGCCTCAGGACCTCACTGTCTGGCACAAGAGACCCTGTGCTCAGAAGAGGTGGTACTGGGGAGACGGGGCTCTCGTGGACACCTGCCCTTCAGGCTGAAGAGGGGCCACTTTGGGAACCAGATAGAGTCAGCCTGGAACCTCCAGCGCAGCCTGCTTGCTCTCTGCTCTGGGCTGGTATCTAGGAGGCTGGCTGGGTGAAGTAGGGGCATGGGCTCCTGGTTGTTGGAAGCTCCCAGGCGGGTGCAGGAGTCAGCACAGGCTGGCTCCCTCTGGCTCCTCTAATGAGGATGTGTATCTGGGATGGAGGCAAAAGGGAGTTTAATCTGGTCTGAATTTAATGAGAAAACGAGGGCACGTGATGCTCCATTCAAAATACATCTTCTCTAAATGAATCGCAAAGCCCCAGTTAATTGCCTCTGGCATGAGGCTGAAAGTAAAGCCCACACCCTCATCCTTGCTCGGCTGAGGTGACAGCTTTCCTCCCTTGGTGCCTCTGCACCTAGACCCTGCTCAGCAGCAAGCTGACTCTAGAATGGAGTCCTGCTACAGGGTGTAGCCATTTCTCCAAAGAACTAGGTCTGTACAGCTTTTAAATAGAAAAACTCTGGAGACTGGAGAAATGTGCAGTGGTGAAGAGTGCTGACTGCTCTTCCAGAGGACCCAGGTTCAATTCTCAGCTCACAACCACCTGCTCTGGGGGGTTCTAATGCCCTCTTCAGGCCTCATCAGGTATTACACACACGCTTACCTCACCCACTCCCAGGTGTTGATTAAAGCAGGTTTCCTTTCTTGTAGAGAACATATAACAGAAGAAACTATGTGAATTATCCCAGAGAAATGAGGTTTCCACAGAGGTGGCCAAATATTGTCAGCTAGAAGCAATGTGTCCCTAATGGGGCCACCAAAGAACTTGAGGACCTAGGACATGTTTATTTGGATTTGTGGTTTTAAAATAATCAGGTTTTGATACAATTGTAGTTCAAAAAATAAACTGAATTACTGAATTATTTGTAAGACAACATGAAACAAAGAAAGGCTCCTTCTTCCAGCTTTCTTCAGGTTTTTGTTTGGTTGGTTTTGGGGTTTTGTTGTTGTTGTTATTGTTAAGCTGGTTTTGGATGTGAAGGTATGTGTGTATGTACACATACACACATAATGTACTGTTACAGTGTGCAGTGGAAGAGGATAAGAGATTATTGACAAAGAATTTGGATAAACACTGCACCTGTATTATGTCTAGGAGAGGCTTGCTGTCATGGGGAGAGGGTACCCTGAACATTTACTCCAGTAGGGTTTACAGTTGAAGTTAAAACAATGACCAAAATGATTTTTAAAAACAGTAAGCAGATTGAAGGTGATGGCAGATCAAGAAGAGCCATTTGCAAGCATGGTGGTAAATCAAGCAGAAGGTCTTCTTAGTCTGCCTTTGGGGTGTGTGGTTGCAATGACGCAAAAATAACTAATTTTATTTTGTTATTATAAATAAGAATTAACAAATCTCATTTCTGGAGAGTCTCACTGTCCAGACATCATCAGGATCAATATAGCTTCGTGCTTTCTAGTCCCGTATATGCTGTCATTATCATTATGCTTCAACTTAGCCCCTACGCCAAGTATGCCACCATGATCAATCTGGTCACACCTTACAACTGCTCAGGGCCTATGCAAAATAATGGGAACATGCTGGATGTGCCCAGCCACTTCCCAGGACTCTTAGGACCCAAGCCTGGAATGGCTGAAGAATCTATGAATATCCCCACTGATGGAATTTGTTGACCCCCCAATAAAATGTGAAAACCAAACCAAATAAACAAACAAAAGAGTAAACACTGTAGGCAATGCAATCTTTGGATAGGAGAATCAGAAAATATGAAAATGAGGCTGGCTGTGTCACTGTTTGACAGAGTGGTTGCCTAGCATGTCCAAGGTTCTGGACCCTGGGCTTAGTCATCAGCACTGAAATCAAAAGTGAAGACAAAAACATATGGGGTGGGCAACACACTTGTGATTAAACTCCTGGAAATATACCTGCAAGCAGAGAGTGGGAAACCCTTCACAGGAGCAGCCCCAAGTTGTCTGGTCAGCAGGGAGGCCCAGCAGGTGGCAATCTGGAAGGCAAGCTTAGGCTCACAACATAGGTGAAGAGGACATGTGTGAGCCTACTGGCCTCACCTGGGAACTGGAGAGGGGGTCCTAACATGTCACTTGCTGGTGGTACCTGGAGAAGATGCTGTCACTGTGTGTGTTTGAGATAACAGTACCACTTGGGTCAGACAGAGCTTGAGGCACTTGCTTATTCCTGCCACTTACTAGTTCTTGGGTGAAACATTTTAAACCTAAGCCTTGGTTTCTTCATCTGCAAAATGGGTATAAAATACTTACCTCATAGAGGTGGAGTGGGTAGACTCTGAGAGCTTTGGGGAGAGCAGTTCCCACTCACCTGACACTAGGAAAACTTCAGAAGAGGATGGAGAAATGTTTTTTCTGCCCCACCACTTCCTTGAAGGTTGAAGAAAGAGCATGTGATGGGTTGGTCCAGGACTCTACAGAGTTGGCCAGGACAGTCCTTCCTGGGTGGAACTTCATTGTTTTGTTTGTTTGGTTTGGTTTGCTTTAGTTTTCCAAGACAGGGTTTCTTTTTGTAGCCCTTGCTGTCCTCGGCTAGCTCTGTAGACCAAGCTGGTCTTGGTTGGATTCATAGAGATCTGCCTGCCTTTGCTTCCCAAGGACTGGGATTAAAAATGTGTACTACCACCGCCTGGCTGAGTTGAACTTCGATCTTTCTGCAATGAGCTAGGTTGTGGCAGTGGCTCCAGGAAATGTCACTTTACCACAGATCCTGACTTCACTTTGGTACTAGACTGGGAGTGTCAGTCATCTCAGTGGAGTAACTTATCTTTGGCAGGACAACTGACTTTTTCTTCTTATCGACTTGCACCAAAGATATTCCCGACAGCCAGCCCAGCTCCCTGGATAAACAGTAACCATGTCTTTCCTCCAGGTGGAAGACATCACTGCCAGCCACGAGGCTGCTCTGCTGGAGATGGAAAATAACCACACAGTTGCCATCACGATCCTGCAGGATGACCATGACCACAAAGTTCAAGGTATCTATGAGCCTGTGTGCAGCAGGCCAGTGGGCAAGCTGAACCCATCTGGGGACAGAGCAAAAGATCCCTCCTCTCCTTCTTTTCTGTCCTTTTATCTTTCCGCTGCAGCCTGTATGTTCATTCCTGAGAGGAGAAGAAGTAGAAAGCAAGGCTTAGTGCAGGGCTGGGGAAGCATGGCTAGCATGCAGTAGACCCTGAGTTCTATCCCCAGGCCCATGTCTAAAACTTATGAATCCAGGCAGCTATTTCTATCCTCCAAATGAGTTATATAAACCTTGAGGGAATGTTAAATCCCCTTGAGATTCTTACCAGCCTGAATTCCACATTCAGTGAGGGTATGAGATTTTTGTTGTTGTTGTTGTTTTGAGACAGAATTTCTCTGTATAGCTTTGGAGTCTGTCCTGGAATTCGCTCTGTAGACCAGGCTGGCCTCAAAGTAACACAGATCTGCCTGCCTCTGCTTCCCGAGTGCTGGGATTAAAGACATGTGACACCACCACCCAGAAGGTATGAGTTTTTTTTACAGCTCGTTGGGTAACTCAAGGTGGAGTCAGCATCAGGGGCTATCCTTCTGGTAGGCACAGACAACTTGGGCCTTGTTCTGAATATAATCTGATGAGACTAAGTGCCCAAGTAATGCTCTTAGCAATGGTAGCATCTCTAGAGTTCTTACCCTTTGTTCACACTCAGCATGTAGCAAATTTAAGTCTATAGATTCTTACTGTCCTCATTTGGGAACTTAATCATCTTTGTACAGTGGTTTAATTGTGACTTGTGACCCCCGATGGGCTTGTGAGCCAGAGGCTTGTTCCCTGTTGTGACAAAATGAGAAGCCATGGAGCCTTTGAGAGAGAAAGCCTAGCAAGAATTCCTTAGGTCATTAGGGATGAGGCCTCAAAAGGGATGGGGACAGCAGTCTCTTTGACTTCCTGTGTGTGATGTGATCACTCTCTTACACATACTTTATGTTAGCCAACCTTACTGTCAGAACATACTTGAACCATTTGTAAACGGTTTCTGATATTCTGATCTGTGATTGGTCAGCTCTGTTGCTATGGATCCCAGTGAGGTAGTACTTCATAGAAAGAACAGGTCCTGGAGCTGAGCCACTTAACAGGCAAAAGAGCTCCCAGGAGATGCTACTTCTTAATGGTTCCACAACCATGGCCTCTTTCACAGGTGGACCTTGGAGGGACACTCAAAATCCAACTGTAGTACATACAAGACCTTCACTCCTGGGCACCAGGCACACACATGGCACACATACATACATGTGAGCAAACACACAAAATACAATGAATATAAAAAATAAAGTCAATGAAATCCACACAAACTTTACTTTTCCAGATATGAAAACTTTGGTCATGAAAACTCAATTCTTAACAGCCCTTGTCACCATAGTTAAAGACCTGAGATGATGGAAACCATACACATTTTCCTAATTACAGTTCTCGGTGGTCCAAATGGTAATTGCTAGTATCCAGGACTCTCTCGTTCCAAGAACAGGACCTAGG
Source organism: Cricetulus griseus (assembly GCF_003668045.3). Lineage (NCBI taxonomy): Eukaryota > Metazoa > Chordata > Mammalia > Rodentia > Cricetidae > Cricetulus > Cricetulus griseus. The sequence goes on from NC_048597.1 coordinate 84,161,185, forward strand.
CAGATTAAGGAGACCAACACACATCTATCATACCAGGAAAACAAATTGCTAGTCTAGCCAGGGTGAGATGAGCCTCACCCATCTGATAAGACTCTTCCTATCTGGAGGGAACAGAATACATTTGCTTAACATCTACAACACCCATGCCACCTTCATCACCTCCATCACCTTCACCTGCGTAACCTGTAAGTTTCGTCTGGATTTGGCTTTACACAGAGCATGGTTATCTCCCCCACCCCACCCCCCAAGAGAGACAGAGCAGTCAACCTTTCCTTCAGGCCAAGTGTCTTATAACCAGTCTTTGTTCAAGTAAATCCTCTAGTCCACAGAGGGTGGCCCAGAGGCCACCAGATGTCCTTGTTGACACAGCACTGATTCCTCTTGTGAATCTGGCATCAAGCATGGTTGGCAAGAGTCTCCTCCAGTTGCACGGTACTTGGAAAGCTCTTTCCTCAGCCCGACATGGATGCTTTGAAGCTGGGAGGGCAAATCCCGGGAACGAAAGAATATCACCAGTTTCACTATTAGCAAAGGTAGGGTATGGTGCTGTTGACAAAGGCTCTCACATGGCCAAGATGGTGCAGCAGACACACGTGTGTGTGTGCAAACACTGACGCACACGTGTGCGCTTTCCCTCTTTCCTTCCTTCCCCTCCCTCATCTCTCTTTTTCCCCGCTCACTTCTTCCTTTCTCTCAGAAGCCACATTGGTATCACCACAGTCAATTTCACATGAGCAGAGGAAACCTTGAATCTACTGTAGCCGTCCATCATTTGTGTCCCCTAGTCACGTGTCCTCACCTGCCCAAACAGTCTTGTTTCATGCTTTTCAAAAGAAAGGCCCACTTAGCGATTTGATTTTTTTTTTTTCTTTCCAGAATTGATGGCTACCCATGAATTTGAGAAGAAGGAATTGGAAGAAAACTTTGAAAAACTTCGACTGTCATTACAGGTTAGTATTTCCTTAAGCTGGTGAACAACCACAGCATTATCTCACTTGCAAACATTTATTTGACCCCTGCTATGTACTGGAATATGGAGACAAAGGAAACATATCCCCCATCCTTTAGAAGTTGGTTCTCTCCTGACAGAGCTGTGGGGAAACTGTGAAAGCACCAAGAAGCCCCTTGTGCCTCATGAATAATGCAGTCAGAGAACACTAATGAAGTTAATGGGCATTTACTGTGTCAGAGATGCCTGAAAAGTGGGGTGGAGGTAGGAAGAGAAAATTCTAGACAAGAGTGATGTTGCAAAGGTGGGAATTGGTCGACCACGCCCTGGGCGTTTACCTGGAGATGGGCAGGATGAAAAACACCCTTGCTGCCTTTCACTGTCGCCTGAGGGACAGTGTTGGTCTCATGGCAGCTGAGCTGCCTGGCTTCCTCCTGGTCTTCAGGGGGGAGTGTGGAGTGTCCTAGGCATGTTCATTTCCCTCCTGCCACCTAGAGACCAGCCAACTGCCTTTGAAAGGCCAGCAGCAGCTCCAGTGTTAGAGCCAGCTGCCTGGGAAGCCACGGCAACGGGACAGCCCAGCCCTGATCCCAGTTGGGGAGAGCTTGACTAGAGATGACGGCTTTTTAAATGTCACGGTCACGAGTGTCTGGAAATTGGGAAGACTGTTCCCATGACTATAACGTGTATGCGAGAATCTTGCTTCTTTAGTGACATCTCTGTCACAATAAGTCCATCCCACACGGAAAGAGTCCAGGGTCACAGAGATAACACTGCAGATAACATGTTCTGGAGTGCAACTCAACAGCAGAGTGCTTGTCTAGCATGTCACCGAGTCCTTTCTACCCTGGCACCCAAAGGCCATGCAATTCTGTAACTCTCCACCAAGCAGAAACTTTTTGAGCCAGATATTGGTGTGTGAAAGATAGAATCACTGAAGCCAACTTCCTAATGCTACTAAACAGCCAGAGAAACTGCTCATTTGGGCAGTTAGAGATTCAAACCTCCACTCTGCCAGTTCTTTCTGGCTCTAGATCTGGGATAACAATGTGCCCTCTGCCAACCTCAGTTATTTACCTGTAAAATGGGGATAACATAACTTCCTCAAGACATGTGCAGATGAAGGAAAGCAAGATGTGAGGCAGAACAAAACTGGGCTGGTTTGTAGTGAGAGCCGAGGAGGAGAAACAGCTGCTACAAGCAACCCCAGCAGTGTGATGTTTATTATTAGTATACCATTTGCTGACTTCTGAGAGGCCTGTGCTGGGCCACACCAATAGAATGATGTAAAGTAGCCAACCCGGGCTGAAAATCATTCCATCCTGTCTTGACCACTGCAGAGTCCTTCCGTCCCTGCAAGTCTGTTTTGAATAGTGAACAAGGCAGAAAGATGTCAGTTGGGTGGTATAGATCCATCCTGGGTAGTGATTGTTTAGACTTTTGTATTGTTTGGGTTTTTAATGGTGGGAAAGAGGCTTACAAGAGATACTTCCTGCTGGGTGGTGGTGACACACACCTTTAATTCCAGCCCTGGGAGAGAGAGTGTGTGTGTTCCTTAAGTAACTCCTGAGAAGTATGATGTGGGAGACATTTTATATTCCATTCTGGAAGGTAAAGGCAATGGTGTCATAGCCCAGTGCTGGCCCAGAGGAGCTTCTTCAAAACTGACATTTCCACCCCTTAGCTCATGTGAGCACAAACTCCCAGTGGCAGCTATATCATCCCCATGTGCTTTTAACGTCGATATAGGGGCTTTTGTTTCTTAAATATGAAAGGCAAGTAACTGGAAGAGAGGGAAATGAACCTGCCCAGGGCAGTTTGAAAACCAAGGCTGTTTGCCATGGTGAATGAAAAAAGCATCCCTGGGGGCTGGCACATTCGGCTGGCCCACTGGTGGGGCTGGTGTGCAAAGTCACCTTATTTGCAAGTCCTAGCTCCTGATCACTGATGGAGGCCGAGTCTCTTGCCAGAGGAGTTCATGAGAGGCCCTGGCCCCTGTGTTTTAATCCAGCAGAAATGGAGCCATTGAGGTGACCTGTGGGCTCCTCAGTAAGTGATCTGTAGAGGAAGAGGTGCTCTTTAGTCATAGAGAGCTCAGAGCCACTGGCAAGCACCCTTCTTGTGCTGTGGTGACATCACCTTCACTGTGGCTGAGGTTAGGTGAGAGGGTCTCCTTAGCCACATTTGATCTGAAGCCCACCAAACAAGAGCTGAATGTACCATAGGCATGCCTTCATCCCTTCAGCACACACAGACTGCTGCCACAAGGCAGGGCTGCTGGTCTAGTGGGGAGAGAATTGGACCTCATAGAGCAGCCCTGCCTGAAGTCAGAAAGATCAGTTGCGTTTCAGCAGTGAACCTGAATTTCGGGCATCCTGGTGAAGAGCAGCCGGTTGTCTCCCATGTTTGCTTTTCTGTTGCTGTGATAAAACACTGACCCAAAGCAACTTGGGGAGGAAAGGATTTGTTGGCTGACAGGTTACAGCTTATCACTGGGGGAAGCCAAGACAGGAACTCAAGGCAGAAACCTAGAGGTGGGCACTGATGCAGAGACCACAGAGTACTACTGTTCTGGCTTGCTCAGCTATCTGTTATACAGCCCAGGACCATCTGCTTAGGGATGGCTCCACCCACAATGGGCTGGGCCCAGCCACATTAATCATTACTGGAGAAAATAGCACACAGACAATCCAATGGAGGCAATTCAATTGAAATTCTCCCTTCCCAACTTGTGTCCAGATGATGAAAACTAACTGGCACACCCACCCCTGGCTGCCCAGTCCACAGTGTCCATCCATGTGGCCCCTGGGGGAACATCTCTTTTTGTCACTTGCAGGACCAGGTGGACACGCTGACTTTTCAGAGCCAATCTCTGCGGGACAGAGCCCAGCGTTTTGAGGAAGCGCTGAGGAAGACCACGGAGGAACAGCTGGAGGTAGTAATGGCTGCCTAGGCCACCCAGTAGGTGGGGACATGAGCTGGCTTCCTCTGCAGTCTAAGGACGAGGCCTCCATACTGAAAGCTGCTGCTGCAGAGAAGGCTGGTCTCAACTTCGTTGGGATGTTTACACAGTACCTGCCAGCACCTCTCTTGGAAACAGACAGACCATAACCACGGGGCTCTCCAGCAACCTGCCATTTCTGCCAAATCCCACAGCACTCCTCAGGCAGGGTCCCTGGGTGCCTATGATGTAAACTCTCTGGCTGGACACAGCCCACCTCCTGCTTCTCCAACTTCACTTTAGGCTCGCACAGGACAGGGCAGCTAAGGTGTGAGTTATAAGATTGAAGGTAATGTTTTTCAAGAATATCTGGAAAATCTACCATCTGGTGGTGTTGGCAATAGGTGAAAGTTGAGAATGAGCATCTCCTACTGAAATAATATGTTGTTTTTACCGGGTGGTGTTGTGGATTGAGCCTAGGGCTTCATGAGTGCTAGGCAAGTGCTGAGCCAAATCTCTAACTCCCCCCTCCACATTTTGAGAGAGTCTCACGAAACTGCCTAGGTTGGTTTTGAACGTTCCATCCTTCTGCCTCTGCCTCTTTGAGTGGCTAGGATTACAAGCCTAAGCTGCCACAGCTAGCTTGAATTTTTTCAATGTTGTCTGCCTGAAATTCCAGTTCCAATTGATGTCCCGCCTTTTTTTTTAAAGATTTTATTTATTTATTATGTATACAACATTCTGCTTCCATGTATATCTGCACACCAGAAGAGGGCACCAGATCTCATAACGGATGGTTGTGAGCCACCATGTGGTTGCTGGGAATTGAACTCAGGACCTCTGGAAGAGCAGTCAGTGCTCTTAACCTCTGAGCCATCTCTCCAGCCCCCCCCCCACCTGATGTCCCTCCTTTTTACTGCTTACATCCACCAACCCTAATGCCTCATTCTCATAAATAGCTTAAAAAAAAACCAACAACCAGGGAACAGTATCTTTAATACAATGAACAAGTATAATTTTTCCTTAACATTTATTATTGTTAGAATGCCATCCCTGAATGAATACTACATTTGCATCGTTTCCACTCCACACTCTTCCACCCCAACTCCTCCATGCCCTCTTCAACTTTGATCATTATTGTGACAGACAGACAGAACCTGCCAAGTCCACCCAGTGTTGCTTGTATGTACATGTGCTTGGGGCTGACCACTTGGGATTGGAGAACCTATCAGGGGGCTCATTCCTGGAGAAGACTGACTCTCCCTCTCTCAGTAGTCCTTGACTTCCCATAGCTCTTCATCCAGGGACGAGGCCCTGTGAGATCTCCCCATCCACATTGCTTTTTAAACCATTTGGCTTATTTCCTATGCACGAGCTGATGGGGACTATGTATAGGTCTCTGGTGAGGACCTAGAGCCCCATTAATCAAGCCCCCTGGAAGGATGTTCAGAGCATATGTTATCCCAGGAAGTCCCCATCGGAGGTGCTGGTTCCTGCTCCCTCACAGATGCTGTGGCCACACACTGGAGGGAGCATGGCAACACCACACCGAGCCGGTTCGTAACCTTGGGTCGCGGTGGGCTTCACCCAGGAACCTGACATAAAGTGCACCCTCTCTGCCCTCGTAGATTGCATTGGCTCCGTATCAGCACCTGGAAGAAGATATGCAGAGCCTGAAGCAGGTGTTGGAGATGAAGAACCAGCAAATCCACCTGCAGGAGAAGAAGATCATAGAGCTGGAAAAGCTGGTGAGTTGGTCTGCTTGCTCCAGAGCCTGACCGCTGTGACTCAGTGTCCTCACCGATGACAGTGCTCAGGAGGCATGTCCCCGCTGCTTATTGCTCACAAGTGAACAGGACACACAGATGTGCCTGGAAGCCCTTGTCACACAGCAAGACTTCTGAAAAGGAGCCCCAGTGCCTCCTTTTGTTAATTCACCCGTCTTTGCCATGTCCTTCCACCACCGAGGCGGCACAGGAACTGTCCATCACTGCTATGCACCAGGCCTGGGCAAAGCTCTGTCCTTCCTTTCCAATAGCTCACCTGTGCTGCCATGAGCACAAGAGAGAAGCCTCAGAAAGGACAGTTGCACCCAGACTGTGAGTGGTTGAACCCACGTGGCATCCCTGGAGGAAAGTCCCCAAATCCTCTCGTGGCAGAAGGAGCAGAGATCTCAGTCATGGGGGTCCACCCTCGTGAGCCAGTCACCTCCAAAGACCCTACATCCTGGTACTGTCACCTCAGAGAAGGGGCTTCAGCATAGCTCCCGAGGAGGGGTAGGAGCATCCAGTTTATAATAAAGGCTTTGGACCTCAGTCCTCTGCTTGGTTCCTGGGAACTAGCCCAGGGAAACCCCTAGGGAAACAGAGCCATGTTTTGCCCCCTCCTAGAGGCCCAAGACCCAGGTAAGGACTAGTGTTCCTGAAAGGAATTCACGGTTTGGAGATACTGACCTATGCAAGGCCCAAAGCCTTAAATAGTTTATTATTTTTTTCTTTATTATTATTTTTAGAGTTTTTAAAAATTATGTCTCTATGTTCATGACTGTGTGCCGGTATATGCATGTGAGTGTCGTGCCTACTGAGGCCAGAAGATCCCCCTGGAGCTAGAGTTACAGGTGATTGATCATGAGCTGCCTGACATGTGTGCTGGGAACCAAATTCAGGTCCACAAGAGCCATACATGTTTTTAGTGGCTGAGCCATCTCTCCAGACCCCTTTGTTTATTATTTTAAAATAATTATTTGCTACTACAAAAGAAGAAGAAAGGACATTATAGGAAATTATAACATAAACAAAAATAAGAAAATTAAGATATAGTCTAGCCCCACCTTTAATCCCAGCACTCTGGAGGCAGAGGCAGGTGGATCTTTGTGAGTTCAAGGCCAGCCTGGTCTACACAGTTGAGTTCCAGGACAGCCAGGGATAAACAGAGATAAGCCTGTCTCAAGAAAACAAAACCAAAAAAAAAATCACATTCCTTCTACTATTAACACTTCTTAGAGGTGTATCTTGATACCCCCCATACACACACACACACACACACACACACACACACACACACACCATATTTTGTCTTATACAATGTTCTATAGCCCACTTCCAATGAACAGCTTATTTGTTTTGCTTTTGTTTTTCCGGCTAGGGTCTTGCTGTATAGTCCATGCTGGTCTGAAACTTGTGATCCTCCTGCCTCTACCACCTGAGTACCACAGGGCTTTTTACTACCTACAGTGCAGTCTGACATTTTCTCTTCCCTTTTTTTGAAAAGCAAAATGCTGGCCCCTTATCCATTTCATCTGACTTTCCAGCCCACAAGGCCATTGAGGAGAGCAGTTAGTGAAGTACTTACTGTTCCTGGCAATCCTCCCAAGTGTAGAAGCCAGGGCCGCTGGCTCGCTGCTGGCCTGTGGGAGTTCCTTCAGTGGTGTCCCTCTCCTAGGTGGAGAAGAATATCATCCTAGAAGAAAAGATCCAAGTTCTCCAGCAGCAGAATGAAGACCTCAAAGCCAGGATTGACCAGAACACAGTTGTCACCAGGTGGGTGCCCCTGGCTGCTGATTCCATGTCCTTGAAAATCTGCATGTCCCCGTGTTCAGCCTGAATAATCCGATGCCTCTCAAATGAGCAAAAGAAAAGCACATGGCTGTGTCCCCTCAGTGTACATCCTGGCTGTACGTCACACCTGCCCCATCCGCTAGGACAAGACAGTTCCGACCACAAGCAAGGACAGCAGGGGCTCCACAGAAGGGGCTGTGATTGCTTCCTGGAGATTGGGAGAGGGGCATCAGCAGGGTGTCCCTGGGCTAAAAAGAACCATGGCTAGGTAGATTCCCAGAGCTCAGGTTAGCTTGTCCCTGCAGGATCTTTTCTCAGGAGCCTTGCTTTCAAGGAAGGATCAGGAATCCCCCTTGACCCCAGTAGTGGGGTGAAAACAGAGCTTGGAGGCCAGCTGGAGGTTATTTTGTTCAGCAAGGCTAAGTCACTCTAGTGTGTAACCAGTCACTTTCTGTCCCGCCAGCCAGCTCTCCTGCCCCCCCCCCCACACACACACACAAAATGGCACAGGCTTATTATTTATTCTAAAAGCCGGGCCTATAGCTTAGGCTTCTCCCACTAGCTCTTATAACTTAATTAACCCATTTATATTAATCTATGTTTTGCTTCATGGCTTTTTACCTCTCTTCCATCTTGAACCTCCTGTTTCCTCTTCACGTCCTCCGGCATCTTTCTGGCACCTGGATTCATCTCCTCTTCCTCTCTCTCTTCCTGGAAGTCCCACCTAACCTCTCCTGCCTAACTATTGGCCATTCGGCTCTTTGTTAAACCAATTAGAAGGTGCCTTGGCTTAGACACAGCTTTACAGTATAAAAGATTATTCTACATCACTAATGAGATTCAGGCCTGAGCCCTTCCGCTCTCAGCTGGACCAGTCTCCTCCATGCAGCCGTTATGTATCGTCCTGTGCATATACACACAAGCCCATGTGCACACACTCCTGTGTACACACTCCTGTGTAGTCATACACACACATGCTCACACCTACACTCATATTCACACCCATACTCTCACACATATGCACTCATTTACACACCACCTATTCACATGTCCACACATACCTAGCCACCTTCCTCAGATAGCAAGTGCAGGTGTTGGCCCAGAGTACCATTTCTGGACTTTAACCTATCCAGTTGTAAAATGTGTTTGTACGTCATGCTAATTCCTTGAAGAGGCTGTCATTGTTAAAAATACAAAATGAACTAGACAGGTGATTCAGTGGTTAAGAGCACTGGCTGCTCTTCAAGAGGACTCAAGTTTGATTCCTGGCACCCAGATAGCTGCTCACAACCCTCTGTGACTCTAGTTCCAGGGGATCCAACACCTTCTTCTGGCCTCCAAAGGCACTGCAAACAAGTGGCTCTCAGACATGCATGCAGGCAGACCACCTATACATATAATTTTTTTAAAGTATTAAAAACATGCAACAAAGTCAGCAGCTTAAGCATTATGACATTACATGCCATACGTGTACACACACACACACACACACACACACACACACACACACACAGAGAGAGAGAGAGAGAGAGAGAGAGAGAGAGAGAGAGAGAGAGAGAGAGAGAGAGAGAGAGAGAATTGGATTTTCTTTCCCCTTTATTAGCAAACAGTGAGAAGGCATCTGGTTTTGGGTACCATGCTGAATGGCAGCCAAGAAGGTAACAGAGCCTTGATCTTGCTCTCTAGGGCTTGTGGTCCAGCAGACAGGTAGCTCCACAGAAGAGCTAAAGACTTTGGTCACAGAAGCATGGACCCAGGGCAGGAGATAATGGGAAGATATCCCCAGCTGATTGGCAGCTGTCAGTCAGTACCCTGACCATAGCCATGGGCAGTCTCCATCTCTATAAGGCAGGCTTTCCTATGGGCCTCTAGCAGCATGCCCATACTGCCTACCATCTCCCTCTGTTGTACTCCAGCCCCTAGACTTTACCCTGAGCACAAGCACCACCTCCCCTAGCCCAGCAGAGAGCTGTGAGCTGTGAGGTATGGCCCCTGTCCTCTTCCCAGCACCCTGCTTTGATTATCACTGGTAGGTCTGTTACCTGACCATCATTCTCCCCCATGCAGACAACTGTCAGAGGAAAATGCTAATCTCCAGGAATACGTGGAGAAAGAGACCCAGGAAAAGAAGAGACTGAGCAGAACCAATGAAGAACTACTTTGGAAACTCCAAACAGGGGACCCAACCAGCCCGATTAAATTGTCCCCGACATCCCCGGTGTACAGAGGCTCTTCCTCTGGACCCTCCTCTCCAGCCAGAGTCAGCACCACACCTAGATGACATCGCTTTGCCACCTACAGGAGCTCAGGCTTCTGTCCATCGGAGGGAGTGCTGGCCAGGTGCTGGTGGCCGCCCTGTGCGCATGCTCAGTAGCTGCATATACATCTTAGCAGCGTCCTCTCTGACCCCTGTGTGAGACCGTCCTGGTATTGGTTGGCACTTAGAAAGGTGTAGGCAGCAGAGTCCTGTGTCCAAAAATGTTTTAGTGTAGTTAGAGGCAAAAGAGAAGCAACTCCCATTGTTCTTGAGAGATGAACTTTCACAACAAAGGTATAGGTCAGTTGCAAACAGCTCCGTTTTGAATGCACAGAACCCTCCTTGTACTACCGCTTGGGTATATTCAGACATGTGGGTATACACATGTGGCGATTCTGAATTGCATTTTTTATAACATGATGCGCTGACATATTTTAGTGACGGTCAGCAGTTTTGTAAGTTGTGCCTAAGAATTATTGGGAAATGAACGTGCATTTCTATCTAGTTTCCTGAAAATATTTCTACCCAAAATAGAGAAGAAAAAAATGAAAAAAAAAAAAAAAGGTAGAAGCACGTCTATCTGCCGCCAGGTGATACCCTGCTTAACATAAACACCAGCGATTTGTAGACGGTAACTGCCTTTGGAGCAATTAGCTTCTTAGTCCATGTGAGGTGGGGTCCCTGTTACCACATTGCAGGATTTAATTGTGCCCCCTCCCATCCTGAGAGATGAAACGTAACAGGGGAAACACTGACGGGTCGAGTGGTTTGGCCCATGTTTTTCCCCTTAGTAATTCATTATGGTTTTGAAAACACCAATTTAGCTTTCTCCCACCCCCTAAACAGCATCTTGGAGTTCATCATCAAGCTATTATTGCAATCTCAGGAAGACACGGAGGAGTGTGACCTTTGTAGTAAGGATGAGCATGAACTTGGAGAAAATCAAGACCGTGCATAGCCCATCCTAATGAAGGAAGAATGCTCATAGGGGCCATGTTTGACCAGGCACAGAATAAGGACGTGTCTTCCGGTCATTGCCCTTCACGGGCAACACTCCCCATCTTCAGTTTGATTCTTTGACTCAGCCCCATCAGCACACATCAAGATGGCTCAGGGGTTCTAGTCAGGGCTTCCAGAAACCAACCTTTCTGTCTGGGGATGGGGGTTGGGGGAGCCGGTTCTAAAGGTGCTAGATCATGTCCTTTCTGATGGAGGGTCACCAGGGCTGCACCTGGCTGTGGTCCCATCTTAATCCCAAAAGGCCCTCCCAAATAAGGGAGGCCAGTGTAACAGCCAGCCAGTGGCCAGCAGCCGCTGGACTGGTCTTTGTCTCTAAGACGGTAGAATTAGAACATGAAAGGTATTCATGTAGTGCTATGGAAGATTAGAAGCATGATCCACAGAAGAGAAGTAGTTGTATCAGTCAATTCAGTGGTGATAATGATACCTTTGTTTCCTTATGTGACAAAGACCCTTCACTTCCTAAGCATGGGCCTGTCTGAGCATGCCCTAGATGAGAAGAGCCATTGAACCAGGAAGAAACTGCCTGGGGACGGTGTCATCTTGTCCAAGGACACTGAGGCAAATGTGGTCTGCATCCCTCCTGTGGCTCCAAGTTGGGCTTCCTGGTCTCAAGTGCATCTGACTATAGCAACCTCCAAGGGTCTTGCCCATTCTGGAGACGTACACAGTAGATACACATTGAAGAAAACAGGTCCTCTTCCTTTGGCTCTGCATGATACTGGGATACTGAGTTGGGCATTCCATAAGAGTAGCTCATGCCTGTCAGTTCAATGCACAGTTCTTTATCCTTTTAGCAGGCACAACCTGCAGACATAATTTGGGTGGCTGCTTAGCTCTCCAAATTAGGACCCGCCTCCACAGCTGTACCTGCTGATGGCGGGTGCTCAGCAATACAGACTTTGATGTGAGTATAGAATGTGGTACAGTATGTTAGGCTGTTGTGGTCCAAGTGATAGCAGTGTTAGAACTATGTACCCTCGTTAGGTGGACTAGAGCTTTGCCCTAATCAGCCTCGACCTTGGGCACTTGAACAAATTTCCCCATGGCCCTGGCTTTGTTTCTCCATCACAGACACCTCTCACGTATGGTGCCCCACTTGAACTGAGTCCTGAGATCCGGGTGGCCAGAGCTGCTGTGCCTCTTCCATGATCCTTCTGTCTCCATGCTGCTATGACCTGGACCTCTCAGCGTGGGAATCTGTGTCTGTCCTCGTCCCTAGGCTAGGACACTGTGTCCTCCCCTCCTGCCACAGATGGACCTGTCAAACACTTGTAGGGTCTTTATGGAGTCAGGAGATCCTCCTGGCCTGCCCCTACTCACTTGCCATGGGCTGGGAACAGGTAGTGGTGATGTCAGGATGGGGGTGGGACTTGGAGTCCAGTACTCTGGGATTAATTGAAGGGGCACAATGTTCTTTTTCTTGCCCCTCCAGTTTCTGTGTTCCATATTTGTGTTGAACTCTAAAGCTTATTAAAACAAACCTGAGAGATTTTCCATGATATCCATGTGATGTGTGGAGCTACAGACATGTCCCATTCAGGCTTGGGATGACAGACAAGGAAGCAAGGAAATCCAAGAAAAGTCTTCTGACTCCTCTGCTCCAGGACTTATCTGTGTGCCTTCCCAACAGTCCACCAACTGGGGACCAAGCACTCAAATACATGATCACATGTGCTTATTCTTTTACGCGTTTACTTATTCCAGTCCGAAATCAGCCGCTCTTCCCATCTCACCAGCCTTCCAATGTGGGTTGTGGCCAGTTTGCTCAACCTAGCCTGACCCTAGAGTCTCACAGGTGCTCGGCATTGCTTGAGGGTCACAAGGGAGATCTGAATTTTCCAGTTCCCTGTATTCATTTTGGTTAAGTGTGTGGGAATGGCGGGGAGACCATGAGTCTGCTCTTTCAAGCAGTAGCTGACTAGTGGTCCCTGTGTTCATGTCACTTCTTGACCTCATGATGAACCCCCAGGGTCCCCTGCAGTCAGCCAAGCTTCCCTAATTGTCAACAGAAACCTACTGATAATGCACTATGTCCTAAACTTTTGGTTTCTCCAGGGATACAGAGTGCCCCCCACATTTTAGTAGCCACTATCCACTGTCTTCATCCCCACCCTGGGTGGTAAACATGGCTGATCCCAGCATCTACAAAGGGTGGTGACTCAGCCCCTGGCACGTTCAGGAAATAAGATTGACACCAGTTGTGGGAAACTGTGTTCCCTCCTGTGGCCGATTCATTGCAGATAGAGGAAACTTGGGACTCCAACCCCTCATCACCTTTTCTGAACCAAGGAGCCTTGATGATCCTGGCTCACCTGAGTGGGAGATCTGTCTCATGCCATGTAGGAACCCAGGCATCGGATGGCACCCTCCCAATGGTTAGCGTTTTAGGGAGTTCTTAAAACAGGTGCTACGTTAGTGAATGGTCGTCTCTGGGTCCTCACACATGGTGATCAGGTCCGGAGCCTGCCCACTCTGGGGTCTGCCTCAACTGTGCACTTGTGCACATGCAGACTGTGTTTCTAGCCTGCTGGATGAGTTTAACTCGGGGACATGAAAGGACTCCCTTTGATCAGGGGCTGATAGGCTACAACAGTCATGCCCCGCCCCCTGCAGCCTTATACTCTGCCCAGGTCTGTGTAGTTGGCAGATGTAAATGAAAGTTAAGGCAGCTCCCTAGGTTATGGGGCCATACAGATTCTCCAGATCCTAAAATACTGAGCCACAAGGGAGCAGATAGGACTCACTGGAAGTGCTTCGTAATGAAACAGGGCGAGGGGAAGTTGGCTTCACAAGATGTTCCATCCGGACCTCACAATAGAAAGGGTTTTCTGAAAATTGCTGGTGCCTTTGCATGCTTTTAAAGGCTATGAGTGTAACACCTAATGTCACCCTCTAGATGGCACTGGGGAGCTGCAGGAACCAGGGCCCATATTTAGCCCAATTCAAACTGGCCAGAAGTGGTAGCTTTTGGGGGATTATAGACCAGGTTGGCTTGAACTCACAGAAATCCACCTGCCTCTGCCTCCCGAATGGTGGAATTAAAGGTGTGCATCTCCACGCTTTGCTGACAGCTTCTTTCTTACAGAACTTCAGGTTCCAGAATGCATGGGGTATTCCCTGGGGTGACTTCTGTGAGATGGGACTGGAATAATTCTTGTCCTCCCTGCCCCACCTCCAGCTGTATCCAACAGTAACTGCACCACAGTAGAGGTGCCCTGTATCCCCAATACTGCGCATCATTGTTTCCACACTGCCCAAGCTCCTGGGTCTGCTTCCCCAGGTGATCAATGAACGAAGGGACGCTAGCTCACTGGAGCATGTGGTTCTGGCAGGCCTTGCCCTTCTCCCCATTCCCTCTGCCTTGGTAAGAACCCTTAGATTACATTCCTAAAGCTAGCCACCAAGGTGTTTCTTTATTTGGCCAATCCATCCTCCTGAGGCTGACTACCAAGGTCCAGCTATCAAAGTATTGAAATCGAACAATCAAAAAGCGCCCTCTGGCTCACCTAATTAGTATGTCCAATTAAAATTACACACCTCATCCTAGCATGGTGTTTCCCATTTTACCATTATAAACTGCCATTTGCCTATGGGCCACAGTTGTCTCCCCTGTATACAGAGTCAGTCCTTCCCACCTCTGGGATAAACACCCCTTTCCCTCTCCGTCTGGGGCAAATAAATCTCCCTTGTACTGAGAAGTTGGTCTTGGGAGTCCTGAGCCAATACTTTTCCTTTCAGTTGAGGAACACCGGATGTGTTACCTGCACCCTTACAGATTACAGATTCCTTACACTTATTTCTGGTGCCAGAATTACACCCCTGGGTGCCTGCTGCTTCCCACTATCACCTGGGAAAACACAAAGGTTAAAGCTTAGCTTCCAGCCCCATTCTAGAATATGAATCGCTGTTCTCCATGTAGGGCCTGAAAGCCCAATTGGCTGAACTTGCCTCCTGTGCCACAAATGAATGAGTGAATGAATGAATGAATGAATGAATGGTGTGCCCTTCCCTTTTTTTTTTTTTTCCCCCCCGGAGACAGGGTTTCTCTATGGCTTTGGAGGCTGTCCTGGAACTAGCTCTTGTAGACCAGGCTGGTCTCGAATTCACGGAGATCTGCCTGCCTCTGCCTCCCGAGTGCTGAGATTAAAGGTGTACTCCACCACCGCCCGGCTCACTCATCCTTAGATGAGTTACAATCTTATCCCCAGCCTGGGCTCTGCACAAAACCTGTTTCCTCCAGGCTGGTGTGGCTGAGGGGGTTTGCTGAGACCAAAGTCCTCTAGTTTCAGATCGATGGCTGGTGAACTCTGCAGCCCTGAACCCAGGTAAGTCTGGAGGGCTGAAGTCAGGAGACAGCAAGGATCTAGAAGGACAGGCCTAAAGACTTTCCCAAATGGCTTCTAGAACAACCGAGGCCATAGTAGTAGAGCCCCCAGCCATGTGCAATGCAGTGGAAAGACACTGAAGGCGCCAAGCGGGCCCTTGACCTTCAGACTGGAACATTCTCGGGAACCAGCCAAGAGCTGCTAGCACACCTGAGATCACACCGTGCGCATGGAAAGTCAGACAGGATTTATTAGCATCTGCAGAAGCATGAGATAATGTACCACAAAATAGCTTTGGGTTTACGACACAGGCATATCAGAGGGGGTTGCCAGTGTACAATGTATTCAGCAACGAGGGGAAACATAAGGTTCACATTTTTTAAAAAGGTGATGGATGAACCTGCGCTTGGCCTTAAAATAAACTATAATTAAACCACGGGAATCCAGCAGAGACCAGCTTGATTTACAGTTAGCATCAGAGTTAATCTAATGTCACCATTATAAGAAACTGCAAGAAGACTATTAGAAAAATAGAACCTCAAACAAGCAAAAAGATATATACAATTTACATAATGAAAAAAAAAACCACACAATTCTTTTAACAATGGCTCCATGTTCAGTAGAAGGAAAAAAAGTTGTCCCAGAGAAACCACGACTATTCAGGTTTGATAATAAACCAACCCTCATCAGTATCATGACCCTTTGTGATCCTTAACTCATCGAAGCTGCAAGGCACAAACGAAGCAGGAAATTTCTTAAATATATACATACATATATATATATATATATTATAACTTCTCAAATGGGAAAATAAGTCCCAAACTCAAAAAGCTTGGCAAGGAACACAAAGGTAACCCTTGTCAATAAATTAGTCCATATATGTCTTCCTAAACCTTGCTTCCTGGCCCTGCTGGACATGCCAGCGCCCTGAGAATATGTATGGATGTGGTCTTTCATCTCCCCTGGGCTTTTTAGCCAGCCATTCAACACATGTAACAGAATGGTTCAGGAGGACTCCTTGGTCACTATGTCCCAAGACCCTTGGCCACACCATATTCCCCAGCTCAATGGAGCAGTGGGTACAAAAAGACCGGATTAGAGTGAGGGAGGTGAGAACCAGCTGTAAAACTTTTTTTGCCTTAAAAAAAAAAATCCATCATGACCAAATTGGCCTAAGGAGTGTAGCAATTTGTACCCCCACCATTGTGTCACTACTGTGACCCAAAAACAAGCCTAATGAAATAGACAGCTTGCTCTCCCCCAAGGAGCCTTGTATACAATCTCATTACAATAGCAAACATAAGGTTTGAATTACATAAAATAACTGTACATAACATACATTCAGTTCTGAATTTGAATTCTGTAACAGTTCCATGTGTTGTGTATTCTGTCCAGTGACTCCCTTTGCTAGGAGCTCAACCAGATGTGGACTCAAACTTCCTTTGCCCACCGCCTGCCAACACCCCAAGGAATGGGCACCCTGGCACTTAGATCCCCTAGTGCTCAGGTGCCAACAGAACAGTTAGCTCTTATTAGAAAGATCTGCGGGGACATGGGGCATTCAAGTCAGAAAGGATGGGCCTCAGTGAAAGCCAGGCGTTTTTTCATTGTAGGTACACAGGCCAGCAGTGCCTGTGACTTTGCCTACAGGTATGGGTGGACCTGTGGGACATGCCCGTGTATCCCAGGAACCAGTTTCTCACACTGCTGTTTCCAAGCTTCATCCTGTATTAGGTGAGTTCCTCGATAGGAGGGACTGTAAACACTGGCCAATTCAGAATGTCTGCCTGGGGTCAGGGGGCAAGGAACAAACATACCCACTGGTTTTCCCAGCCCTGTGCATGAAAAGCAGCAGGCGGTAGACAGGGTGGAGTGGGCTACATACTTTCTTGGTGTGCACACTGGCTGAGCCAAATGTGCAGGAGGGAGTGTATCCAACCCTTGGTCACTAAGGGCAGTTGGAGAAGCCTAATGTCTTGCACAGTCCTGCAGTCACTTCTGGCCACCAAGCCTGAGGCGGATGGTCATCAGCACAGGGGACTGGATGGCTATCAGATGAAGGTATGAGATGATGGGGTGTTTGCCACCATAAAAACCAAACTGTGAGCAACCAAGAACAGTATAAACCTCGAGAACTATCTGGGACAGGACTCTACTTTTTCTTTGTTTGCAAAGTAGACCCACAATGGCTGGCTGTAGGGTGTGGGCAGAGATGGGGTATGGGCATGGGAGTGTACGCATCCTTCCATGGATATACACAGGGGTGGGGGCAGTGTCTCTATAAGCAGCACCCCCTCCCCACCAGGCCACCTTCTGGAAGGTGGAGACATCTTGTACCCCACTCCTAGGCAGAGTTCCCTGGGTGTTGGCTTCTTCATAGTCTTAGACCCAGAGACAGGAAGGGCACACACTCATGGAAAAACAGGTCTTTCCAATGTGAATACTCTAGCTGGAGATAAACAAGGCATGGGAATTTGTCTTTAGAACGCCGGCGTCCCAACTAGGTAGGAGATACTGGCCAAGCTGTGCAACAGAATAAGAACCTTTAGTGGGTAGGGGGCTAAGAGATGGGACGCTACCTTCTAGGTTCTGAGGGATTTTTGTTAGTGTGTCTTGTTTCGGGTTTTGGCTTGTGTGTTTTCCTTTCAGGAGAAGGAACTGATGATGTGAGAAAAAGCATATTGGAGGCTCACTTCAGGGAGTACTCTGTGTGTCACTGTTTTTGTGCCTCCCTCCCCAAAAAGCTCCCCTGGCAACTGTCCACTTTTAGCGACAGCATGGTGGCCAGCCAATCAACTTACTATGCAAGTCACCCTTGAGCATCTTTTCCTGACTGTGGAGTGGGTACAGGAAGCCCCCGACAACCAGGGCCTGTGTGTGCTTCCAGATCACACAGTGAGAGATAGAGGTGCAGATCTGCCACCATTAGTGGTCCTCAGGAGAGATGGTGGTGGATCAAACCCCTACGTACAGCTCCCCGCTTGGTGGGTTATAAGCTGCTAGTTGAAATGTCAACTGTAAACACACTGTTAGGCTGCCTCAGACAGAAGGTCTCATCCAGAAAGCAATGACAGTGAAGCAGGAGTGCTGGCTCATATCTATAATCTTAGCACTCGGAAGGCTGAGGCAGAGGCTAGCCTGGGCTACAATAACCAAAGTCCAGGCCAGCTACAGAGTGAAACCTTATCTCAAAAGAGAAACTAAAGAAAAAAAAAAAAAAACAACTAAAATTAAAAAAAAAAATCTCCCAATACCTCACTGGGCACCCTCTTCCTCTTTGTCTAGTTAGAAAAATTGCAAGGAAAAAAAAATCAGACAAGTATTTAACAAGCCCTAAGAAGACAACAGATAATCAAGACCTGAACAAAATAAGTTAATATTTATCAAAACATTTTACAGCACCAATCTACATAAATTTAAATACCTTTCTTTGGAAACCCAACCTTTAGGGCCTTACAACACTCCCTTTGAAATATTCTCAGCCTGTGAGGCAAAGCACCGGGAAGAGGTGGTCAGGGCCCTGCACAAAGGCCTGGATTGGCCACCTTCCACTAGCTGATCCAGCCTCCAGGCTGTTTCACTAATTCCCTAATTTTCTGTAGTCCTGCAGACGGAACCTGAGGCCCTGCAAATGCTAGGCAATTGCCATACCTATAGCATATAGTAAGTAGGCTACATGCTATCTTGTATTTCCAAGAACCTTCTAGAGCAGAGGAAGACAGCGCCATCAGGTTATCCTGCCTGTTTCTGCCAGACTTGTGTCAAAGGCCAGATGAGAAAGAAAGCTAGGCTTCAAAGACATCATTTACAATAGTCTAAAATACTGGCCTTCCCCACCCCAATATGGGGGGTTGGGGGTGGGCTCTGAATGGCTCTAAAATGAGACTCCACTAGCATTCTCATCATCCTTGGTTTGTCTACACAGAGTAAGAGAAATAGTGCAGGCCCTAATGCCCCACCCGGAGAGTTGAGGGGCGTGGGGGAGGGGAAATGCAGGCATACACAGGGATCATAAGGTCCAGGCCAGGGTGGGAATCTCACCCGCAGCAGGCAAAGCTGCCACAACACTTGAAAGACAGAGAACACAAGAGAATAGCAATAGGACCCCAAGCATTTGGCAATTATTTGGCCATTTTCCAAGGTAACATTAAGCCCCAACTTAATCTGGTGGAGTGATTCATGGCAAGCAATGGGAGGGTTCCACAGCACTCCTTAGATGTAAGAGACCACATGGATCTTGTCAGTGGCCAGAAAAGCGTCACAACTCCACATTGAGCTACCACCTGTCTGAAGAGCCTCAGAAGACCTAAGAGCCTGACTCAACCCTGCTATTACAACCTCATGTTCCAGTGACTCAGGACAGTGAGAACAGATGCCAAGAGCAGCAGAAGCAGATCCAAGCCCTGCCAGGAATGGAACTAGAGAATGTTCCCTAGTCCTCTAGGGACCTCCCATCTTCTGTGCTCAAGATGAATGACCTACACCATGCTGGGGGCTGTCATGGTGTCACAGAGGCTGGGAAAGGATGTGTGGACCTAGGCCCCAACCTATCACCCCAGCCTGGAAGCAGTAAGATGAGAGTTAGTTCCTCTTCTTTAGGTCCTCTGCAGTTGATTGGCAGCTGGATAGCACTGCTGGGGACATGCTGTCTCATAGGACTAATCTTGCATCTTGTGGATGGGAGTCTGTCCTGACTGGGCTGATAGAGAGATGCCCACTAAGGGTCTGGAGTGTGCACATAAGCAATACCAGGGTGGTCCCAGGGAGGGAGGGAGGCCTGCTTCCCAAGGAAGAGGAGAAGGGGGCTTCCTTTTGCTGAGGCAGCAGCAGATGGCAGGGAGAAGGGCTGCTTTCTTTGTTCAGAGGGAAATGAGACCAAGGAGCTGTCCAGAAGCAGCCAGGACGTGGTGAGCTGGCTGCAGGGCTGTTTGGCCAGGCTATGTCAGCTATGGCTGAGACTGCAGTCCAGTTCACAGCACCTTTGGTGACGCTGGGGATGTGAGCGGATCCTGCAGCACGGGTGGAGAGAGAATGAGGGTCCCAGGCCTCTATGGGCACCCCTCAACCGCTGTCACCTTGGTGGGTGGGACTTCACGTCATTTGCACTGGTCCAAGTTGCTGTCAGGAGTCCTTGCCTGGCCAGTAGCCAGGGACGCCTCCTCACTGTGCCACAGTCCATAACCGAAGTAGATGCTGAAGCCTACGGGGTAGGGAGGGAAAGAGAGGTGTGAAGAAAGCAGGCTGGACTGCCAGACCCAGACTGGCTTAAGAGTCACCGGGGGCTGCCCAGGCAGACTCCAACACTTCAAGAGGCAAAACAGGGCCCCAGAGATGAGGTCAGCCACAGTCACTGTCCTGCTTCCACTGTGTCAAAGCTATGTAGGTGGTCACACGATGGCCTCCCTGAGGAGCAGGATGTTGGGCTGTTGTCTGCCACTAGGTGGCCTCAGAGTATCTGAGAGACACTGTTCCTTCACAGAGTGGGACTTTTAGCAGGTACTCTACCTAGATTGGCCTACTGTTTTTTTGTTTTTGTTTTTGTTTTTTTTTTAAATATAAGTAACCCTTAGACTGAAGAAGACAGTCAACACCAGGAAACATAGTGAACACAGGATGCAGAGCACTGTGCTGGCACCCAGGGACCCCACATCTGCAGGGGTGCTTGGAGCTACCCACAAGGGACTATGACCACATGGCTCAGGACGACCACCTGTGCAACCTACACAGGAATGCAGTCCTGAAGGGCTCTGATGCCTGGAGTCCAGGAAATGACTTCACACTCTACAACACAGGCACCTCTTTAGGGATGTCGGGAACACGCATCCCCACCAAGAAATGGGTCCTAGTGGGTTGTGGGCAGCTCTTGGATTTTAAAGCAAATGAGGAACTTTTCCTGGGATGTACAAAGAAAAGGTGAAAGGTGCTACTCAGGGCTCCCAGGGTCCTAGGGTTGAAAGGCTTGTCAAAGGCATGGTCCCAGGATAAACATCAAGACTCCTCCCCCAAGGCTGTCAGCACCACCACCCAAGCACTGAATGCAAAGGACTGAAACCGGCTCCTATAGCCCCAGCGTTAGATGCCTGGAGTGGGAGGATGGGGTGGGGGCACACACCATCAGCCCTAGTGAAGGCTGCCAAGCAGGTAACCCCAGACTAAACTGTACCTAGACACCAAGTAGCATCAAGCCCTGGTTGCCTTCTGTCAGTCCATCAAGAGCCTCCCACTTGACAGGAAGCCTCACCACGTGCTGCCCTGCCAGCAGAGGTACTCTGAAGAGCCTCGAGCCTATACAGGCCGGGTGCTGGCCAAGCAGGTACGGCCCGGACTTTCAGTCTAGAGTAACTGGTGCTTTATGAATAACTAGCACTCATACGTCACACTTTTTAAAGGTCAAGATCAAGCTTGGTGAGATAACTGTCTTGGGCAACAGCCTATTAAAAGTATTTAAAGAGGAAGGAGGTCCTACAATGTATACCGAGAGTTCAATGTTGTTTTAGAACAAGACACTGATTACCGTGTTTCTTTATGTTAGCATAGGTGAAGGAGGCAGGCTCTGCAGCATTGACTATCCAGCTAAGAAGCAGCAGGGAGAAGGAGCGACCCCACAGAGGAGACTCCAAGAGATGCTAGGATCCTGGGCGTGTGTCACTCAGCAAGACCCATGATCTCACATACCTATCAGCATCCACACTGCGAACCGGACCCATGTGCCCTGATCCAGCTGCATCATGAGATAGACATTCACGAAGATACTCAAGATGGGAAGTATGGGGACAAAGGGTACCTGCAGAGACATGAGGCAGTATCAGATCTGATGAGGGTGGCAAACTCAACAGCCTGCGCCAAACAGAATTGCCCACACGTTCCCCCTAAAGGGACTAGAAGACTGTCCATTTTATTCCCAAGGTTAAACTGTGTTACTATTATTTGACAACTGCAAATGCCTTGGTCACCTCCAATGCCAAGCAATGCCATGACATCAGGACATTTAATAAAAGACCCTTGGAGGCAAGGTGTGTCCCACTAACTGAGGACCAGGGAGATAGAGAAGTTCCTATTTCCAGAGACAAGCCCTGACTTAGCATGGCATTTTGTGCTCCAAGAGTTCCTGAGCTTAGCTGGCAAGAGTTATCCACAACCCCATATCCCCACCCCCACCCCTACTGACATTCCCAGGTCTGGCTTAGCCAAAAAGTCTCAGTTTCCCAACAGAAAAACAATGTCTGTGACCTGTCAGTATACTCCCTACAGGCCTGCCAAGCTGCTCACCTTAAATGAGAGCTTGGTTTTGCTCTCAGGCTGTCTCCAGATGATGCCTGTCACCAGCATGCAAAGGAGGACCGACCCTGTCATCACAAAGACTGCCCACAGTGTCCCTTCAGCTAGAGCCTCTCTTGCAAGCACGGCCACAATGCACACGATGATGATAAGAACAGCTAAAAGAGAAAAAAAGGAGAGTGGGGGAGAATCCCCGTATGTATCATACATCTTTCCAAATCTTCCGAAGGAGACCCAGTGTCCAGGTCATGAATTAAATGACAATGAAAAGCTGTTGTCACTCGTCTTTTCCATTTACCCCCACCCCCCAATTGCAACCCAACTCACATCCCTGTGGACCAGAAACCACACAACACCAAGAAGCCAGACTCCAAAACCCTTCCCGGGGAAAAAGGTGGGTATCTTACCTAGGAGGCTTGCTGATACATTCACAATGAGCCCTGAGAATTTGGATGGTTCCAGATTCTTGGGTGAGAGTACCGTTTTCAGAGAAAACTTCTCGGCTACTGGTAAAAAGCCTGTCTGGGAGTCACTGGCGCTGACCAGCTCATTCTGGTCAACTTGATCCAACTCATCGGTGGTTCTGGCCATCTGGTATACCAGGTTAGGTTGCTCGGGCTGGTACCTGTAAAGACATGCCCACAGCATGAGTGCTGTTATCTGCTCTTGTTTCCATTCCCAGCCCCACATGGAGGCTCATCACCTCCTCAAGCACCAGCACACAAAGTGAACAGATGGACATGCAGGCAAAATACACGTAAAGTAATAAATATAATAAAATAATAAAAACAAATATAAATAAAATTGAAGGTGGGTCTCAGTGAGTTCAAGGCCAGCCTGGTCTACAGAGCCAGTTCCAGGACGGCTAGGATTACAACCCTGTCTCAAAAAAAAGTCAAAAAGAAAAATAAATAAAGAAAAGACACACACACACCTTTAATCCCAGCACTCAGGAGGCAGAGGGAGGTGGACCTCTTGTGACTTTGAGGCCAGGCTGGTCTACAAGTGAGTTTCAGGCAGCCAAGGCTGTCGTCACACAGAGGAACACTGTCTATACCCCTCCCCCACAAAAACAAAGATCAGATTAAGTTCTCAATGAGCCTTTAAAGATAAGGTGCCTGAGACACTGGACATAAATGGGTAGAATGGTGCAGTATTTAGCAATACAAGAACAAAGGACAGATCAAGTCCTTCCTTCTCAGGCCAATACTCAACCGTGGTGTCTTCACTTTGGGTAGAATAGGGAAACCATTGGGAAGTGGTCCAATGAAATGTCCCAGAGAGGTTCTCTTGATCAAAGAAGTAGCAGTAGCCCTTGAATATGACAATGTTAGGGCACTTCTCACCAAACCCTTGTTGCCCAGAGCTCAAAGGGAGTACAAAGTCAAGAAGTGCTAACACTGGCATTCCACTTGCTGTAGGAAGCTGGAGAGTCATTGACTACTGGTGGATGGGTAAGCTCTGTCTGCATGACCTAACTGGACAAAGCTATTCTAAACCTCTAAGTGCCTTGGAGTAACTACAGAGCCAGCCATGCCTGTGGCATGACTTCCAAGACACAAGCTACCCACAGATGAAGCATACATTCATATGACGTGGTTCCTTGCCTTTCCAACTGGACAGGTTCTCACTAGCTTTTAAAAGCAGAATACCTTTTGACTTGTTTTGCAGATGATCAATTCCAAGCACAAGAAGAGTATGCAGCGAGATAGCTAACTGTTCTTCCCATAGACCCACAAATGCATGGTAATTTGGCCAATCAAGAAAGTAGAACTCAAAGAACATGTTGGTGTTATGCCTCTAGAATTGAACAGAGGTCCATGAACTTGCCTGAGCTGAGCCTGCAACATCTCTAGTAGGAACCAGTCCAAGTTTTATGGAAATTGAATGCTGAAAAAAAATGAAGCTATTTGCCTTCTAAGGAGAAACACCTGAAAAGAGGGAAGCTCTGGCTGGGTGACTGTTATAGAATACTATTTTAAGATGTGTTACATTTGTTTTTATGCTGTGGAACATTTGCTTAATGATGCAAAGATTTGTTGCATTCTTTTATGTTGCATTTGTTTAACTCTGTGAGCTGTGTTACTTTGCCTGTCTGAAATATCTGATAGGTCTAATAAAGAGCTGACCTGCCAATAGCTAGGCAGGAGAAAGGATAAGCAGACTGGCAAGCAGAGAGAATAAATAGGATGAGAAAAAAAGAAAGGATGAGAGATCAAGGAGCCAGAAAAGAAGGGGCCAGCCACCCACGGGGTGAAAGTAAGATATACAGAAGTAAAAAAAAAAAAAAAGAGAGAGAGAGAGAGAGAGAGAGAGAGAGAGAGAGAGAGAGAGAGAGAGAGAGAGAGAGAGAGAAAAGCCCAGAGGCAAAAGGTAGATGGGATAATTTAAGAAAAACTGGCTAGAAATAAGCCAAGCTAAGGCTGGGCATTTATAAGAAAGAATAAGACTCCATGTATGATTTATCTGGGAGCTGGGTAGCAGGCCCCCTCAAAAGCCAAAAGAGTAAAGAGTAAAAAACCCCAATAACAGGTGACAAACAACAGTCATTGTGAATACATGTTCTCATGACAAAGGCCTTAGAGCTCTCTGTTCCTCCATGTCCAAGCAAAGTTGGAGCCCAGGCATGTGCTTTGGGCACTTCTGGGTGGGTGAGACACTATGGCACCAAGCTCCTGTAGCCCTAAAGCCTTTAAAAGATACACAATTAGAACCCAGTGTCCAAAAGCTACACCACACCATGTTATGGGGTTCACTCCCAAGCACCAGTAAAAGCAGGCTACAGAAGCACCACATGGACCTGGGTCATAGGCCTTAGATTCTTCTGATGTAATCTAGGGCTAGCCCCCAGGATCATTTTTCCCAACAATTGGGCCAACTGAAGTCATTGCCCTAAGCCTTCTAAATTTCATATCCCAGATTCAGATCAATGCTGCTGTTGAGGACATTTAGCCAGAGAAACAGAGGACATGATAGGAGGAAGCAGCTCGTGTGCTGGGAGGGGGGTAGCACATGGATGAGACAAGACGACAAAACGGGGGAGGGGGCAACCACTGACTTCACCCCACCTTCTACTCAGCAGCCCCCAACAGAGCTAATATGGCCTGAAAATTGTACCTTATAAACTTACAAACCATTTGTCAGAACGGTTAAAAAAAAAAAACCCAGCCATAATAGGGTTGTTTAACATTTGTCGTGGAACCCAGGAAAGCCATACATACCTTAAGACTAATACACAGGCAGCCACCAAAGAGTAAGCCAGGAGCGTGCCAATGGACATGAGGTCTACCAGGTCCTTCAATTCAAAGAGGAAGGCCATCACAGCTGGGGAGAAGACAGACATCAGCTTGCAAGTGGCCCTCTACCCGACCGCACATCTGTAATTCGGGGTACTCCCAGTCCCACCCTCACTCAGCCATTGTCCAGGAGACAGACATTGCTCAGGTGAAGACAGGCTCAAGAAACAGTAGAAATAATTAACATTGAAATTTGCATAGAGCCGGCTGGAGAGATGGCTCAGTGGTTAAGAGCACTGGCTGCTCTTCCAGAGGACCTGAGATCAATTCCCAGCAACCACATGGTGGCTCACAACCATCTGTAATGAGATCTGGTGCCCTCTTCTGGCCTGCAGGGATGCACGCAGACAGAACACGGCACACAAAACAATAAATAAATAAATAAATCTTAAAAAAAAAAAAGAAATTTTCATAGAGAATACTTTTTTTTTTGGGGGGGAATAATTTTTCAAGCCAACTCAACACTACAGATGAATACTGTAAGTAGCAAGTTGAGCTAAGGATATACAGCTAGTAGATGGGAGAGCCAGGATCTGCATCAGATTCTTGCAACTCTGACCCTACTGTGACTTCTGCCACATGTTGGTGACTCACAGACAGCCACATCCACACGACCATCTGTACATCTATCTTCCACCCATTCATCTTCCTCCATCTATGGTCATTCATCTGTATTCCATCCATCCATCCACCCATCCTCCATCTGCTCATGTCTTTCTTCCGTTTCTGCAGCCATCCTCCATCCATTCTCCCATCCACCATTCCTCCCTCCCTCCATCCATGCTCTATTCATACATGCGTCTATGGCGATACCACCCTGAACGCGCCCCATCTTGTCTATTCACACATGCATCTATCCATCCTTGTTCCATCCATCCATGCTTCAGTCATCCATCCACGCATCCTTCCTTCAACCACCCACTCCTCCTCCATCCACCATCCATCCATTCAGCCAGCCAGTCACTAAGTTCTAGGTACCCAGCCTTGAAGAGGGCAGACCACAGTGTCTGGCCTCCTAGAGTATCATCTAAAGATACGTGTATCAGGAGATGATGGTGATGGGAAGCCTGCTCGGGAAAGACTCACAGGAGCTCCTACTCTAGGCAGGTAAGTAGGGAAAACAGTTATCCTCACGTGTGAAAAGTTTCAAAGGTATTCCTAAATGGTACTATCCCTGTCACCAAACAAACCTTGCCATCCTGCCCCCCCCCCCCGACTTCGGTCTTTAGAAGAACTGAACATACATGCTTGGGAGGTCTGGGCCTGTGGTAGAGCACTGGCCTAGTACGTACAAGATCTAGTGGCATGATAAACACGTGTTTATTTAAAAATTCCCCGTGTTCTATTTATGTCAGTATATTATGTCAGTTTTCCCATTTAAAAAATAATTTGGCAGGATCTACTTGGGATATTTTCAAATAATATGTAAATCAATACAAATTAAAGCAGAATCATGGAACTATCCATTTCCCACACACATCTTTGAAGCCCCACCAGATCAATGCAAGCCAAGCAAATTTAAATTGATAATAAATAGTTAGATTAGAGAAGCAGTGGAGGCCTTTCATATAATTGGAACACTTTTGGATAGCACATGCCACCCTCGCCTCCATTCGTGCTCACAGAAAAAAAAAAAAAAAAAAAAAAAAAAAAAAAAAAAAAAAAAAAAAAAAAAAAACTGCTACCATGCCAGGTGATTTTAGAACACCAAATATCAATCCTACCAAAAGGGGAAAAAATGGACCAACTCTTGGTTTGGCAAGTGGTGTGTCCTTTACAGCCACTCAAAAGGTCATGGTTTGACCTCCTTTTGTGAGCACAGCAAGGAAACTACATCAAATTATGTGGGAACTTAACAAAGTCCTCGGTCACTGCAGTGACCTGATGCCCCAGAACCTACTACGGTAATTACATGCAGAACTATTGGTAAACAATTTTAAATTTGTTTTCTTTTTTTAAATATAATAATAGTCACAAAACTAAAATACTTTATTAAGGTATGAATACTAATAAATCATTTGCTCATTTAAGATGGCCAATTGTCAGCCAGGTGGTGGTGAGGCATGCCTTTAATCCCAGTCCTCAGGGGGGCAGAGGCAGGCAGATCTCTGTGAGTTTGAGGCCAGCCTGGTCTACATAGTGAGTTCCAAAACAGTCAAGGCTACCCAGAGATACTGTCTCAAAAAACCAAAGATAGATAGGTAGATAGATAGGTAGGTAGGTAGGTAGAAATGGTCCATTGTCTTACTAGTAGCCATTTGATAAGACACTGAGATACAAATTGTATGGTACCCTGTGTCCTGAAAGATCAAAAACAGACCCGGTGCTAGTCGGATCCTGCAAGGAACTGCTTCTGGCATGAACACAAACAGAAATCAAGAGCAGCTCAGCCTTCCTGGGTGTGACCCTGGGCCTCTTCAGGCCACCACTTCTCCAGCTGGACACGAGGAAGTATGCACATGGGCTTCCTCTGGGTCACCCCCCTTACCCCCATCAGATGGCTTAGAGATCCTTTAGTGCACCTAGTTCATCTACCACAGCTGCACTCTTGGGGATGAACATGATGATGGCAAAAGAAAACTTCCTTGGCTCTGGGTCTACCACTATTTGAGGGCAAACAGCAAAACCCTGTATATGCCTCCTGGGAGAGAGATGGTGCATGTTTACAAAAAAATGACTGTGAGGGACATTCATGCTCCAGGCAATCAATAAGCTAATATGCATGGACACTAGACTTGCTGGTGTTTACCCAAGAGTACTTTTGGCTTGGATTACGCAAGAGGCCACCCTCCCAAATTCTACACAGGGAAACACTAGGCAGGGATGATGGGTGGCTTTGAAGGAATGGTTGTGTGTTTGTGAGCTTTGCCTATAGAGACCACTGTAAGAGTTAAACTCTAAGAATAACTCCAACCCATCATCTATAAACCTGCCTTCACTGTCTTTCATCAAATGTACAGTTATCTAGGAGTGGAGAGACAGCTCAGCAGTTAAGAGAATTGGCTGCTCTTGTAAAGGACCCAAGTTCAGTTCCCAGCACACACGTGTTGGCTCACAACCATCTGTAACTCCAGTTCTGGGGGATCTGATGCCCTCTTCTGGCTTCCATGGGTACCAATCACACACTGGGTGCACATACATACAGGCAAAACACCCATCACGTAAGCCAAACCTAAAAATATTTTTTTTCATGCAGTTATATTTTCGTGAACCAGGTTCTGAGTGTAAAAAGCTATAGTTTCAAAAGCTCTAATGGATGAGTTGTGGCTTTTTTACAGTTCCCACAGACAGGTAAACTTCAAGATGCCTCGCTAGGAATGCTGGCTTAGTTGTTCAAACAGTAGCACCGGAAATAAATTCCAATCTTTACCAGCAATGGCGCCTGAGGTCAGTGTAGCAATTACTGGTGTTTTGGTCCTCTTGTTGACTCTGGCCAAATATTTAAACAGTAGTCCGTCTTCAGCCATGGCGTAGATTACTCGGGGCATGGGAAACATGGAGCCTAGGAGACTGGGTGAGAAAAGGGAAAAACACGTGAGTAAACGTATGTCACTGGCAAACAAGGCCTCAGCAGACCCAGGCAGGGCCAAGGAGAGGTGTCTGCCTTCAACAAGAACCACTCCCTCCACAATGCTTACCACCCAGTGGCACCCAGGGCTCTGGGACTCAGTGCTTCACAAAACTCACAGAGTAGGTGTAAGACCAATGAACAGACTAGGGGCACCTAACAGAAAGGATCATGAGATCCTGGGGCAACATCCATGAGGGAGCTCTTGCATTTATGTCTTCAGTCATTCCTGGCTAAGGCCAAGCATTAGCAAACAGTTCCTGTTTATACAAGCCATTGGGGAAGCAGTGTGTGTGTGTAGTATATGTGTGTGGATGCAGATATGTGTGCATGTTTGAGTGTGTGTGTGTGTGTGTGTGTGTGTGTGTGTGTGTGCATGTACAAGTATGTGTATGTGTAAACTGTTTACACAAGCTGGAGGGAAAGCATTGTGTGTGTGTGCATGCATGTGAATGTATGTGTGTGTGTTTGCATGCACCAGTGTGTGTATGTTCATATGCACATATGTGCAGGTAGCTCCTGTTTGCACATATGTGTAAACTGTTTACACAAGCTGGTGGGGAAGCACTGTGTGTGTGTGTGTGTGTGTGTGTGTGTGTGTGTGTGTGTGCATGCACACATATGTGTGTGCATGTGTTCGGGGTTATGTGTCTCATTAAAAGGCACCCACTCCTTTACTCAAAGGAGCTTCTGCCTTACAGCCAAACTGAAGGCCAACAATACAGTCATCAAAGATGGGGGCCCTGGTTGGAGAGGCCAGAGTCAGAGGCAGGAAGCCATTTCCTTGCCAAGCATCACATACAAAAGTTGGCTCCAGTTCTTTTCAAAAGTACAGTGGTTTCCCCTTACCTAGTTTTGCCTTCTGTAGTCTTTTACCCGTGTCAAATACAGTATGAAAAATATTAATGGAAAATTCCAGAAATATGCCATTGATAGTTTTAGCTTTTTCTTAATGTCAGTACACAACAATGCTTCCATTATACCCTTAGCTACTGGTGTCAATCTTACTGTGAGAATGTTATATAGGGTTTGGAACAATCTATTGTTTCAGGAATCCAATGGAGGTCTCAGAGTGTAGTTCTCCATGAATAAAGGGGAACACCCATATTAATAACACAAATAGCAGATAGCAACAAAACGCACTAGCCACGCCACTGGTGTTGGGGTGCTGGGGTTAATACGCACAAGCCATTGGAAGCACTCAGGAAGCCGTCCTCACCTGGCAGAGAGTGCGCAGAGGGAGCCGACAGCCACTGCATACTTAGCTCCTTCCCAGCCACTGTACTTGAAGGCACCAGGCAGTGGGCTGTCAGTGTCCAGGCAGGAGTAAGGCATCATGAGCGTGAGGGCTGCAGACACCCCGAAGTAAGCTACGAAGCAAATGAGGAGGGACGCCACGATGCCCACGGGGATGGCCTTCTGGGGGTTCTTGACTTCTTCACCTGGAAGCAGAGGGTGTCAGTCAATGAGGGGGAAGAGAGCAAGAGGCCTGGCATCCTCCCCATGATCACACTGAAATGCATGCCCCACAGGGCTCAGCCTGCAGGAACTGGGGTCTTCTGACCTTCCCATGACCCACCACACAACTGCAGCCTGGGAGGGTGTTCCCAACCTTTCTATCACAGGTCAGCTAAGGGAGAGGCACGTTTCCTTTGGCTGAGAAGCTGCGAGGCTCAAGGGGCCCCAATCTGCCAGGACGTTGTCATTACAATGGCTTGGATGTGCAGATATGAAATCAGGCTGCAGCCACACTGTCATTGTCCCACTCTAATGACAGAGCCCTGCTTGTGTTAATGATGTAATTTCCTGTCGGGGCCTGCTCCTAGGGGATGTAGGAAGGCGACAGAGAGAGTGAGAAGAGATCAGCAGGAAACGACAAATCTGCACGGTTACTCCTGTGGGACCAGAACAGCAAGTGGAATGTGCCAACAGGAAAGGAATTGCTAGCAGTGCCTGCAAGGGGGCAGGGCCCCCACGGGAGGAAAGTCCACATACCTGTGGTGGCAATGCAGTCAAAGCCCACAAAGGCGTAAAAGCAGGTCGCTGCCCCCGACAGGACGCCAGAGAATCCGAAGGGCATGAACCCTCCCTCACCATGCTTTACATTTGTGTCACTAGGAAAAAAAAAAAAAGCAAAGACTAGAACACCTGCTGCAGTTTCATTTTGGGGACAGTGCTGCTCTGAAGAAAAGGTACAGGGCTTAAGTCTCTTGCTCCACAGTCCCCAGTCCTCCAGTGAGGGCATTCAGTGGGTAGCAGGCCTCTCCTCCCCAAGGCCAG
Organism: Cricetulus griseus; assembly: GCF_003668045.3. NCBI lineage: Eukaryota > Metazoa > Chordata > Mammalia > Rodentia > Cricetidae > Cricetulus > Cricetulus griseus. The sequence continues at coordinate 84,192,659 of NC_048597.1, forward strand.
GAGCCCCAGTGGCACACACTATTAACACTTCCAGAAGCATTTTCTATGTTGAGACTTTGACAGGTAGAGGCAGGAGTCTAATGGGACTCAGGCAAGCTTCAACATTGCATCTGGTCCCTTCCCATTCTCCTCCCCAGGAAGCCATCAGCTGGGGACGCCATCTCTGACCCAGGCCATGTATGCACCAGGAGCTTGAGTCTAAAAGCAGGTATTTCTTTTTTTTAATTATTTGAAAAAAATTATTTTTCATTTTACATACCAACCCCAGTTCCTCCTACCTCCCCTTCTCCACCCACCCCACCCACTCCTCAGAGGGGGTGAGGTCTTCCTTGAGGAGTCAACAAAGTCTAGCATACCAAGTTGAGGCAGGACCAAACCCCTCCCTGCTTAAAACAGTATTTATAAACAAGTTAAGGTTTTACACAAGCAGACTGATTTTTATTCAACCGCAGCATTCCTGAAGCACCCATGTGTGTGGGGGAATGGCTGTAGGTAAAGTGTGAGTGTCGCCACTGAAGGCTTGCTTTGAAGAAGAATCAGGCAGGAGGCCCTGGGGAGTGAAAGGCTGTACGTACAGAGAAATGCAAAGTCCAGTTATTAAATGAGAGGGGAGAAGACTGGACTCCCAGAAAAGAACAAAGGGCTAGTCATGCGGACAGTGCAGAGGAATAACCAAAAACAGAGGAAAGAGCTTTGGATAGCTTGCTAAAGAGGAGACAGAGGGAAGCACCTGACAGGGGTCTGCCCTGACGTGTAACAAGGGGCTCACACAGCCTTCCCCAACTGATAGAATGAGCACAAAACCATGGGTGAGGATAAACCATTCCACAGAGTCCCTGCCACACCTTTCCTTAGATCCCACCCAACACATGAAGTCAGGCCTCTAGGTTCCTGCTCTGACTTCCCTCAAGGATGAACTGTGAACTGGAAGTGTAAACAAAACAAATTCACTACCCCCGCCCCCCACGTTGCTTTTAGTCAGTGTTTTATCACACCGACAGGAAATTAATTAGAATATCCCCAGCATCATGATCGCTGGAGGTCCTCTATGTGATGGGGTTCAGGAAGGGGGTGTAGAGCTCTCACTGAGGGACAGGCAACTTCATATGTGACTACACAGGGCAATTGTGAGAAGTGTGGATCTATAGCTGGAAAAGGGGAAATGAATGAACACATTGCATAAGGCCATTTACAGACTTTAGTAACGAGGAAGAGCCAGCTAGGCTCCAGGCCTGTAGAACTCTGCTCCTAAAGTGGCGGGTGCCCTGTGGCCCAGCAGTCCCTCTGGTCTTCAAATGGACTTAAGGCCCCACCCAGACAACAAATGTCACCTTTGTCTGGGAGGTCAGTGCTGTATAAACCATCCCAACAGTGGCCAGTGCACGAACTGCAATGACTGTTGGTAGCCCATGCAATCTGCAAAAACAAACTTAAACCTCAGCTGGCCGCTGAGGAAACAAGGAAAGCCCTCTGCGTTTCACTCCTGCCTGTAAATAGCAGCCAATGAAATGTGATCTCCAGAGTTTCCAAAGTCTACTGTGGGACTTCAAAGAGCATTTTTGAGTTGGCTTCACTCCACCTTAAATTCATACGGACCAATAAATTTGGAGTAAATATAACTAGCTCCAGAATGCTTGGCAATGAGGCAGTAAAAGTCCTCATTGCTCCATAGAACTTAGGACGGGAAAAGATACTTGTATTTGAACTGACAATTACAGGATGGTAGTACTATGGAGTTTTGTGTATTTGATTCAACATTTTTTGTGTTTCCATTGTAGTAGTAATACAGGCTAGACACCTGGGCTGTAGCCAGTGACCAGCGTGGTATGTGTGACTGCCATAGGCCCTATCATAGGCTAGCACATCTCAGCCTACCACCCCAACCCCCATCCCCCCCCACCCCCACCCCCCCCGTAGGTATATGTGGCTACTCACTGAATTCTGGTAGAGGGAATGAAGATGGGGTGTGGATGGGCTGGGGTGGGGGTGTGGAAGAGGTGTTCCAGACCAACCTTCAGATAACCTTGGGAATACCCTGTCCATATCTTATTCTATTTCCCCTTCTGGAAAATCTGAGGTATGCTCAAATACCCAGTCCAGACAAGAAGCCTACAAAAGTTGTCACTTGGTAGGACATAACAAACAAAGACATCTGGAGTTCCAAGATGGGTAGCCACTACCATAAAAAGTCACGGTGTCTCACAAAGGTCCCTTCATCATAGCAACTTAAGCATTAGCCTTAATGAAAACAGAATCACAGACAACTTCTGTTGTGTGTCCTAAGACACTGAGATTCACCTGAAAATTTGACCAAGAAGATTAAAGTGACATTATAATGATTTGGCTTGTTTCCTAAATAATTGGAACTTGTTGAAGACAATGTAGGAGAAGTGTGGTGGCATACACATCTAGTCTCAGCACTTGGGAGGCAAAAGCAGGTAGATTTCTATGAGCTGGAGGCCAGCCAGATCTACACAGTAAATAAATACACTAATCAATTCATTTTAAAAAATAAAACTCCTTAGCTACTTCACTGGGGGGAAAAAAAGCACTTTTACAAAATAAGTTAAAATCATGTAATATCTAAAGGTATGTATTGCCCTATGAACTGCAACACCCAACACCTGTATATGATCTGAAATGCCAAATACAGAGAACTGTCTGTCACATGCCAAAGCAATACACAAGATAAACTTACTTGTTGCCACAGAGAGGGCTGGATCTATTCAAGAAGTCCTCCTCCGTGAGCTGCCAGTTTTTAATGGACCCTTTCACGAATCCCGACACCATGATGAAGCATAAGACCAGAACATTAATACAGGTAAAGATTTTGTTGACCATGGCTGATTCTTTCACACCAAGCGTTAACAATCCTAAGAAAAGGCACAAACAGAAAATCATGTAGACATGTTAGCCATATACCATACACCAGTTTCGTCCATTCGAGCAGGGGACAAGAAGATGGAGGGGAGGAAGAAGGCACTGGGCATGGGACCTCCAAAGATCTCTGTGAGCCTCGAAGAGCATGGCTGAACTGTCTGTTGCTCTAGGACAGTGCGGTGCTCGCACTCGGGATTCTCAGGGATCTGAGGATGCTACTGCAGTTCACTAAAGCCCTGCAGAAGTCTGGACCATGGCACTCAGCCTTCCACGAAGAGCAAGCCCTTGGTGGAGGATGGACAGAGCCTTGATCCATTTCTCTCTGAGGAAATGTCACTTGGTTCAACTTCTTGGTAGAATGAGAGGCTTCTGGATGAGGAATGTTGCAGGTTGACTTGGCGACACTAGTCACGATGGTAGTAACAATCCTTTGTGTTCTAGAAACTGGTAGCATATGTGGTCCCTCCTCATACTTAGTATATATAAAATAATGTCTAAATTTGATCAGTTCTAGCTCATAAACTTAAAACAAAACAGAATAAGCAAGTGACAGAGTACAGGAACCTCAAAACTGCACTGTCTTTAAGGCATCCACACAGCCTTGGGACTCCCACACAGTTTAGAATTTTAAGCCCTCCCAGCCTCCCAACACACACACACAGAGAGAGAGAGAGAGAGAGAGAGAGAGAGAGAGAGAGAGAGAGAGAGAGAGAGCTTGTGTAATAAAGGTATATTCCACTAGGTGGTGCTATTGGGAGGCAGAGCTTTCAGGATGTAGGGAATGCTGGGAGATCGTTAGGTTGTGGGGGTTGCCCTTGAAGGGAATTGTAGATTGTAAGACAGGATGGATTCGATCTCTTCCTTTCTGTCCAGTCATGAATGAACGGTTTGGCTCAGCCTCATGCTCCCGTCACAATATTCTGCCTGAATGGCCTGAGGCCGCAAACACTGTGAGCCTAAATAAATCTTTATTCTTGATACAATGTGAACTCAGACATTTGTCACAGTGATAAAAAGATAGTTAACATGTGGCTAAATCATGATGGATCTGAAAAGGGGGGCAGTGTCACCCAGGACCCAACCAACATGATTCCAGATCATGGCCTTCCCATGGGCAACTTCCACACCTCTGTAAGAAAAACCATAAAACACATCAGATGAATTCTGATCGAGTAACTTCTCAGAGGGGAAGAATGCCACTATGCCCCAATGTATTGTTTTCCTTAGTGTCCCTCCCTCATGTGTTTATGAAAATAAAAATCTAACTGTAGTTGTACAAGCATCTTTTCTGATACATGTTTCTGCCAGCTGGACCAAAAATACTGTCAAGGCCAGCCTGGGTGAGATGACTTCAATTATGCAGTGTGGAAGGAACTTTTGAGATTCACCCAAGACATTATAACTTCTACTGTGTGATGAGAACTGCCTGTGTTGAAGCTCCGGGTGTGTCTAGGAAATGCTCAGTGGAGAAAGACATTTACCTGAACATCAGAGACACAGACCAATGTCGCTAGCAGGAAACTGCCACTGGCTGTGCCCTGCAGTACTTGGAATTTTCAAATTCGGCAACTACAACTTATGTATTCAAAGGGTGTTTTCATGGATGTGAAATGTAAGTAAAACCACCCAAGATGCCTTAGAAAAACCAGGCATACATTCCTCTTCCAGCGGGAGATCGCTGCCCTGCATTTTCCTGGCAGACAAACTATTAGTTTCTTATCCGAATGGTCATCCACTGAGTCAAAAGGACAAAGAGCCTTCAGTGCTAACAAAACCTCACCCGAGACTCTCACTTTTAACTAAACACCACAGGTCTCAGCAGTTATTACAACAGGCCAACCCTGGGATGAGCTGGAAGCAACCATTGGGACAGGGAGAAAAACAAATACATTACAAGAGAAACCAAAGAAATGGGGGAAGGAGCACCAGAGAGACAAGGCAAGAAAGCAAGAGGGGCTGGGGGCTTTCTAGAAAAAGCACTGGCCAGGTATGGTGAGGCTGTGGTTCCGTGCCCAGTACTGCCAAAAAATGAACGAACACATAAATAAATGGAAGAAACAATGTAATCTTAAAACAGGAGTTCTACCATTACCCCAACACAAGCTTTTTGTCAAAATGAGGCTTTACCTGTTAAGATGAGAATTATAATCACAGCTAATATGTCAGGGTTTTGGGCCAGCACCCCAGGGGCATTCAGGGCCATGTGTTTCCGAGAGAACTCTCCAATGGGTTTGCCTATCAGCTCGTCAAAAGTCGCACTCCAGGCTCTTGCCACACTTGAAGTACCTGCCACAGAACACATGGTGACAATTAGAGAAGGGTGGTTAACAAGACGTCCCTCATCAGTTTGATGTTACAGCACCCATGCAGGGTCATAGACAGGCAGCATGTTGCCATCTAGCAGCAGGCGCTGAGCCCTAGCAGATGCTACCAGCATGTGGGGTAAAGCCCCACACTCCCTGGGGCTGCTAGAGCTTATACAGAAGTGTATTTTATCCTCAGCCAATATCTACAGTGCGTGTGTGTGTGTGTGTAAGAAAGAGAGAGAGAGAGTTGTACAAGAGTAAATCTTGATCATTAATTGAAACTCTGTTAATATAGAGATAACAATGTGTATTTGGTAGAAATGTAAAAATTATACTTCAAGTTTTCCTCTTTTAAGGGTCTAAGCAATATTTCATTTGTAGTGGTTCTGGAGAGCACAATGACCAGTCAGCCCTGCCCATGAGGCACGTGAGTGGGACTCTGCTCCTAGGCCAGGGTATTTCCCCAGAGTGCAGGACTATGGTGAAGGTGACATCTCACCTCCATGTGCCAGTCCCAAGTGCCCCAGCAACAGAGAACACACAAAGGGGCTGTACCCCAACAGCGGGCTGTACTGGCTGCTCTCTCACCCCCTTTCTCCTTTTATACTGAAGACACCCCCTGCCTCTCCAGTGCTGTTTGTCAAGGACACTGGAAGGCCAATATTCAAATCTGGCATTTTCTTTTCATTTCAGGGGGCCTCACCCATGACTATGGTCTGAATTATTCACAGAACACAGAGGGGTCCACACAAAGACTCAACTTCATTATTTGCTCTCACGCTAAGTATTTTTTCAACAACTCAAAAATTTAACCTCATTTTTCATTTGGCTGTTAGGAATTCTGTCCACGTAGACCATGAGACTAATGAAGAAAAATGGTTTGTCTGCCTTGCATGCGCAAAGAAGCTGGTTCGCCGCAGTGACGGTCCAGACCCCACCCACCCTGCTGGATACCCTAGACTTTCTTCCCAGGCCACCCTGTTCCCATGTCAGAATTACGGCTTTCAAATGCATAACCATATGCACATTCTTAAAACTGAAAAACTCTCCCCCCTCAGTAGCTAAGACTGAGCACAGATTTCCAGATCGTTTTTCGTGAGTCTTCCATGGGTAAGTAGCACCCCAGGAAGACTATTATTTTGTTGGTCTAACAGCAGCAAACACTTCAAGCTCACTGTTGTTTTACACCCAGGTAAACCGCCTGGAAATGTAACAGCCCATTTACAAAAGCTTCATTCCCACCGAGAAGCGTTGGTATGTCAGAGTCATCTGTGGTTACAAGTTGGAAGGCTGCATAGGAAAAGAAAAATTATGAATTTTACATTAGAACCATTAGAGCAAGCTCCACTGGCTCACAGACACTGTAGTGCTAGGAGAGAGAAGAACTGCCTACTGGACACCTGAGCGTTGGTCTCTGTCTGATAGCCTAAGGAGGTGGCTATGGCATCCCCCATGCTGACATGATGCCAACAGGACCAGAAGGTGGCTCACAGGACCACATCCAGGTTTCCTTGTGGGAACAGACTGAGATTTCATGGGTGTTGTGTTTAATGCTAATGCCCGGTGAAATATATGAAGAAAGGTGGGGTGATGCAGGATGCCCCTCTCTCTACGCTGTGAATATGTTTTATTACCATTGGTTAATAAAGAAGTTGATTTGGCCAATACCCAGGCAGAAATAGAGCCAGGTGGGAAATTCAAACAGAGACATGGAGAGAAAGAAGGCGAAGTCAACGAGTCACCAAGTAGCTGCTGGGAGCAGGATCCCCGGGCATTACCGGTAACGAAGGCCATGTCGAGATACACAGATCAATAGAAATGTGTTAACAATTAAGAAAGAGGTAGCCAGTAAGAAGCCTGAGCCAATGGCCAAACAATTATAAACAAATGTTAAGTCTCAAAGTGGTTATTTCATAGTGTCTGTGGGGACCCGGTTGGTGGAGAGAAACCGGTCCAGTGGTACTGAGACTAGACGGAGAAAAATCTCCCAACAGCCGGGTAGGATGGAGGACTGGAGTGAACAAAGGTTTTAAAATAGGCAGAACTTTTTATCTAAAAGACATTTGATTTAAAAGACATTCTGCCTTTTAAATATTTCAAGGGGAAGAAACTGTGGCTATGTCTACAATTACACAAAGTAATTATTTATGAAAAACAACAGATATGATCTAAATAGTACATAAGGACATTAGGTAAGGTTATTCTGGACTTATAAACCTATATACACAATGATACAGTCAGTGGGAATAGTGCCACGAAGAAACCATCATAATTGGTTTATAAAGAGACTAAAAATATATATACTTAGGATTTGGGAGTATAACCTGGTGGAAGGACATATGTCTAGCATATGAAAGGTCCTAGGTTAGATCCCTCTGTGTCTCTACTCAGTGCTAACTTGTTAACAGTGGGATGCCCCAAGTGTTCAGACAGTATCACACACCTCCAGTGAAATGGCCAGAACAAAGCAATACCCAGGAAATACTGTTTCTGCTGGTTATCAGGTTGGGTGCTTCTCTGTTTCTCTTCTTTGTGCTTTTCTCTGTTTCCCAAAGTGTCGTCTATCGTGATACATTTACTGTAATTACCTGGGGGTGGGCACTAACAAAAACAAAACTAAGTTTTAAAATTAGAATTATCCTATCATCTATGTATTCATTGAGTTACCAAGGATGGTTGTAGTTGGCCTGGCTTGGTCTCTGCTCACGGGTGCTGCGCTGGCTTGGCTTTTTGTCAACTTCATGCAAGTTGGGGTCATTGGGGAAGAGACAGCCTTAACTAAAGGGCCATTTCCATCAGAATGACCCATAGGCAAGTCTTCAGGTCTTTTCAGTTAATGACTGATGTGAGAGGGATGAGATGACCATGGGTGCTAGTCACCCCTGGGCTGGTGGTCCTGGGTTGCAGAGGAGAGCAAGCTAGTAAGCATCACTCCTCCATGTTCTCTGTTTCAGCTCCTGCCTGATGGGAGAAGTCCTTCTGCATATATATTTCTCTTATTGGTTGATGAATAAAATACTGATTAGCTGATTGGCCAAACAGGATGTATAGGCAGAGCTAGGAGATGAGGAGAATTCTGGAAAATGTAGACAGATGGAGTAGTCATGTAGAACCCGGGAAGAGAGGACATGCCAGGCATTCTCCGGTAATGGAAATATATAGATTAACAGAAATGGGTTAATAATTAAGACAGAACTAGCCAATAAGAAGCCCAAGCCACCGGCTAACAGTTTCATAACTAATGTAAATCTTTGTGTGTTTATCTGGGGGCTCAATGGCGGTGGGACCCCTGGCAGGAGAAAATCTACATCAACACCTGCCTCCAGGTTCCTGCTCTGACTTCCCTTGCTGTGGAATAAATAATCCTTCTGTACACTGTAGAGATGTGTTGCTCTCATTGTTAATAAAAAAAAAAAGCTCATTGGCCAATAGCTACGCAGAATTTTCGGGGCAGAGAGAATGCTGGAAGAAGGAAGACCGAGTTACAGAAGACAGATTCAGAAGAAGCAACATGGGAAGTTCATAGATGAGGTAAATGAGCCTTGGGCAGCATGTAGATTAATTAGAAATGGGTTAATTTAAGCTGTAAGAGCTGGTTGGAGACAAGCCTAAGCTATTGGCTGATCATTTACAATTAATAAGTCTCTGTGTGGTTATTTGGGAGTTGACTGTTCAGATGAAAAACTCCACATTCATCCCCTCACTGATGGAATGTAATCTGTAAGCTGAGATTAAACCCTTTCATCCCCAGGATGCTTTTGGTCTCCGTGTTTATCACAGAAAGAGAAAACAAACTCAAACAGATGCAGAATGAGGGGAGTCAAAACAGTGACTCCTAAAGACACCTTAGTTCCCCGCTAAAAGTGACTACAAACAGTAGTCAGGCTAAAGGGCCCCCGAGAGATATACCAAGTCAGTCCTTGGGGAGAGGAGAGCAGAGTGTCCCTAACAAACAGGGGTCAGAGGACGAAGGCTGCAGGCTGGAGGGGACCAGAGAACGTACCAATGATGTAGGAGAGAATCAGGTTCCAACCGGTGATGAAGGCCCAGAGCTCCCCGACTGTCACGTAGCTGTAGAGGTAGGCTGAGCCCGTCTTGGGGACACGGGCACCAAACTCTCCGTAGCACAAGCCAGCCAACACTGAGGCCAGGGCAGCGATCAGGAAAGAGATGACAATGGCGGGACCAGCATCCTCACGGGCCACTGCACCAGCCAGGACGTAGACGCCAGCACCCAAGGTGCTGCCTACCCCAAGAGCTACCAGGTCAAAGGTGTTGAGGCAGCGGGACAACCGGCTCTCCTCTCGGCTGCAGTCCACCACCTTCCGACGCAGCATCTGCTGACCCAGGCCGAGCAGGTTTTTGCAACCCATTGTGCTGAGCAAACCTGTCAGAAAAGAGAAAGAAGAGGAGTTTGGTTCAGTCAGTGCCATGTATTCAACCCCAGCAAACCTTTGTTGCAGATGGAACACAGGGATGGAACCCTTTATAAAGCCATTACTTAAAAATGTTTTCAGGTTAGCATTCCACCAACAACCTTCAGATTCCTTGGGGACTTTGCAAGATAGACAGAAACCCACCACAGTTGCTCTGCCCCAGGTCTCTGGGCCTCCACATTCATTTTAGTTTTATTTATTTATTTATTTATTTATTTGTTTTTGGTTTTTTGAGACAAGGCTTCCCTGTGGCTTTGGAGGCTGTCCTGGAACTAGCTCTTGTAGACCAGGCTGGTCTCGAACTCACAGAGATCCACCTGCCTCTGCCTCCCGAGTGCTGGGATTAAAGGTGTGCATTGCCAGGCTCATTTTAGTTCTTATGGGTACAAGTGGCAGCTAACTGGGAACACAGACAGTGAGTGACACTGTTCCCAACCTCAGCTGTGACGTACCAGGACAAACAAGACAGAATTTCAAGTGCACTATATTATAATGAAATGTAAACCAAACTGTATCGTAATTGCTAAAATGCCTAAGACAATACTCTCTAGCTCAGCGGTTCTCAACCTGTCAAGACATTCTATATATCAGATATTTACATTACAATTCATAACAATATCAAAAACACAGTTACGAAGTGGTAATGGAATAATGTTACGGTTTGGCGTCACTACAACATGAGCAACTGTATTAAAGGGTGGCAGCCTTAAGACTGCTCTAAGCCATGGAAGCCACCCCTAGAATGAATAAACACACACAAATAACAGAAGAAACTGGGCATAGGATTCATGAGACATCTGAACTATCTTCACCATTTTTCTCTAACTACAAAGCTGTTTCCAGGTGAAGAGTTTAAGTCAACAACAGTCGGTGAGTGCAGAGAAGCCCCCAGAACAACTTTGGGTTACTATAGTTATTTTTTTTTCCTTCACTCATTTTTCTTCTTTATCATCAGATGGTCTTCTGTTGACCTAACTTCGGTCAACAATGAAGTCACTGATAAATAAAACAGACCCAGGTCTGGGAAAGTCTACTTCTAACCACCCACGGCACTGTATCACTGGCCTGCCTCTGTACCCCCTCCCCCAAACACACACACACACACACACACACACACACACACACACACACACACACACACACACACACACGCACACACCACTGCAGGCTCCAGGTCACTAAGGAACTGTGGCTGCTTCTTCCTAGTGTTTTACCTGCCAGCTCCATAGAATATAGTATTATCAAGACCCGTAAAATGTTCATTTAGACCTGGGAATTCCCCTGTTACATAGATGAGTAAAAGTAAATTATAGCTAGGGTCAAACAAGGTTGCAAGGCATCTGGGACCCTGGCAGCCCTCAGGTGGGAAGGAAGTGGCAGCCCCTGACACCTAGGTGGGAACAGAATCTCAAGGAAATGATGGACAGGTCACTGAGAGGGAAAATCCCATAAACCTCAGAGTTTGTAACTCATGTAAGAGAGTTCTATGGCTTTCCAATGTTTACACGAGGAAGGGACTATTTTTGGACGCATCCACACCAGGTGCAGATGCTGGGGGCGTTTCTGTTAAGTGGGCAGCGTGCCTGGGAAGTAGCAAGCTTCCTGCACATCAGGACAAGGCTGTGGGTGCCAGGAGAAGCAGGAAGTACTGAGCCCTGATACTGCTGGATACCGGGGCACATGGGTGAAATCAACCAGTGAACAGGTACTTGGGTTAGACATTGACAGGGAAGGTTCAGCTTTGATAAACCACCCTGGGCACAGCAGGCTGTGCTCCAGCATGAAAAGGGCATCGAAGACCTAGGGGTGGGACTCACTGCTAGAATGCTTGCCTAGTACGCACGCTGCCCTGTGCTCCAGCCCCCGTAAGAAGCATAGTGACTTCTCCACATTGCCTCTTGAGATCCATACCCCAGTAACAGATTTCTGAACTCCCTTAAGGCAGAAAGTGAACTCAGAGATCCCAGACTAGGGAGAAATGGGTCTTTTGGCCATGCCGGGTATGGAATACTTAGGTACAGATACTTGTGTCTCCACCAGTGCAGAAAGGATACCAGTGAACACCCACTCCAAGACCCAACTCACTGATGTTGAAGTGACTTCCAAACCACCTTCAGACTGAAGCCCATTAACCAGATACAGAGATCTTGGTTTTCAGGCATCTCATGAAGAAGGTAAGACAGTGTAACCTCATGGCTGCAGCTCACATTCCCCCAAACATGCACAAGAAAAGGCTCTCTGCCATTGGCGTAGCCCTTGGTGACAGAGAAGTGAGAGGGGGCACAGCTGGGACCATGCCAGGTGCTGTGAGTTGCTGTTGAGGACACCTAACTGAGATAGTTAGGTGTCCATTTCTGCCTCTTGGGTCAAAGAAACATGACACTAATTCACCACACCCACGGTTTATTTTAAGAAGTTCCCTCTGTGTTTCTTAAGAGATATTTTAAAACTCTAAAAAATATTTCATCAGTGGTTTCTGTACATCGGTCCACCTCTTCCACTCAGGCCAGGCCTTCAAAGCCGGTCTTACAAGCAGCAGTTAGCAAAGAGACACAATTTTTCTGTACAAAACATATCTATTCATTGTAATCCCAGCAGGCAAGTGGAGGCTGACTTCCTGCTGCTGGGACTCACACAGGAAGCCACCAGGTGAGGAAAACAGGATCTAGACAGGGTTACCTGTTTCCTGTGGGAGGGATGATGTGTACACAATCCTGAATGATTTTTATTACAGGTATTGGTAAGACTCTTGGCAACATGAAATCTCTGCCCCATCATATTCCATAGTGATTATTACAGAGCCCTTGCCTTAGGATAGCAATCTGTTCCTTTCTCACAGAAATTCTAACTCTAAATTGCATCCTAGCTATCGCCAAATAAAAACAGAAGTGAAATAGGGCTGGAGAGAGGGTCCAGTGGTTAAGAGCATGTACCGATCTTGCAGAAGATCTGAGTTCAGTTCCCATTGCTCTCATCAGACAGCTCACAAATGCCTATAACTCCACCCCCAAGTGGATCTGATACCTCTAACCCTTGTGGGCACCTGTGTGTGTGTGTGTGTGTGTGTGTGTGTGTGTGAGAGAGAGAGAGAGAGAGAGAGAGAGAGAGAGAGACAGAGAGAGAGACAGAGAGACAGAGAGAGAGAGAGAGAGAGAGAGAGAGAGAGAGAGAGAGAGAGGGAGACAGACAGACAGACAGACAGAGTTAAAAACAGCTTTGGAGCCTATCCTGGCACTTGCTCTATAGACCAGCTGGCCTTGAACTCACAGAAATCCTCCTGCCTCTGCCTCCCAAGTGCTGGGATTAAAGGCGTGCGCCACCAATGCCCAGCTTAAATCTTAAAAAAAACAAAAAAACAAAAACAAAAACAAAAAACAGAAGTAAAAAGCCAGGCAGTGGTGGTGCACCCCTTTAATCCCAGCACTCGGCGGGCAGAGGCAGGCGGATCTCTGTGAGTTCGAGACCAGCCTGGTCTAGAGTGAGTTCCAGGACAACCTCCAAAGCTACACAGAGAAACTGTCTCAGAAATTAATTAATAATAATAATAATTAATAAATAGAAGTAAAATGATCCAATAGGTCATGGCCTTAGGAAGACTTCCTTGTGCTCTATTCTTTAAATTTCTAAGTGGGAAGTTTTAAGCAATGTGACCTTTTCAGCCTCAACTTCAATCACTGGATTCCTTCCAGTCTGATGGTTGGTGGGAGGGAGGGGTCAGAAAGAGGCAGTTAGTCCCCAAACACCATCCTTTAAAACCTTAACACACTGGAAACTTTCCTGTTCCCTAATGACCAGCTCCTGCCTGCTGTCTGGGGTTGAGCACTAACTATTATTTCAGTGGGGGACATAAGACAGCCTGCAAATGTACAGGATTCAAGAAACCATACCACACAGTTGCTAAAGACAATAGAGAGCTGGCCAACCCCTGCACCTGGCAGGCTGTGGCGTGAGGGGGCATGGAGCTTCAATAAGGAAGGGCAGGTGCTCACAGTGGAGGGACCGGCCACCAGAAGTCCAAAAAAAAAAGCAGTCTAGAATGCTGGCCATTGTGGAAAAGTGATGACATGATGGGGGAGAAGGTTGTGGAGGAGGAAGTGATTTCAAAGCAGGACTCACTTCCCCTGCAGATGGTAGAAGGTTCAGGTGTAAGAACTTGAATTAGGAAAAAAATAAAATAAGACCAGGGTGCAGACAAGGCCAGTTTACAACTAAGGGTGGAGACCTGTAGTGGGAAAAGCCATGGAGCTATGGAAGGAGCAACCCGGCCAGAGGCATACAAGGGCCAAGTAAGCAGCAACCAAGGACACTCAGTGGGAAGAAAGGAAAAGGGGAAGAAGACAGTTGTCATGATTGTGGTGGTCTGGATGAGAATGGCCTCATAGGCCCAGAGGGAGTGGCACCATTAGGTGGTGTGGCTTTATTGGAGTAGGTGTGGCTTGGTTGTGAGTAGGTGTAGCCTTGTTGGAGGAAATGTGCCACAGTCTCTTCCTGCTGCCTTCGGATAAAGATGCAGCACTCAGGCCTGGAGAGATAGCTCAGCAGTTAAGAGCCCTGGAAACCCTTCCTGAGGTCCTGAATTCAATTCCCAGAAACCACATGATGGCTCACAACCATCTGTAATGAGATCTGGTGCCCTCTTCTGGACTGCATGCAACACACAGGCAGGACACTGTATACATAATAAATAAATAAATCTTAAAACAAACAAAACCACAAAGGGGCTAGAGAGACGGCTCAGCAGATAAGAGCACTGCTACTCTTCAATAGGACTGGGGTTCTGTGCCCAGCACCCATATTGTGGTTAAAAAACCGTTCGTAACTCCAGTTCCAGGGGATCTGACAGCTCTCTGGGCCTCCATGGGCACTGCATACACACAACCAGAAACACACATTCATTTAAATACTGAATCTTTAAAAATTACATAACTCCAGGAACTAGCACATAGCATAAGGGGGCTCAAGAGAGGAGAGCAGGTCCAGAAAATGGCTGAACTGTGCCTTGAGTCACTGTTTTCTTGAAGAACCAAAACTGTGCCATCCCACCCACAACAGAGGCTCTAAGTCCATCCAGACCCTTCACCCCACACAGGAGCCTTGGTTCCCAGACACGATGCCCTCTCTTGATGCCCACAAGACACACAGAATGGATCTCTCAAGCCTGTCACAGCAAGGCACAGGGCCAGTACAGCAAGCCAGTTGTCCAGGTCTTAGTAACTTTATCCTCAACTCCCTTTTACACTATCAGAAAGCCCAAGGGCATCATTATCTTCCTGTTGATTTACCAGGGGTCAAAGGCAGAACTCCCACTGACTGAGATTCATCTTAAAACAAAATCCACATCATGTGGGGAAGTTGCCTGGCATAGCTTGGGACAACTTCCAAAAATCAAAGGGAACCACCAATGACAAATACTCAAGAGAAACAACTGGAGGGGAGTAAGACTTCTTTTGGCTTCATTGGTTCACAGCATCTCACATATGCACTACAGCACAAAAGCTCATCTCATGGCTAGAGAAAGACCAAAGCATGGGCCCAGGCTGAGATACAGCCAAGAGCATGCCCCCAGTCACATGCTTCCCCTACAAAGGTCCTACTGGGTTGTGGAATAATCTTTTTGAACACTGTGAAGATGTGTCTTTGCTAAGGTACCTGCTGATTGGTTTAATAAAGAACTGAATGGCCAATAGCAAGGCAGGAAGAGGTTAGGTGGGACTTGCACAGGAGAAAGAGAGGAGATGAATCTAAGCGAGAGGACATGGAAAGGAGACAGGAGGTGCAAGACGGAAGAGAGTTAAAAAGCCACGAGGCAAAATGTAGATTAATATAAATGGGTTAATTTAAGTCATAAGAGCTAGTAGAACAAGCCTAACCTATAGGCTGCGCTTTCATAATTAATAAGTCTCTGTGCCATTTTTTGTGAGCTGCAGCCCAAAGAAAAATACATCTACACTACTGTCAGCCAAGAATGCCACTGAATTATGAAACATCTGTGGACTTCGTGATCCAATAACCTCTCAATGATGAGACCCACCCAACACACAGACCTTTGAGGACACTTAGGACCCATATGATAACAAACTGTTCTCCAATGTCCAGACTGGGAGAAGCCATTAACAGCCTCAGCCCTCAGCCATGTAAGAAGCTAAGGATGAGTTTCTCACAGCTCAAAGATGACTGAACAGTTTTGGGGCCCCACACACACCTTGCAGAGGAGAACCAAACAAATAAGCCTGAATGTGACAAAACACTAGCTATGACAGAGAAACCCTGTCTCAAAAAAATAAAAAAAATAAAAAATAAAAACAAACAAACAAACAAAACCCAAAACAACAACAAAGTGGCCCTTTTAAATCTTAATCTCAAGGCAGGCCATGAGGTTGGCTCTGGCTTCTTCACAGCAGTGGGATTTGAACCTGCTCTGTCACAGGCCCCATTGGTTCCATCTGCTTCACCATATGCAAACTTTCTCAGTCATTTACCCAAATCAGAAAGGACTCACTCTGAGTCTGGGAAGGCACCAAGAATAATGACAAAGATCCTCCCAGAGCTATGTGCACTGGGTACAGGCTGCTTCCCAGGGACAGTCCCCACGAAGCAGGACCCACTGGGATCTGGGTCCAAGGAGCAGGAATGTCCATAAAATAGGCTTCATTCATGTTCCCCTGAGATGGAATGCTGGTGTTTTTCCTTCCCTGGGCCTTCAAGGTATCCTGAGGGGCAAACTGCAATTTTCCTTGGTGCCTTCTAGAAGTATATTCTTTGAAAGAGGACCAGGAACAAGAATAAGGCAGAGGATTCCTCGCAAAAACTAATTTCACTTTCGATTGACTAACCAGCCACTACTTCCCCAGACCATTCATGTACTCAGTCAACATCCCTTTAATGAACCTGGGCTGGCGACCAGTATACACGCAAGCCTGGGAGCACGCCTTACCTCTCAGACTTCTACAAACTTCACTTGCTCCTCCTCAAGTCTTCGCACCATCACAAACAACTTGGTTTTAAATAATGGAATCCCTACAAAATCCAATGGTTCAAACGTAGACAAAGAGCTGGGTGTTGGTGGTGCACGCTTTTAATCCCAGCACGTGGGAGGCAGAGGCAGGAGGATCTCTGTGAGTTCGAGGCCAGCCTGGTCTCCAGAGTGAGTGCCAGGATAGGCTCCAAAGCTACACAGAGAAACCCTGTCTTGAAAAACAAAAAACAAAAAACTAGAAAAAGCTTCTGAAAATGAGTAGGCAGGGAAATTGAAGTAGGGAAGGAAAAAAAAAAACCCAACTTGGTGAGCTGGGCCTGCTAGGAAGAAGCAAGACAAGACATCGGAGCCAGGCCAGGCCCATGCAGTGTCTTTTTAAAGTCAGTGGTTGTAACTGTCCGTCCTCTTATAAGGAGAGAAGGGTGGGGTTTTGATGGTACATTGTGTAACTCGCATAACTCAAATATAGCCGGGTCAGGACCTGAACTCACGTCACCTACTTTCAAAAGCTGTGTTCTCTGCCAGGGCAAAACTGATTCAATTTTGGTTTGATATTATTGTTTGTTCTTTTGATCAAACCCAGAGCCTCAGGCATGTTAGTCACACCACCAACCACCTACTTGTCTTGTATCAGAGTCCAGCCATGTACCCGACTGACCCTGAGCCTACTTCAGAATCCCAAGCAGCTAAGGCAATCACGTGAGACCTTTTTTCATTTCTGGCTCGCTGGACATGTGTCCTCTCATCCAAAATCTATAGATACAAAACGATTGACACACATTTGGTGACAACTAACTAGTTCCTGAATGCAAACTTTTTTGTTTGTTTGTTTTCCAGACAGGGTTTCTCTGTGTAACAGTCCTGTCTGTCCTGGAACTCACTCAGTAGACCAGACTGGCCTCGAACTCACAGAGATCTGCCTGCCTCTGCCTCCCGAGTGCTGGGATTAAAGGCGTGCGCCACCAGTGTCTGTCTCCCTGAATGCAAACTTTAATTGATCACGCCAAGCACAACAGAATGACTCTTATGGGGTTACTCACTCCACTCCTGCTGCTGACTTTGTAGTATAGGAGATGGGAGTAAAAGTGGATAATTTCAGCTGCATGACCCTCCCAGGGCTGTGGTAAGGACATTCTAGATATCATACAGACAGCAGGGGCTTGGAAAAGGTATGTAGAGGGAACTCCAGACAAGTCAAGCGAGATTAAATATGCTAGAAATATTATATGCCTGTAAAGTCGGGGAAAGCATAAAAACAACAACAACGACAACAACAAAAACAGTATATAAAAAATTTCCAGGGCAGGAAGACATTGCCTCTCTGGAGGATTATAGGCCTCGTTTATTTCCTGAATTTTTGCTATTTCCCCCTATAATGAGTGTGCAATGATTCAGAATTAAAGGGAGAAAATCTCTCTAATGAAATTGACAATCAGGAGGAAAAAGGAAGACAAGAAGGGTCCCTGGCAAGGTCAACCCTTCTCATGTCTACATAGGAAATGCGGGTAATTAGGTCCCTGGGATTTTGTTATGTTTTTCTCTGTCTCTGCAGGTCTGGAAATTTCCAAAATCAAATGCAAAAAGAAACAAATTCACCTACAACTGACCCAGAAGTGCTTGTGCCTCCTACACCAGGCCCTACTCTATACCCCAGGGCCTGGACAGCTTCAAATGCTATTAGCCACTGCCATGTACTAAATGAAATAGTCTTTTGTTCAGGATCAGGTCGGACCATATGTGTTGTGGAATATTCCTTTACACTGTGTGAAGATGTGTCACTGTGATTGGCAGGAGGTATGAGCTGGACTCTGGACAGAGAGAGCTCTGGGAAGAAGAAGGCAGAGTCACCAGGCAGACGAGAGGAAACAGGAGGTGCAAGATGGAAGAGGGGTAAAAAGCCACAAGGCAAAACATAGATTAATATAAGTACGGGTTAATTTAAGCTACAAGAGCTAGTTAAAAGCAAACCTAAGCTATCAGCCAAACTTTCGTAATTTGCAATAAGTCTCCATGTCATTTTTGGGGAGCCCAACATTCCCAATGGAAAAGTCTGACTACACATATGAAATTATTAATATTGAACCATTTTTATTGGCTCTATAAAAATAACCAAGAGTCAAAAATACCAGTGCTTTTAGCTATTTCTTCAGGCTTCAGAATTAAGACAGAAAAGCTAGCCATCTCTCACTCCACCCTGTGCTGGAGGAGGTAACATGAACTGAATTCTAAAGATTTGACTTGGGGGGGAAAGGAAGAATTCATAGGTTATTCTGAAGCTCATGGCTGCTGAGTTAGAGGTAGGGAGAGGGAGGTGGGGGCATTTCTCGGCACACAGACTGCGAGGGTCACAGGGAATTTCACTTTGCAGCCGGTACTGGGGAGAAACAGAACACACCCGCAGCTGCAGGTATCACGTGGGACAACAGACAAGAGAAACTGCACTGGAGGTCAGAATCGAGGGAGAAGCAGGAGGGCTGGGCAGAACCACCCCTAGAGGAGCCTAGCCTCGTCACACTGGATTCACACCTCTACTTAGAGGAAGAGTAATCCAGATCTGTTGTGGAAAACACCAGAGTGGGGGGAGGGACCAAGTCCAAGGACTTTCAGTTACAGTCTCCTGCTTTGGTACCTCGTTGCACAACGTCTTAATCGGATTGGTGAACGTACCTTTGCATAAACAAATGTTATAAACTGTTGTACTTACTTGCCATTTGTTCCTGACCGGGCTTTCTCAAAGAGCCTTCAGGTACAGCGCACAGGCCCCTGGTTGCCATGGGTACTATCTAGGCATAAGTCATACACACATAATCCCAACACAGGAAATACCACATTTTGTGGTAGGTCTTCCTGTCTTATTCCAATCACACTTCACTGGTGACCAAAATCTCAGACACTCGCTCCAAAAGGAAGGTATTTATAATCTGAAATACTCATTCAGGCCAAGCCTGTCTTCAATCTTCAAAAATCTCCCAGTCATATTGTCCCTCCCACGAGGTTTTCCCCTGTGTAATGTGCATACAATAGATGGCCACCCTGGGAGGCAGGAACAGAATAGCCTCAAACAGAGAAGGTTTGATTTGCCTATGATTCTTTCAGAGAGCAGGAAGAAATGTTCAGTTACACAAAGGTCTTCAAAGATAGGAATGCTTATCTGAACGATCAGAGACCAGCACCGAGGCCAGGTGGAGGTGGAGACAGGCACCCAGAATTCTGGAAGAATTCTAAAGGAATGAAACTAACTGCCCCCTGGAAGAGTGTTTCGGCCACCAAGAATGAATTTTATCATAGGTCAATGGCTGTGTCAACTGCTTGTTTTAATCATTCTCATGTAATATGGTAAGCACACGTCACTCCAGGACCTGAGCTTGACCCACTGCCTCAAATACCAATGTTCTAGACCCAACTTGGTGAAACGCTCCCTTCTTTCTGACAATCGATTCTACATCTGAGAAAGCCTAGGCCTAGTCTACTATTGTTTAAGGCATGTGTGTGTGGGGGGGGGGTAGGGGGAGTGTTTGGCACTAGGGATGGAATGTACTAGACACACACCCACTGCTGAGTTACACTCCCAGCCCTTTAAAACTCCTAAAAATGGAATCCAGACATTTCAACATATGTCTTAAGCAAGCCCCATCATAGGCCCCCACTGTCACCTGACATCCTACTTCAAGGATGCCTACAAGATTCCAGAACATATTTTCCTGTACAACCCAACAAAATAACAAAGTTCTCAAGAATACCTGGTACCACTACATTCCCCCATAGGCTGTGAATCTTGCAATGAGCCACCAGCCAGCGCACTCACAGGCCCCAGAGACCCTAGTACAGCCAGATGAGCTCTCCCACACTCCCACCCGGATGACCGGAAGCAGCCTTGGAACCCAGAGACCCATAGAATCCCACAGTGACACTGTCACTCCCACAGTGGGGTCAGTTGTACAGGTTTCTGTCTGGTTTGCAGCCCTTCCATACTGGTTTGTCAGAGCAAGCCGCCACACTTGACAACAAGCTGCAGGAGATCTCCAAGCTGAGCTGCCTCACCCCACCCTGCCTGGCCAGCAACTCTGCCCAGGCCTGCACCTGGAAATGGGTCACAATACAACACACACACACACACACACACACACACACACACACACACACACACGTATATGTATCTATATATGTGTCACTGACAAAAAAATTAAAATAAAATAAAACACTATGGTAACTGGAATATTGTGGCACACACCTTGAGAGGCAGAAATGAGTGGATCTTTGAATCTGAGGCTGACCTGGTCTACATATGGAGCTCCAGGCCATCCAGGGCTATATAAAGCCCTGTCTCCAAAAAAGGTCTCAACCCTGGGCTATCACATCCTAGACTGCAGAACCTACAGAAGACGAACCATATCTATATGGGGAGAAGAAAGCAAGTAGCTGTTTAGACCCAACTGTCTGCAACACAAATATTTATTGAGTGCCTAGTGTATACTACAAGCCCTCCCCCGTGAATGATGAGTCAGCTTCGTGAGCTCCCAGTCCTCTGTGCAAACGGAGGTGTAAACATTCCTGGCCAAGACAGGAAGGCCTTATTATAACGGAATTAATGACAGGAAGACATTATTAATGAGGTTACAGCAGCTTCATCAACAGGTACTGCTTGTAGCCTAATCTCCCCTGCAGATCCACACTCCGGGGCCCCTTCCTCCTCCCTTAATCCTCCCTGCAAGGCTAACATGTGACACAGGTCACCAGCTGTGTCTCCCACAAATGCCTTCTGATTAAGGTGGTCTGCTGAACCTGGTTATGTGAACATTCTTAATATAGGCAAAGACAGAATGAAGGTTGTGAGTGGCCATGAATGTCTGTAAGAACGTGTGAGGGTGAGGTTCACTGTATACACACACACACACACACACACACACACACACACACACACCTCCTTACCCCCGTGTGCTCTCTAGCCACACTGAACGCTTTACCCTTCCATGTTTTCAGATGATAACACAGCAAGAATAAGAATGAAATCTCCACACCCAGTGAATCTTTGTGATTTAATAGAAAGTAAATATAGCAGTAGATTTTCTCTCACAACTATTTGTATTTTAATCAGTTAATTATTGGGGGTTCAGGATCTCCCTGTGTAGCCCTGACTGTCCTGGAACTCACTCTGTAGACCAGGCTGACCTCGAACTCACAAAGATCCACTTGCCTCCACCTGAGTGTGCACCACCACCCCTGACTAGAACAGTAGATTTTTAAAGAATATTTTCAGGGGCACCCTTTTTCTATGCAGAACCCAAACATACTTTTTAGGAGAGTTACTTTTATTTAAAAAGAAAAGCAAGGCAGGCTAGGCTCTCTTGCCAACCCAGAGAGACCTTTCCCACCCCCCTGCACTCCCTGACCCCACATCCCCACCGCCCCCACTCAAAACTCTTAAGTCTGAAAAAGTGTTGGGAATTTAAAAAATAAGACTGGGCTGGGTGCTGCCAGGTTCAGAGATGGGGTGCCTCTCCAGCACAGGCAAGGTCCTAAGCTCCATGTCCAAATCCACACACAAAGATGACTTAGGGCTACAGTTACCAGTTAGGTTGGGTTGAAATGAATGATACATTCTAGTGCAAAAATGTTCATGTTCCAGGGTGCCAGGGGCCATATAGTACCTGGAGTAAGATTTGTGGACCTTCTCACTGAGGATGACCGGAGCCTGGGAGACTAGACGTCACAGGAGAGTCTGCAGTAGCTTCAGGCTCCTGCAAAGCAGAGAACAAAAGGTTGTCATAGAGCTCAGTTTGGGCACGAGAGCCTCTAAATCCAGGCTCTCAGAGAAGCAATGATTCCTCTTATCCCTGCTGTGGTAAGCAGGGCTCCACAACTGAAGGAGACCACAGGTGGACACTGACTAGACCGAGGCTTGGGAGGTGTCATGGATGTCCGTGAGTCACCCTGTGTCCTCTGAAAGAGCAGCCAGTGCTTATAAACCACTGAGCCATCTCTCCAGCCTCACAATTTGTTTTTAAATGGTGTACTGCAACACGCCAACATTAGGAAGGATCTGTATGTAGCAGTAAAACAGTAAATACAGGAGTCAGAGATGGAGCCAAAATGCAAACACCCACATGTTTCAGGATTTAAAAGCCCTCACGATATGATTTCAGAGCCCACCAACTACTGCACATGGAGTTTGGGGTCATATCCAAAAGAAATGTAATGCAGTGACTTAAAGAAAGTGACGATGGCCTGTGAGTGTGGATCTTTGAGATGGCACTTGCCTAGCATGCAAAATAGACCCGGGTTGATCCCCAGGACAGGGAAAACAAAGAGGGAGGGGTAGAGGAGGGGAGTCTTTCATAGCTATTTAAGAGGATTGCCTCAGTCACATTTTTCTGCTATAGTATATAAAACAATTAATGCTGAATTGAAGTGAAAGAAAAATGTATGCCATGCATTAATCCAGAACGAACCTATTGGGATTAGCGGCCTGGAATGCCTGGTGAATAAATTCATTAGGACTGCTTTTCCTAATCCAAGAAATGCTCCGACCAACTCATTCTAATTTCCCAGACTTGCAAATTCCTTTTTTGTTAAAACAGAACAATAAAAATACCATACACCTAATACACAAAGAATTTAACACCAATTATCTCATAGTAAAGCAGGCAGCATTTAAACACCACCTTCCGAGGCCTCCAGGGGTGAGGAGGCTTGTGAACTTGTGTTCATGCACACGAAGCTGTGTTCTATCAAGAGTGACCCACACGGGAAATACATTCTGAAAGTATTAGCAAGCATCTCACCCTGCCCAATTTATAAGTCAAATGGAGTCAGATCTCCCCAGTTACTACAGTCAGGACTCAATGAAGGCATCTGGAGCCTACAGCACGCACAGATATTTTACATTACAACTTACTTTGTTTTGTTTTGTTTTGTTTTGTTTTGTTTGTTTGTTTGTTTGTTTTCGAGACAGGGTTTCTCTGTGTAGCTTTGGAGCCTATCCTGGCACTCGCTCTGGAGACCAAGCTGGTCTCAAACTCACAGAGATCCACCTGCCTCTGCCTCCCGAATGCTGGGATTAAAGGCGTGAGCCACCAAAGCCCAGCACAATTTATAACAGTAGCAATATTACAGTTATGAAGTAGCAACAAAAATAATTTTATGGTTGGGATCAGCACAGCATGAGGAACTGTATTTAATAAGGGTTGCAGCCTTAGGAGTTGAGAATCTCTGCTCTAGAGTGTGGCTGACCGAGGAGGAGTCACACCCTTAATGAAAACGGACTCTCCCTCCCCCAGAAGCCACCAATTGTCCATAGCTCCTCAGTTAGGGGTGAAGGCTCGTGAACCCCTTCCCTCTCCATGCTGACGTACTGCTATGAGCTCATGAGTACAGGAGTCCCGCCATGTCTCACTCTGGTTCGATCTGACCACTGGCTCTTACAATCTTCCTGTCCAGAGGTGGCCATTCTGAAAGGGTTTGCTGGGTCACAGAATCTAGGAGAATCCGCTCTGTCCGTCAGCCTGCTAGTCTTGAAACACCATGTAATGGTCTCCATCTTAAATGTTCCCCAGCAGCCCATGTGGTAAAGACTTGTTCCTCAGTCTGTAGGCTATTGGGAGATGGTGGAATGGCTCAGAGGTGGGGTCTACTGGGAGGAAGTCAGGCCACTGAGGGCATGTCCTTGAGGGGACAGTGGGACACAGGCCCTTCTTTCTCTTGCTGTCTAGCCAGGAATGGAGTTTTGATTCTCATGTGTTTCTGCCTTGAAAAGCTACCTCTCCACAGGCAGGGGTGCCTGGACTGTAGAAAAAAAGCTAGCTGAGCAAGCCAGGGAAGCCAGCCAGTGAAATTTACAAAGTCAAAAGGAAGCATGGTCAACAAAGAATGGCTAGATATATATCCTAGCCTCAGCCCTTCAATAATTCAGTTATCCCAGCCCATTCTGTACCAAAATCACTTGGCTCAAAATTTGATGATTCATCCTTCAAGACACAAAAACCTTGAGACAGGAGCTCCATGTCCTTCATTGGTGGACACTGAAGAAGGCCAGTGAAGGCCCCTAAGGCAAAAATCAAATGATGGCTGAAAACTGAAGAAGTGGAAGTAGGGAGAGTGGGTATTGCCCCCATGGTACATCTGGCAATGTCACATTAAGGGATAACAGTTCACCAGCAGACAGAGGCCAAGGATGTTACTAGGCAATCTACAATGCACAGAGAATTTCAGCCAAGAGTTATCTTCAATGGGAGGTGGGGCAAACTACACCTCCCGGAGTGTACTTAGACAAAGTGAGATGCTGCACATCTAATTAAGTGGATTGGAGATTGAGCTACTACTTAAATTCCAGGACCAAAAAGCACAGTATGATCTGCAAATGAGCATGTATTCCCCAAAATCCAAAACCCTGTTGCTACATCCCATGAGAAACTTGGATGTCCCCAAACCATGAGAGAGGAAGCAAGCACATTACAGCAAAGATGGAGTATGGATAGAGGTGCCGGCTCAGGCATGAGTCCGATGTCCTGTAGACAGTGGGAAAGGTCCGTAGAGATAGGATTGCTGGCCACTCTGCCCTGAGAGCCATACAGGTGGCTCCCAAGTAGTGTTCCTAGCTGGGCATCTATGGTTCCTATATCATCAAGGCCAGCCTGAGCTACACAGTGAAATCCCGTCACAACAGATAATTGATTGGTTAATAGATAATACAGGTAGGCAGAAGCCAGCCTGAGCTACACAGTGAGGCTATAATAATTTAGATTGGTTGACTGACTGATGATAGACAGAGAGATGGCATATAAATCTATTAAGTATTTTTTTTAATTTAATAAATGCATTCTTGAGGCATTTCTTGGAATAAGCGCCATGGGTCCCCAAACACTTTCTCTGCACCTAATTCTGTTCTTCAGCCCCAGGTGCTGACTCTCAGCATCCATGGAGATCTCTGCCCCATAGCTGATGAGCTACCTAGAAAAATGCAGCAAAGGGAAGCTGCTATTTAAAGGTATCCTCCAGTTTGAGTGAAGAAGTGTTTGGTGGGTGAATAATCAGCTCTTAATTTCATGATTTGTCTTTTAAAATAAAGAATTGCCTCATCAATGAGGTGCTCGAGGGGACAGTGGCACCCCTCCTGAATTTGGACATGCAACATGCATGTCTGCCAGTCTATAAAATACAGCCTTGACAGTGAGGAGGTGAAGGTATGAGAGGAGAGCTACTCTTTTATTACTGCTGTTGTAGGTTTTTCTTTGTTTTATTTTGGTCTTATTGTTTTTAAGTTCCATGTGTACTGGTGTGTGTGTGTGTGTGTGTGTGTGTGTGTGTGTGTGTGTGTGTAGTACCCACAAAGGCCAGAAGAGGGCATTTAATCCCATGGACCTAGAGTTACAGATGGCTGTGAGCTGCCTGCCTTTGGTTGCTGAGAATCAAAGTCCCTCTGAAAGAGCAGCCAGTGCTCTTAACCTGAGGCATCAAAAGGGCTACTCCTGTACACACAAACACAAAACACGTACTACAGAGCACACAAATACAAAATGCACACTACACATCATCAGCAAAATGAGCACAGAAAAGAAAGGAGGCCTGGAAAACCAGGCCTTGTAACTCATACCTATAAAATCCCAGCACGCAGGAGTCTGAGACAGGAAGATGGAGAGTTTGAGGACAGTATGCAACACAATGCAAGACCCCATCTCAAAAAAGCCCAAATCAGCCGGGCGTTGGTGATGCACATCTTTAATCCCAGCACTCAGGAGGCAGAGGCAGGCGGATCTCTGTGAGTTTGTGGCCAGCCTGGTCTACAGAGCACGTGCCAGGATAGGCTCCAAGGCTACACAGAGAAAATCTGTCTCAACAAAACAAACAAATCAAAAAAGCCCAAATCAGCAAAGAAAGAGACATGAAGGGAATTAACCATAGAACCAGAGATCCAGCCCAGTGGTCAGAGAGGACATCCCTGGATGGAAGCAGGCAGGAGAGTATGTGCCTTCCAGCAGAGCGTGCTGAAGGTAGGGCCCTGCCTTGGAGGATCTGCACTACTCTTAAGGATGTCTTCAAGCTTTGTGGGGCTTCTCCTAAAAACAAGGGCACACTTTGACCTCCTCACCTGCCTGTTCTCCCACAGCTCACAGCTCAGTAATCACCTTCCATACATAGTTCTTTGTCCCCAAGATCTGCTTTATGCCAACTGCCAGGGCCCAAGCAAATCAATAGAAAACTAACCAGATAAAAAACTGGGCTCCTTCGCACATACAGGTGCCCTGGAGTGGTGCCTGGAAAGGGACATGCTCAGTGGGCCTTCCCCCAGGATACAAACAGACCCTGTGCTGTCTCCCTTCCCAGAACCACCCATTGAAACACATAGCACTTTGCCTAGAGCATCCTCCCAGGCCTTGCCACGCCCCTTCTTGCACCTTTCAGTGTACCCGGCTGTCCCATTCCCCTTGTACCTTGCTGGGCATCTCACCATGCCTTGGTGCATTTTGCCTGGCCTTGGGAAACAGGTAAAGCCTGGGCTGCAGTCCAGCACTACAGTACTAATAATAAACAATAACAGATGATGATAACCATTATTATTTTAAAGTAAAAATAAAAACCAAAGAGGATTGTGGTGGCGATGGTTACCGCACTATGAATGTGCTGGGTGTGGTGATGCCTGTCTTAATCCCAGCATTCTGAAAGCAGAGGCAGTATGAACTCTGTGAGTTCAAGGTCAGCTTGTTCTACATAGTGGGTTCCAGGCCAGCCAGGGCTCTATAGAGAGACCCTGTCTCAAACAAACACATTATGAACATACTTAATGCTACTGCCTTAAAGTGGTTAAATTGTTTCGTATCATGTGTGTTCTACTGCAATTTAAAAGTAGATAATTCAAGAACAAACAGACAAACAAACAAACAAAAACCTCCCACGTGTAGGAGGCACAGCTTAGAGAAAGCACTGGAGGAACCAGAACTGTTAAATGCACAGGCCTGTTTTCTTCAAGGGAAGGAACCGAAGCCTGGTCACCCAAAAGTCTGGGGTGGGTGGTGTCCATCAACCTGGTGATCTTTTTCTATTCTATGTGGAGCCAGCCTTCCCATATGCCCCCAAATCCTGGGCATCACTTAGGCCCTTATCCTGAGCTTCTCTCTCAGTGACTAGAACCCATCCTTATGAAAGAGGTCCCATATACTGTGCATCCTCCATCAGCAGAATCTATCTTTATGTTTATTACAAATCCTTCCTCCCTAGGCCCTATTTATCAGCCAATAGAACTCATTCTTTTCTGTTTGTTTGTTTGTTTTTCGAGACAGGGTTTCTCTGTATTGCTTTGGAGCCTGTCCTGGAACTCACTCCATAGATCAGGCTGGCTTCAAACTCTCAGAGATCACCTGCCTCTGCCTCCCGAGTGCTGGGATTAAAGGCATGCACCACTAACGCCTGGTCTAGAACTCATTTTTATTGTAAGGGTACCAGGTGCTTTGGTACTTTGCTAGAGAGTTTCCATGTAGCTGTCCCAGAAGCTTTGTTGTGATGATTGTCACATGGAGATTCCCCCCCCCCCCCAATTTTACTGTGCTTAAATGTGTAAGAAAAATTAAACTGGGAGGCAGACTCTGGAGGCTTTTGGCCCAGTGCCTCCTAAAGTGATGCTGCCCATTTACCTCACATGGGTTCCCCCCCCCCCCCGCCGCCGCAGGCTGTGAGGCTTGCAGGGACCCCAACACACACCTAAAAAGACTGAAACAGCTAAACAGAAGTTTAACTCAGGCTTGGCTCATGACTCAGTAACTCCACTGACAACTACACAACCCCAAATTTATAGCTGCCAAAAAAGTAGAAACAACCCAAATGCCCCATGTTGTGGACTACCATTCATCCATAAAAAGTCATGAAGTACTAATCCAGCAACATGGACAGGCTTAGACAACACCATGCCAATTGTAAATTGTAAGCCGATTGTAAATACCTTGGGTTGGTCCGTTTGTACGAAATGTCTGGAATCCCGACAGAAAGAAGTATGTGCTCGCCCAGAACTGGGGGAGTCCAGGAGGAAGGAACGAGGACCAAATGAACAGGTCATGAAGGGGTGAGGAGTGGAAATTCTAGAATCATGGAGATGGCAGGATAAACCTTTGTAAAGTCACTGAAAAAAACAAGTTTCACTCAAACTGATGAACATCACAGCATGTAAATGATATTTTAAAATGAGCATGGGGAAAAAAAAAATGACAGGATGGCTAAGAGTGGTCCATCCCACCACCAGAGGTCAGGACAATGCTCGTGCCAACAGCTGCTCCTCCACATACTTTGGTTTGGCTTTGAGTCTAAACTCTCATCTATGACCCTCCAGATCAAAATGTAGACTCTAGCTGCAGCCGGGAAACACTCACCACCATACACATGGGGCCATTTATTACAAGGAATGGCCATTCTGCTTTGAGGGTGTCAGGAACATAAAATGAGCTTAATAAACACATGCAGGCTTCACACAGCATCATGGGCTGCTCCATTATGGTGGGGATAGAAAAACCAGTCTCAGCTGGAAGCTTGTGCAGAGCAGTGTCAGGTCACAGAATGAGATGAAGAAAGGCCATGCCATTTGCTAAATGAGGCCACATACGTGGTTTCTAGGCTTTCAGCTCCAATCTGAGGGCAGAGTAGGAGCCCCTCTACTTAGGTGTATGTGTGTGTGGTCCAGGACCTGAGAAAATGATGTGACTTTAAGAAGCAATCGGGAGGACAATTTTTTTTTTCCTAAAGTCTAAGAGCAAAGCTTTTTGCAGGCGTGCTCAGCTCAGGGAGGCAGAGGCAAACTGGCAGACACATCCCCAACAGTGTGTGCGGGATGCTCACATATGACACCGGCATTGCCTTTTTGCTGCCAAGGCATACCTGCCAGGTGACACGCCTGACAGGTGACTTCCTGCGATACTATGGGATGTGTGGAGATGACGGGAGCCGCTCTTCGCAGGTGGTGTCAGCCACCTCTTCCTTCCCACAGATGGGTCTGGAACTGTCCCTAAAGACTAGTGAGTCTGGGATATAGCCTGGAGCCCACAGGTTAGAAAACAAAAAGCCCTTGAGAAGGCTGTCCATGCTAGACCTGCAATTATCACAGGGAATCAGGCAAGCATTGACAAGTCTTGGCCTTGGAATTGCTGTACTTTATAGACCTGTGAGTAATTTGCTCTCCTGGGGCTAAATTGCTAGCCGGCTGCTTCAAATCCTAGGGACACAGAAAGGATGTGGGATGGGATGAGCATGCAGTGCAGAGCCACGTGCCTCAGTGCTGCCGAGGCACAGGGGACAGTCCTCCTCCCTGGAGTGGACAGGAGGCCGGACATTCCGCATGCTTCCCTGTTGAGGATTTGAGAGAAGGGGTCCCAACAAGCTGCACAAGAAATAAAGAATGTGGTGTCTGGAAGGAACAGAAAACAAGCTAGTCCGTCCCAAAGCAGTCTGTGTGCCATACACACACTCACCAGCGTGCCACGCAAACACTCACCAGTGTGCCACATACACACCAGCATGCCAAGCACACACTCAGTGTGCCAAGTACATACTCACCAGTGTGCAACATGAAGATGCACCAGTGTCCCCTTAAAGGACATCTGGCCTTTGTTGTCATCTAAACATTCTCAGATCTGTGGATAACGCTTAAGAGATTCACATCCAAACTCCTGGAAGTCAGATACTGAACTTGCCTGCTGTAAGAGCCGGCTAGCTCTTTCCTGTGGGGACACTGGAAACTGGGTCTATAGGTACGGCACAGGACATTCCAATGCCTACTTTCTAATTTACTTTGGAATTTAACACTCTAGTACAATAAAAATGCTTCCTTAAAGGCAGGTCGAGGACAAAAGAACTCTCAGAATGCTTAAAGAAATCCCACTAACTATGATCTGTTCTAGGAGTTGACAAAGAAGAGAACCTCGGGGGCTGGAGGGATGGCTCAGTGGATAAGAGCATGTATTGCTCTTCCAGAGGATCCAAGTTCAGTTCCCAGAACCCACGTCAAGTGGCTCACAACCCTCATAACTCCAGGTTTGGAGAATCTCACACCCTTAGCTGGCCTCTGTGGGCACACCTACACCCACGGCATACATGCACACAGATATACACAGATGAATAAAAATAAATCTTAAAGAATAGCACATATCCCATTTTCTGTGAAGCCTGATTAGGGATGGTTTTTTGTTTTTTTAAAATCATCGTGGAAGAATAAATAAGAAAGGAAGAAGAGGGAGAGGAAGGAGAGACACAGACCATAGTGGCCCACCAAGACTAAGCTGTTGACAGTATAGCCCTGGCCACCTCAGAAACCATCTGCTGGCCAGGCATTGGTGGCGCACGCCTTTAATCCCAGCACTCGGGAGGCAGAGGCAAGTGGATCTCTGTGAGTTCGAGGCCAGCCTGGTCTCCAGAGTGAGTACCAGGATAGGCTCCAAAGCTACACAGAGAAACCCTGTCTCAAAAAAAAAGAAAGAAAGGAAGGAAGGAAGGAAGGAAGGAAGGAAGGAAGGAAGGAAGAAAGAAAGAAAGAAAGAAAGAAAGAAAGAAAGAAAGAAAGAAAGAAAGAAACCATCTGCTGAAGCCTTGGCCAGCATGCCCCCTTCTGCTTGGGAAGCTCAAGACATGGATGTGACCTGTAAGCTGAAATAAACCCTTTCCTCCCCAACTGAGTATTTGATCACAGAAACAGAAAACCAACTAAGACAGTCACCAAACCTTTGTGTCATCTGAGTGATGCTGGCTACTGCCCTAGGAGCAGTGCCACGCAAAGCTGCTGATGCCAAAGCCCAGAGTTCAGGCTCTAGGCACACTCCAAGGAGCTCGACAATACCAACAACCCTCCTCCTGCCAGAGCAGGCTGCTCCCAAATTCCAGTAGACTAATAAGCAACAGCACAGTCCCCAAATATCCAGGCAAGCAAGCCATTACAACAAAGTGCTAGGTTAGCAAGATACATTAATTTTGTGTATGTTACATGTAAATGCAGGTGCCCTTGGGGAAGACACCAGCAAAGCTGGAGTTACAGACTGCTGCATGCCAGGGGATGTGGGTGCTGGGAACCAAACACAGGTCCTCTGGAAGAACAGTAAGTATATTTAACCACTGAGCCATCTCTACAGACACCAAAAGTTGTTTGAAAAGGTGTGTGTATGGGGCAGGGAGCTTCAGTTCCAGAGGATTAGACATCTCTTCCAGTCTCCTCCAGTACAGCACTAGCATGGTATACAGACACAGATGCCGGCAAAATACTCATACACATAAAAAGTAAATGCTAGATTACTTCTGTAGTACAAAAGCATTTTATAATTGAGAAATCACTACACAAATAGTTTAAAAAATAAAGTCCTGGGACTGGAGAAATAGCTCAAGTGGTTAAGAGAACTGGCTGCTCTTGCTGAGGACATGGGTTCAGTTCCCAGCATGCAAATGATGGCTCACAACCACCTGTAACTCCAGTTCCAGGAAATCTGGCACCTTCTTCTGGCTTCTGGGGACACTGCATACATGTGGTACACAGGCATACATGCAGGCAAAACAGCCACATACATAAAATAATTTTTTCTTAATTTTAACAAAATTTCACCAACATGGTGACACATGTCTTTAACCCAAGCACTTCGTAGACAGAGGCAGAATAGTCCAAATATATTCAAACATTGGGATGTCCAGTCTCTACAGAGCAAACCAAAAGCTTTGTCTGTGCTCAAAGAGATCACTGTAACTCTCAGCTTGTCACACAAGTATGTAGAACTGAGTTCAGTTCCCAACTCATAAAAAGCCAGTGCTGGAAATGGAGGCAGAGACAGGAGGGTCCTTGGAACTCATGCTGGAGATGGAGGCAGACGAGGAACCCTGGAACTCACCGGTCAGGCAGCCTAGGTGGATTAACGAGCCCAAAGTTCAGGAATAATCTTTATCTTAACGCCCTGGTGGAGCCAGTCATGGTGGTACACACCTTTAGCCCCACCACTAGAGAAGCAGAGGCAGACAGATCTCAGAGTTTGAGCTAGTCTGGTCTACATTAGAGTTCCAGGCTAGACATAGTGAGACCCTGCCTCCCAAAATAAAAGGGTAGAGAGTAGTTGCGGACGACAGCCAACTGTCATTTACCTCTGACCACCATACACACACACACACACACACACACGCACACGCACACGCACACGCACACGCACACGCACACGCACACGCACACGCACACGCACACCATATTCACACTAAAACCATAAAACGCGTGAGCACCATCTACTCCACCATAGGACCATTCTTCTGGTCGGAACTTGGGGGGCGGGGGGCGAGGAAAAAAGAAAAGAACACCCAACCAAGAGGTTGCCTTCCTCTGTCCAGGAGGTCTAGATCTCACAAAGCCCCAGTGTTTGTTTTGCCAAAGTATGTATACATTGAATAGAAATGTTTGTTTTCACATCCTGCTTTATGACTCTAAGGAAAAACGACTAAAGAATTAAAGAATAATTTCAAGGACCCATTTTTTTAACCCATCCTCTCCAACCTAATTGTATTAAGCCATCTCACTTCCTGCCTTTTAACTTACATTTCTGTCAACCGATCGTCCACTCTTTTTTGTTGACCTTTACGTGGGACAATCTCCATCCAGAAACCTCTTCAAAGGGAAAAGTCAAAGTGAAATGTCACAGGGAGAGACTCCAGCTGGCCAACAGCCAGGGAGCACCCAGTGTCAGCCCTGAGGCTATGACACGTTGGGCCCCAGGCACAAGGTGGATGGACAAGGCATGGCAGCTGCCTGTAGACTCCAGCACACAGCATGCCATCTGGCACCAGATCAATCCCCATTACACCTGTCCCAGAGGGCTAGCCTAGCTAGGTCCAGGGGTCCCCACTGAAAGAACCACCAACGGAGAGAGAAGCCAGACAAAGAGACAAACCCTGGGAGTGGAAGAGTAGCGATCATGTGATAGGTTATTTCCTGTGAGGCGCAGAAAATAGGATAAAGGGATAAGTCAAAGGTTAATCATGTCAAATCTCTAGTCTGGATGGCTGATAGAAATTCTCAGTTAGGATTTGGAAATAACTAAGTTTGCAGGGCTTGATAGTACATAACTTTAATCCAGCTCCCAGGAGGCAGAGGCAGCAGATCTCTATGAGCTCAGGGCCAGCCTGGTCTACATTGCAAGTTGCAGGCCAGCAAAGGAAGTACTAGGCTTTAAGCTGAGGCTACCTACACCTAAGTAAGACATGTGTGGTTCTGCCATCCGAACTCCTACCAGGACACTCTCTGTACTGGGTTATGATCTAGAGAGTGATGGAAGATAATAAAAGCCACTGATTGCAAGCAACATAAGCCCTCAGCACACCCAGAACAGCAAGCAAACCACCACCCAGAAAGCAATGGACCCAACAGGCAAAGGCCTGCTCTACATGGGACAAAATTTTCACAGGACTCTGAAGGAATAAAATGGGACAAAAGACAATATTGGCCAAGTTTAAGTCCACAATAGGCATTTGCTGTTGAAATGACTAAGGCAATGTCACCCTGTACCAACGCTATTTTGTGCCTGCCTGGTCACTTCTCAGCCTTCCACCCCAAACAATGATATTCACTTTGGGGATGGCAACACTTTGGGGATGGCCCATGACCTTGACCATGGTCCACACATATTATGTAGTGTCTGGAGGACGCTGCTGATGTAAACACCCCAATTCTATCCCCTACCCTCTACCCACTCCTTGCTCAGGCACTGATGAAATTTTTGTTTTGTCTTTTAAAACACTGTACCCCTGAGCTTGGGCACCAAGAGACTTTCTAGAGGTGTGAACCAATTCTTGGTCTGGCCATTAATTAAAGAACTCAAAATTTTTAATTGAGCTGGGCAGTGATGGTATATGCCTTTAATCCCAATCCTCAAGAGGCAGAGTCAGGTGGGTCTGCAGGAGTTCAAGGTCAGCCTAGTTTACAGAATGATTTTCAGGAGAAACCCTGTTTTGAAAAACCCAAACCCAAAACAAAAAAATATATTTTACTTGGCTTAGTCATCATGATTGTCAATAACCTTCTCTCAGGGGTCATCTCACTATGGACAGCTGGCAGACAAGAACTTATCCGTGCGCTAAAAACTTGAAGACTTCAGCTGAGATTCACTTGGGAAAATGTCTTCCTTAATAACTCATTGGCAATGGCCTATTTCTGGAGATATATATATATATATATATATATATATATATACACACACATATATATATATATATATATTCATTCCTAAATTGAAGTCGAAATAGCGTTAGATCAAAAAAGTGCTGGCAAGCTAGGCCTATAATCCTAGCACCCAGGAGGCCGAAGCAAGAAGACAATGAGTTTGAGGCTAGCCTGGGCTACTTAATGAGACTGTTAAATAAAACAAATTGTGCTGTCGAAATGCAGGGTGTTCAGGCACATAGAAACATCTAGCACCCAGTGTTTGTGGTGTGAGACTCTGAACTGAAAACTAGAGGTTTGGGCTCACGAAGAGCCAAGCATTGCCAGGCAGGCCTCTCCAGGAGGCAAGACCCTGCCAACAAAAGGGTACAGGCCCACATTTAAGGAGCCAGTGGAGGATGAAGTATGGCACTAATGAAGGGGGACAAAGACATTTTAAAGAGTCCAAAGGCAGACTTAGCATCCTACCCCACCTGTCAGTCCCACATCCTCACCTTTCTTAGTAAGTTTGGAGCCAACCACAGCCCATCTTGATGTCAGCTGAGCATGAAGCTGCCAAATCAAATAGGAGATAAATTTCATGTGAACAGTAAGTAACTGTGTAATGTGAGTATGCCCCAAATACATCATCATTATGTTCCAAGTATTGCCAAAAACCCGTCATTTTGTAAGTTATTATAGCTATACTGCACGGTGGGTGGCAGAAGGCTTAACCTCTGTTGGCAAAGCCCTGAATTGCATCAGAGAAAGAGAAGAAGGAGGAATACCAAAAACATACCCACTGCAAATTGAACCTGGCATCCAGTACTTTAACTTGGCATATGTTGTTGACAGCTCTGGTCCCACCCCCACCTTGAAAAGGCACTTCCCCAGCCCAAGCCAGTGATCACTTCCTTATGTGACAAGAGGCCCCATCTGGTGCCCGCAGGAGCTGACTTCAGCTGCCCCAGAGGAGGGAAGAATCTGTAGAGAACAGGGATGGCCAACCACATGACGTATTTGAGAAACACAATGGAGGACAAAGGCAAAGTGTGTGGACTAGAGATTGGACTTGGGCAGAGTTCTTAGCAAGCAGCAGCATTGTCTTTAAAGGGATGTGCCAGGAGTGTGTCACCCCACCCCCAGCTCACTTGATCTATGAAAACGGGGTGCACACCCACTGGTTGAGTTATCACAACACCCCACAAACCCCCAAGAATTAAGTATGGCCACAAGGGACAGACATCTGTTAACTAAGAACTTCACCTGTGGGGCATTGTATGAGTAATTTTTTTCATCACTATGACAAAAGACCTGGCAAAAGCAATTTAAGAATGAAGGGCCGGCTGGGCGTTGGTGACTCGTGTCTTTAATCCCAGCACTTGGAGGCAGAGGCAGGTGGATCTCTGTGAGTTCGAGGCCAGCCTGGTCTACAGAGTGAGTTCCAGGATAGGTTCCAAAGCAATGCAGAGAAACCCTGTCTCGAAAAAACAAAACAAAACAAAAAACAAAAACAAAAAAAGAATGAAGGGCCAGCCGGATAGTGGCAGCACATGCCTTCAATCCCAGCGTACACACACACACACACACACACACACACACACACACACACACACACACACAGAACAAGGGGTTTATTGGCACATGATTTTGGGGGTACAGTCCATCACAATGGGGAAGACATGGCAAAAATGGAAGGAGTGTACGGTGAAAAAGTGAAGAGGGATGGGTGCTGGTGCCACCCTGCTTTTAATTTTATTTTTTTGTAAGATTTGCCTGCATGTGAATGTACACTGTGTAAATGCAGTGCCTGTGTAGGCCAGAAGAGGACGCCGGACCACCTGGAAGTGGAGTTGCAGATAGAGAGGCATCTCTGAGCCACCAGTTCCTCTTCCTTTCCTTATTATTAAGTCAGGACCCCATGCCACAGAATGATGCAATCCACATCTATCTAGGCTGAGTCTAGAAACGTCCTTCACAGACACACCCAGGTGTGTCTCTTAGGCTACTCTAGGTCCAGTCAAGCTGATGGTGGAGATGACAATTACAGATGTGTGTCTGGGTTTTTTTGTTTGTTTGTTGTTTGAGACAGGGTTTCTCTATGTAACAGCCCTGGCTGCCCTGGAACTTGCTTTGTAGACCAGAGTGGCCTCGAACTCACAGAGATCCAACTGCCTCTGCCTCCCGACTGCTGGGATCAAAGGTATGTGCCATGATAATCAGATTTCTGAGACAGGGTTTCTCTGTGTAATAGCCCTGGCTGCCCTGGAACTCACACTGTATGTAGACCAGGCTGACTTCAAACCCACAGAGATCCAACTGCTTTTTCCTCCCGAGTGTTGGGATTAAAGGTGTTCGGACAATCAGATTCTTAACCGACATCTTCTGCTGTCATAGATTCAGTACTCCTTAAGAGGCGGGCCTTGCAGTCGGACACCTGATATAACTACAGGCGCCAGTAAGTGAGAGTAAACCTTCCCACCGCCCAGGACTCTGGGAAGAATTAGTAGTTTTCACTGTTACCCAGCGACTGCTAAGGTTTATTTGCCGTACAGATCACAAACGTCTGTGGGAAGCCCTGACCAAATGAACAGAACCCCGGCCCACCCCACCTGATGGAGCCTGGGTAAGCACCTCCTAAACAAAGGAAGAGAAACTGGCCGCCACCTCCCACAGCAGAGCTGGGCACAGTTCCTCTTCCTCTTCATGGAAACCCTGCAACTGTTCTTAAGAATGGGGGAGCAGGCGTGGCCAAACCAAGTAAACATCAAAGAACCTCGGTTTTCTTAAGTTTTTATTCAACTCACAGCCAAGATCGTTTGATCTTTGCTGGAAGGGTTCCCGGAGATGCCTTGTCAAGACAACGATGAGATGAGCAGAAAGGAGCTGGGGCACAAGGAAAAAGGAGAAAAGAAGGAAAGAAGGAAGGGAAGAGAGGAGGGAAGAGAAGGAGGGATTTTTTTTTTAATAACATGATAACGCTTTATTCTGTGGCCAAGCCCCAGAATATTTTCCATTTGTTGTTGTTGTTGTTTTGCTTTTTTCTTCTATTGAGACAGGACTTCACTCTGTAGACCAGGCTGGCCTGAAACCCACAGAGATCCTTCTGCCTCTCTTCCCAAAGTGCTGGAATCAAAAGTGTGTTCTACCACACCCACCTCTCAGTTTAAAAAGAGAAGAAGACAGCTTTGGCTCCCAGCACTATGGAAGCAGAGGCAGGTGGATTTCTGTGAGTTAGAGGACAGCCTAGTCTACATACACCCACAGCTACATGACAGTCTCACAAATACAAAACTAAAGGCACCTTTGTTTGCTTCGTCGCTGTGAGCTGTGCTATCTTTCAAAGAACTTAGAATCTAGGAACAAACAGAGCCCAAGACAATGGAGCCTATATCTGGCATTGAAGACTATGCTTACTAAACAGCACCTGGCACGAAGCAAGCAAACCATATCTGTCCCCTACACTGTCCTGTGTTTGCAACAGTTGAGTTGGGCTAAAGAAGTGAGTTTATATAAACTAAAGGGTGAGGTTTTGAGATCGAGCCTGGAAAGCTAACATTACAAAGGAATGTTGGTCCTCACTTGGGCACTGGAGGCCACATAGTAATGTGATGCCACCACCTACACCCTATCAGGGTACATCTATGCTTCAAGGCTAAAGAGTCCAGTTTTTATTCATTTTCACCAGATAGTAAGGCTTTAGCCTATGTTATACTCCCATGAGTGTGCCTGGACTTGTAGGATGCAGCTTCCTGCAGATGGAAGAGAACTTTCGGATGAATAAGAGATGCTCTCTCTCTCTCTCTCTCTCTCTCTCTCTCTCTCTCTCTCTCTCTCTCTCTTTGCTTTTTCGAGACAGGGTTTCTCTGTGTAGCATTGGCCGTCCTAGAACTCACTCTGTAGACCAAGCTGGTCTTGAACTCACAGAAATCTGCCTGCCTCTGCCTCCCAAGTGCTGGGATTAAAGGCGTGTGCCAACAACGCCTGGCTAAGAGATGCTCTCTTTAAAAAAGATTTGTTTATTTATCTATCTATCCATTATATGGCATTCTTCCTGCATGTATCCCTGCAGGCCAGCAGAGGGCACAAGATCTCATTATAGGTGGTTGTGAGCCACCATGTGGTTGCTGGGAATTGAACTCAGGACCTCTGCAAAAGCAGCCAGTGCTCTTTACCACTGAGCCATCTCTGCAGCCCCAAGAGACATTTTCTTCTAATAGTGGGGAACTAGTTAATGCAACTAGCATGCTCTTTAAATTGGGGACTTTCATTTGCTTTGTGTCACTGCTTCTTAGGGCCATTGATTTTCCCCTTTGCTGATACCAGCAAAGCTAGTTGCAAACCAAGCCTAAGTTGAAACTGTAGACAGAGGAGAGGGGGAATGGATGTTCTGAAGGCCCATTTGTTGTTTAAATAGCTGGCCCTACCTCTGCCTGCCAGAAGAACCTCGATCGCCTGGCTGACTTTCAGAACAACTGAAGCACTATCTCCAGCACCACTAAAAATAAAATCCAGCTGGGCAGTGGTGGTGCACACCTTTAAGCCCAGCATTTGGGAGGCCTCTGTGAGTTCAAGGCCAGCCTGGACTACAGAGTGAGTTCCAGAAAGGCCAGACTATACAGAAAAAACATGTCTTAAAAAAACCAAAAGAGAAAAAGAAGTGGTGCAGTGGTTCAGAGCACTGGCTGCTCTTCCAGAGGACCAAGTTCAATTCCCAGCACCCACATGGTATTCATAATCATTTGAAACTCCAGTTCCAGAGGAGCTGATGCCCTTTTATGAACTCTGAGGGCGCCAAGCATGCACACGGTGTACATACATACATGTGGACAAAACATTCATACATAAAATGAATTTTTAAAACAATCTTTAAAAAAGTGAAAAAATGCACTGGGTGGGCTGAGCCAGGCTGAATGCCAAGTTTAAGGCCAGCTGGGGGTACATAGTGAGACCCTGTCAAAAAAAGGGGGTGCAGAGAAGGACACAAGCAACAATACTGAGGGGACTAGCAATGTCCTGTCCCGTTGCTACACAGCGCTGTGCTAAGACCCAGAAAGCAATCCTCCTGTTCTCAAGCCCCCAAGATGCTAGAAAAGGTCAAGAAGCAAATTCCTGTATCTGGTCCATGTCATGGCCAGAGCTGCAACCCTGTCTCTCTGACACAAGAACCCCTGTCCTCTTCCTGACCAGGTATCACCAAGTCAAAAGTGACCTCACACCATCCTATTGGCCAGTCAACACACTGCTGTGTTTTCTTTGAATTATGTAGATTTAAGCATCCATATGAAAGGTCATAAGTCACCATACCCAACCAGAATACAACAGTGGTCAACTGTAAAATCCAAATAAAAGTCTC
Organism: Cricetulus griseus; assembly: GCF_003668045.3. Classification (NCBI taxonomy): domain Eukaryota; kingdom Metazoa; phylum Chordata; class Mammalia; order Rodentia; family Cricetidae; genus Cricetulus; species Cricetulus griseus. The sequence goes on from NC_048597.1 coordinate 84,232,740, forward strand.
TCTAGGTGGTGTGACATGGTGAACTGGGCATGGTGTATTACAGCCAGGTGGGCTGAGGGTCCCTGGTCCTACATCTCGGAGGTCACCTTCCCTCCAGCAGACTTGGCTCTGGCCTGAGCCTCAGGCTTTCTTCTGCAACACCATCTGGTGGCCTGACTGAAGTCCAGACCCTTCTAGACTTCCACCAACAGGGTCATGACACTATTTCCATTGTGGGAACCAAAGCACTTTGCTAGGGGCACCTAGGGGAACAGTGATACCTGCCACACAGAGCTGTCCCGAGGGCATAACTCTGCAGTCTTGATGAAGAAGGCACAGGGGAGAAGGAAATATCCTAGAGAGGGCAGGGATTCTCCTAGGGGACATTTCTAAATCAGACAACAGCTGGGACCCAAGATTGCCCTGTTCCTCCCTGCTAACACCCACCATCCACCTGTGTCTGGGGAGCCAAGAACATCAGAAATACTACTCCAGGGAAATGAAGTCCACTCCAGCCAAGTGCCCCTGCCTTGGCAGAGGCTCACAAAGCAACCTTTGTGTCCCACGATGGCATTGTCCAAAGACTCGTGACGAACTCCAAAATCCCCTGGCCCCGGTATATCAGAGAGCTATGAATACCCAGGGCCACTTCCGCTTTCCCTCCCTTGTGACCAGCCAGGCAAAGTCTTATTTGCTTTTTTATTTATTCCAAAACACTGTCCCGCCTGATAGGAACACTGACTTCTGGAACTGCTTGAAGAGTTGCAGGGACTCACCTCACCCTGGCCCGTGACTCTCTGAAACACTGATTGCATCTCCGAACCCTTGGTCCAACCAGCCTTCTTTTGCTGTTCCCAAGCAAAAGAAAAAGGCTTCTTTGGAGCCTGAAGCCTAGAACTTTTGCCCTTCTGTAATGCAACCTTTATCAGATTCCTGAGAGAGCAGATATTGAACAGACTGCATTGAAGACAGATTTCTGCACATCTGACTCTGTGTCACCCCCCTGTCCTCTTGTGAACTTTCTGTGAACTTGGGGCACCCCTTTGGGCCAAAGGGTACTGCTGCTTTAGGTAACCATGCCTGTCTTTACCAGATCACACCTGCTGGTGAGCAAACCCTGGAGTGAGAGTCCACACTGCTTCCCAGCTGACCCAGAGCCCAGGGAAAGCAAGGAGCAGGTGCAGGGACAAACTGGGAACAACCTACTGGAAACTACCAATTTCATCTCGAAAAGCACCCAGACAGTCAACAGTAGGTATCGCAGGCAGGCTCTCATCCTGCAATTTTGTTTGTCAAGACAGGATTTCTCTATAAGCTCTGGCTGTCCTGGAATTTGCTCTGTAAACCAGGCTGGCCTCGAACTCACAGAGATCCACCTGCCTCTGCCTCCCAAGTGCTGGGATTAAAGGCGTGTGCCACCACTGCCCAGCTTTCATCCTGTGCTTTTAACTGGGCAGTGTTCTTTATTTCCTGAGGGCCCACCAAGGCTGGACAGTGGCCCATCCCTGCCCTGTCCAGAGTCCTCTTCCGAAATTCTGTGCAGATCCTAGCCCATTTCTCTGCATGCGGTCTTATAGCAGGCAAGAACATGCAGTCAACTCTTCTTGTTGCCATTGTGTTACTCTGCTAAGGCAAGCCTGTATCTCAGGAGGGCAGGAAACATGCAGAACACCATAGAGGAATTACCCAAACCTCTGTTCCTGCAGATAGCTTTTCCAGAACTCTCCTAGAGTATCACCTGGACTTGGATACTGTTCATTGCCCAAATGTTTCCCCTGAAACCCAAACAGGGAGGGTTTGCACAGGCATAAAAATTAAAACTTAAAATCCTCTCATTTCCCTTTGCTGGGAGCTGTATGTATTTGATATGCATGGTTAGCTAATAACCTTTGAAAAGTACCCTTAGGCTTCCTCCCTGGTGAGATAGCTGGGGACCCAGACTTCTCATGGCCTATCCCGACATTCCAACCTTCCCCCAGAGATGCCAGGGCACAACAGGACATGGCTGCTGCAGACCTGACACCAGGAAACGCATGGCCCTGCCATGACTGGATAAGCGTCCAATGGTGTTTTGCTGGACACGGAATGCAGGGCCTGAGGTTGCTCACTCTTTCCACAATTGGAATGAAGAGATTATTGGCAGAAGTTCTTCTGGAATATTCCTTTGAGTGGCACAGATCTGGTGGACCATGTGAATATGGACGCTGGGATCCATTCTCCTCCCTTATAGTCATACCTGTTGGTCATTTCTGAACTAAAACAGGCAAGGAAAGGCTTCCAGTTGGCCACCTCCAACATCATCATCTCAACCCCAGACCTCTTGTCTCTCTCTCTCTCTCTCTCTCTCTCTCTCTCTCTCTCTCTCTCTCTCTCTCTCTCTCCACACATGGTCACCACTGTTCCTGTTTGACACATAATTCCCCAGTCTCACCTCACTGCACAGTGCTCTTTGGTTGGCTCCATAGTCGCCATTTCCTGATTAGGGCTGGAAATCCCAAGGTAGATAGCCACCTATAGCAATCCCTTCCAAATCCCAAAGCAGACTCCAGCACAGAGTCTGAACACCTTGCCCAGTGGATAGCCAGTGGAAAGGCAGCCAAACCTTAGGTAGACTCACATTGAGTCTACCTCACCTGCAGGAGAGAGTGAGATGAATTCCCAGCAGGCATTGCTTCTGCGGGGACAGCAGCAACAGCCGTGACCTTCCTGAATCTTCTGGCTCGAAGGCTGTTTCAAGGCCACTTGAGAGCCCAGGATTCCCACACTTTGGATAGTCACATCCCTTGAGATCCTTTTCACACTCAGAATGTGACACCGCTGAGTATGGCATCATGCCGGGTGGCATGCACCACCCCTCACGGCGTCACCCTCATTCATGGCATACTCTTGCACCTCAGTCCTGCCTGATTCTCTGTCAACACGGCACAAGCTACAGTGTCTGGGAAAAAGAGCCTCAACTGAGAGACCGCCTCCACCAGATCGGCTTGTAAACAAGTTTGTGGGCGCATCTCCTTGATTGACAATGAATCTGGAAGGACCCCATTGTAGGGGATGCCTCTCCTGAGCAAGTGGTCCTGGGTTGTCAGAGAAAGCAAACTGAGCAGGCCAGTAAGCAGTGTTCCTCCTCCACGGTCTCTGCTTCCATTCCTGCCTTCAGGTTCCCGCTGTGAGCCCCTGCCCTGGCTTCTCCTCCTGGTGGGCTATCACTGTAAGCTGATATGAACCTCGCCTCCCAGAGTTGCTCTTTTGGTCATGGTCTTTATCAAAGCGGTAGGAACCAAACTAAGATAACCTCCAAGTATATATGAATTCTCTCACTAGGCTGTGACCAATTAGGACATAGCCCCCCCCCCCCCCGTCCCTCCTCTGAAAGGGGTGAGTGCTGCTAGCCGGCCCAGAAGTGCATACTTACAGTGACTACATCCTGGATGAAGATGATTAGAAACCCCAGGCTCCTGAAAAAGGGACCATAAACCAACCCAACCTGGCTTTCTCTCAAAAAAAAAACCCGTGATTAGATCTCCCCAAAGCCAACACATGGATGGGGCACACCTGACAAACCACCGAGGAACCAGTGCAAACCCTAAGCCTCAATCCCCGTCTCAACAAAACCACTGCCACCATCCAGGGCCATCCCCGGACGGCCCCAACTCAGCCTCATCTTACAGAAGTGACCACACATCTCAGATTATGAGGGGGAAAATGCAAATAACTTTTGCTTCACTGCTGATTTTTGTTTCTATAAATGGCATTTTTCTATGTATTTAACAGACACCTTGTGACAGAGTAAGTTCCAGGATAGCCAAGGTTATGCAGAAAAAAACAAAAACAAACAAACAAAAAAAAAACCTGTCTCTTGAAAAAACAAAAAAGAAAAGAAATTTTTGAGACAGCCACTGTGGTACACAACTTTAATCTTAGCACATGAGAGGCAGTGACAAGTAGACCTCTGTGAGTTCAACAGCCAGCCTCACTAGGTCTATATAGTGAGTTCCGGCCCAGCCAGGACTACATAGTAAGACCCTGTTTAAAAAAAAAAAACAAAAAAAAACAAAACATGGGGATGCTGGAGAAATGGCTCAGTTGTTCAGAATACACACTGCTCTTGCAGAGGATCAGAACTCAGTTCCTAGGACGCATATCCCGAGGAATCTGCCGCCCTCTGGCTTCTGAGAACACTACACTCACCCCACATTCCCACACATATATACACATAAGTAAGAATAAAATTAAAACTACAAAAGAAAAATCATATAATACCTGCCATTTCATAGTACCCCACCCCATTCCTATTGTGACCTCTTCTTCTTTTTTTTTTTTTTTTTTCCTACAAGGAGGTAAAAAACATTTTAATTGGGGAATCCTGTCTACTCAGTGGACATTGTCACAGTGAGGGGGAGGACGACCCTGACATGGCTCTTTATGGACCAGCTTCACATCCTTCTCTTCTCACCTCAAATTTCCATCTGCCACATCCCGCACCAGGCAGACAGCTTTGAACTCGGTGACAGACAAACACAGCCAAGGTTTAGTCTGATGCTTCTGGGCCAAATCCTTCCTCTTGGCAGGGTTCGGCTCCCCTGGGGAGGTAGTGATGGTGGGTGGGACGCATGTTTGAGCACCTCCTTTCCCTGGCCATGCTTCCTGAGACCTTAAGTGAATTACCAGGAGACTTAATCACCCAGGCATAACCAGATATTTATTGGAAGTGGCACCCCGGGTTTAAAGCCCTCTAAGCAGGGGACCTTGGAACCTGGCACCCCGTGCCAGATCTGGCAGTGCCAAGTCTACCCCTCTAATCCCTCTCCAAGCTGGGTTCATCTCCCCCGTGCCTGCTCTTAATGCTCCTGGCATCCACCTCTTTGGTGAAGAATTTCCTGAGGGAAAGGGAGCAAGCCTTGGCCCATCTCACATCCACCCAGTCCTTCTGGAAACATCTCTATGCATGTTAACTGGCACCTACTCTTTTTACCTGCAAAGCAAGGACACATGTATGTGTAACCCAGGCAATGGGATTCCTGGAGAAGCCCCTGCAGGCTGAAGTTAAACCCTGTACACTGAAGTTAAACCCTCAGTCTGAGGACAGTTTCTTTATTAAGCTTCTTGCAGACCCTAGGCTTTGATCCTCCCAGTGAGACCTGTGATTTCAAATGCAGAAACCCAGGCCGAGCTGCTTATGCCACACAGACCTCCTTCAAGGGGAAGGGCTGCTTGCCTCTCAGCTCAGTCGGCCCCCTTTGGTGACTACGTTCTTGCATCTTCTTCTATCTATTTCTGTCCCCTCCAGCCCGCCAGGCCCTCGGCTATCATTTTCACTCCACTGCCAGAGCCCCACCTCTACAGAACTTTGTGTGCAATCTGCAGGCTGGCTGAGAAGAGATAACCAGCCCAGCTAGAAATGAACACGAAGACCAGGCAAGGGCCTCCAGGCAAGGAATGTGGAAAGCGCAACCCTACAGTTCAGTTGAAAGGTCACTTTTGAAGCCTCTGCTCTGTGCCAGGAAGGTTTTCAATCCAATTCTTCTGCAATCATCCAGATTCCAGCACTTTCTAGGGGCTGGCTTCTCCAAGTGGTCCTAAAAACTGCTTACACATATATGCAGTCTCACAGAATCACTCAGGACCTCCAGAAAGGCATGCTATTTTCACAAGTTCCCCAGAGGAAGGGCTTTTGTGGGCACATGGATGCCTACATGCCCACAAGTACTCAAAGCTGGGTTTTCCAGATACGATCGAGCACAGTATAAATAATTCTTAGCTGTGTTTGCAGACTTTTCCTTCCTTCTATCTTTATTGCTGGCCCCTGTTGGCATGGCCATCCAATTGCTCTGCATGTTCCTGTTTGTACTCTTTCTAGATAGATGAAAAAGAAACAGAAACACTGAAAAAGTCAATCATGTGGCCTTGACAGTGGAAATGCTTCCAGTGTCCCTTACACTTTAAGTCAGTCTTGTCCCTGGGTGTTCGTATTTACTAGTACATGGCTTGCATCTGTAGGCACAGGCCCTTCCTGGGGTCTTGATCTAGCAGGAATGATGTTATTCTCAAGCCACTTGTCATAAGCAAAAGACAGCACGGCACACCCACAGCAGAGTCAAACAGACTGGGAAGTTCTGCTAGAGGGGACAGCTAAAATGCCTGGGTCCATACTCTGGCGGTACAGCTGTGCGGAGGGTCTGTCCTCCACTGCTTCAGTTGCCAGGGCTTCTCAGAATAAAATGCCAGGCTCCTCTACACATCTGGTCATCTGGCTGGAAAAAGGAAGCAGCTGTCTCTGAAGACCCTGAACTCTCACTAACTCCAAGGCTGTGCAGTGACTCTGCAAAACTCCTTGGCAGACACTATGGGATAACAAGAGACAAGAGAACCTGAAAAGAAACTTTGAATTGTATGGGGTGCTACTCTGCCTAACACTGCTTCCCTACTTAAGCCAAACCAAGAAAGGACAGGCAGCTACACCCTGGCCTTCACTGGCTAGAACAAACTCAGAGGCATTAGAAGTTAGGCATGAAATCATGGACAAATGAGACATTGATTTTCTAAAATTCCGACTACATCAAGCTCTCACACCAGAGAGGCATTCCTCCCTCAAAGAACTCATGAGGGCTTTTGCTTCGTACTTCCCAAGATGGCCCTGTAGGGAGAATGCTAACCCAAAAAAGAAGTGTCTTCCACCAAAAGTTTATTCAACAAAACCAAACATGATGCTAAAACTTGCAGGTCACAGCTGGCAAGATGGCTCAGGGGATAAAGGTGCTTGCTGCCAAGCTTGCTGACCTAAGTTCGAAGCAGGGAACTCACACAGCAGAATGAGAGAACCAACTCCAGAAAGTTGTCTTCTGAGCCCCACAGGGGCACCATGCCTGCACACCCTTCACACACACTAAATACATGTAAAAAACGTGTGTATGTGTATTTTAATTTGAGGTAATAGACGTATGGAAGGATTGTTCTAATTTGTTCATTATCACTCATATATACAGAGCAGCAGCCATGTATGCACACAAATTCAGGGACTTTCTTTTCAGAGGCTCGCTGTGCTGGCAGTACTTGCAACTTCTACACGCTTCTCTTAGCACATTGTAAACTAACTATTCTGAATTTCTACAGAAAAGCCATTTTGAGAAGCAGTTTCTTTGTTTCAAGCCTCCAATGAACAAGGACAGATATGTGTACATTGTTTCAATAAGCTGGGCTGTCAGTTCTGTTGCTGTGCCTGGTTGGAGACAACTGATTTTGTTGGTTAGGATTATTTTAAGAATGGTGTGAGCAGACAAGGTATTTATTTGCTAAGCCACAAGGAAAACTTTCAACCCTGGAGTAAAATCCCCAACCTTTGCAAGAACTACTTAATGGAGTGGCTGCTAACTGCTGATGTTAGCATTTGGGGGATTCTGTTTGATTTTCAAGCCATCAGACTGGACAACCTCAAATTTCTCTTTCTGTGAGCACCTTTTTCCAGTTCCTCCCAGGGTCCTTAACTCTGGAAGACAAGATTATTAGCCTTCCAGATGGGCTCTTCCTCAAATCTCACAGAAAGAAATGAACCAAGGAAACTCAAAGCACTGAAATTAACAGATGCACAAAACATTGCTAGGGTGTGTACCATGGATACAGACGAAGAAGTGTCCAACAAATTTTCATGACCATCTATTTATCAGTCAATTTGTTCCTGTGTGTACTTGGTCACAGGTAAACTTCGTTCTTACTGTAGTTTGTAGTCAAATAGTTAAAGAAGTTTTAAGACTCTGGTGGTGGGCCGACCAGGGGACGACCACAGTGTGTGAGTACCACTGGACCAGAGAAAGCTTCTCTGAGCCAGTAGCCTTCTAGGACCTCACACCCATTGCAGACCTGCACCATCAGGCAAAGGGACAGAGAAGGCAACAGGATGGAGGGGACAGCACTGGACACTATCCCTGACAGCTCAGAGACAACATATGCTGTAGGTAGGAAAAGATCCATCTCAGAAAAGGATACATTTAGAAAGCAGGGGTGGCACATGGCCGGAGCATCTTGTTGGAACCAGTAAGATCAAAGGCCAATCAGACAAAAGCTCTCAATCACAGTGGACAGCTACTAGGGACAACCAGGCCTCGATTTGAGCCTCACTGACAACACTGAACCAATCTAACAAAAACTCAACATCCTACAATACTGACTGGGATGCTAAAGCTGCCCATACCCTGTGTGGTTGGCACCCAAGAACCAAACATAGGATGTAAGTGTAGCAAACAACAAAACACACCCTACTCTGAGGAACTGGGGTAGGGTCACAGCACAAATGAAAAATACTTTGATGGCCCCATCCCATCCACCTGCCAAAGCATTGCAATTCACCTCAAAGGCGTGCTTCCTTTAAATATATTTTACTGACTATATAAATACTCAATAAGTGTTTGTTGAACAATATTTTAGGATCCATAAGCAGTGAACAAAACTATTTGTTTATTTGCATTGCTGGAGATAAAGCCTAGGCCTCACAAATGTTAGTGAACACACACTCTAACCACTAAGATACACTCCCAGGCCCTAAAATTTAATTTTAGCAATCTTTTCTCTGTGCATAATATCCAGGTTTTTCAGTATTTCCCCTAAGATCAAATACCCTTGGAAAATACCATTTTTGGTGACTAAGTAATATTCTAACTTGATGATATCATAATTTATGAGTAGACATTTTCAGGAATGAACTAGAGACGCAGTACACTATATTAGACCTAGACTAGGATCCTAAGGTAAAGGGGAAATGGAGCCTTACCAGTCTTAGAGGTCCACCATGCTCCCTTCAATGGTGACAGTCACCATGCAGAATGGCGCCCAGGTTTAATTTTCGAATCTACCTTTATAAGCCCCGCTCCCTCTTTGATCGAAGGGGGCATTGTCTGCACAGAACAATAAGTTTTCGTTGCAATTTCCCTTCTTTTCAGGAAAGGAAATGTTTGCTCTTCAAAGGGCCTCTTTGAAGAGTAGCCCTTTGGTGCTGGCCTGGCCAGGTTAGAGTTACCGAGCACAGCAGGGTACCCCGACTCTGGGCGGCTGCCCGCTAGAGCCACTGTCAAGGCCAGCTCCTTCAAGGAAAGGGTCTGGAGCTGGAGAAGAACAAACAAACTCATGGAAAATTACTAGAAGCTTTTGATCGTGACCTTCAGAGGTCTCTTCACACACAGCTGCAGGCTTACATCTGGGGGAAACTGAGGTAAAAACAAATTTCAGACAATGAAAAAAAAAAAATCCCAGAATCCTCACCCCACGCTAGGACACAGGGGAGCTCACAGTGACTGGTTGTGACAGAGGGGAACAGCACGGACAATGAGATGTGAACTTTAAGATGCACAATGGTTTTGAAACTGCAGTTCAGGCTTGAGCTTGAGGAGCAGTCACTAGCAGTGCAAACTTTAGTTTAGAGTGTGTCTTATTTCTCGAGGGCAGGACATCTAAAAGAGGGGCGGGGGGGGGGTCGACCAAAGGCAAGTATAACTGCTGTATGATATAGTGTATGATACAGTCAAGATGTAACTAGCAAAAGGCCAAGGCCATGGCCTCCAGCCAAGTGTCACGTAGCACCCTTAATCTCTGGCAAGTCTAGAAAGCAAGGGCTTCGGTGCAGAAGGGAGAGAGGACTTGCAACACCATAGATCTCAAACATGTTCTAGATATTTGTTAGCGTTCTCCATCCTCCTCCACCCTGCGGATACACACATCTGACACACGTCATTAAAGGTGGTTAAGGCAGCCCACACAGGTGGGCAGCCACCCAAGGGGTGGGCGAAGGCATAAAAGATGGCCTGAAGACTGGGCCACACGCGGCTTCTGCCTGGAGTGTGGGTGCGCTGGGAAACAGGTTTGGGTGGTCAGGTAAACTGGAGCTGAAGAACCCCCCTAAGCTCCTTTCTTACAAGCCCATCTCCTGGTGTGAGTGCCAGGCCTTTGTGTGGAAATTGTTACCTACTCCATCCTCCGCTTTACTGTTGTAGCCAGGTGTTTGAAGAACATGAAGACATGTGTTTGTTTTTTTGATTGGTTTTTTTTTTTTTTTTTTTTTTTTTTTTTTTTTTTTTTTTTTTTGGTGGGGGGATGAGATAGAGTTTCTCTGTAGCTTTGGAGGCTGTCCTGGAACTCACTCTGTAGATCAGGCTGGCCTCGAACTCACAGAGAGACATGTTTTAAAGGGACTTAGAGAAAATTAGATGGGAGCTTCTTGGAAAGTCCACCCTGAACTCTTCAAAAGGCTTTTTTCACAGCTCTAGAAGATGCAGTATGAGCAATTCAAAGCACATGTACCCCCGAGTCTGGAGCAGGCGTCCAACCAGACACTGGTGATGTGAATGAAGGCCCAACTACTGACCCAGGAAGAACGTTGCCCAGCCCTTGTCACTCATGTGAGTTCCAGGCTTCAGCACCCTACACAGCTGTCCCAGGAACCCAGCTCCAGCTGCGCTCAGAAGATCTGCAGTCCCAGGCTAGGGGGAAATAAGAGCAAGCGAGGGCAGGCAGTTGCTGTTCAGTGTTGGAATGGTCCTCTGGGTACTACTCCAGGTACTTAAAGACAGGAGGCCCTGGTTGACGGCCAGGGCAGTGTAGGACAGTCTCCATATGTACCCAGCATGCCCGACACATCCCAAGGCTGGAGCCTGGCCAGGCTAACATCCAGACACGTCCTGCACTTAGGGGTTACTCTGAAGCCAGATGCCCTGTGTTCAAATCTCCCTTCTGCCACTTATATAGCCTCCTAAGTGTACCCAAGGGCATGCTGTCTCCACTTCTGTCAGTCAGAAGCTCACAGAACCTAGCAGACAGGAAGGTATTCTAAAGAGACATTTTTGTCTCTCCATCATCAGACTATCCCAACTGTTAAAACAATGGGCCCTAAAGAAAAAGGAATTTCTCCAGGAATCTCACACCGAGAAGGAAAAGGACAAGCCAGAGGAGACCTTGTATCTAAAGAGATTTCACAGGGTTCTAACAGCTTGTCAGGCTACCTTACAGCATGAGACTGAAGACCAGATAAGGATGGGTCAGTGGTGGGCAGACCACACCTTGCCCAGGACTGCTTAGAAGTACATATCCTTGACTTTATATATAAATTCTGGTCTCACTTTAAGATCCCAAAGATGAACTTGGGGGGCTCTCTGGATATCTTTATCCCTCTTCCCAGGATGGCCACATTGAATAAATTTTTCTGCTTTCTGGTTTTATTTGGGCTTTTTTAATTGGCTTATTGAAGTGGCAGGACCTGCTTTGGGGTTGTGACCCCCAAGTTCGATAACAAGAACATTAGAATTTAAGAAGACACATATCAGACTTACAAAGCCATAATAAGGTATTTGAAGCCACTCTTTCTCCTCCTACTGATAGATGGTAAGAGCTCGGCTGATGGTGCCTGGTACACATAGATGATACAGAGGGGAACGTTTGCCGCCAACTATGGCTGATCAACTGAAGTTACCCAGGGGAGGCTGACAGTCAACACAGGGGATGACAACATTCTCCTGCCTTCTGGTCCCACTGCTCCCCAACTCCTGAACACCCACTCGTCTCTGCTCTCCCCACATAGGGGGTAAGGAAAGAATGTAAGATGACTTGGCAAATAGAGGTAGCTCTGAGTTCTTGGCACTCCTCCCCAACTAAGACCTCCAAGGAAATTTAGGTAAATGCCCGAGCTAAAGTGATGATGATTGCTAGGTGGTGGTGGCACATGCCTTTAATCCCAGCACTTGGGAGGCAGAGGCAGACAAATCTCAGTAAGTTCGAGGACAGCCTGGTCTACAACGCAAGTTCCAGGACAGCCAGGACTGTTACACAAAGAAACCTTGTCTCAAACAAACAAACAAACAAACAAACAAAAGATGATTATGACCAATAGCAGCCACTGTGTCCATCTTCATCCCACCTCACACCTTCCCAACAGAAAACACAAAGGAGCTTCCCAGAGACCATGAGATTAGCCCAGCCCAAGATTGGATCCTGAAGCCTGAGGGAACCTGTAGCTTATACCCACAGCTGCACCTGGGTCCAGAGAAACAGACTCAAGGAAAATCCTGGCAGTCGAAGCCAAAAGCACCACCAAAGACTATCATTCCCCAGCGCTCACAAATCCAGGACCAGATGACTTGGAGAACTTGCTAGCTGGTGCCTCTGGGGTCTAGATGCCTCCTATCATCCTAAACTTAGGATGTACAATCTTGAGAAAAGTGAGCCGAATCAAATAGCTAAGCTTGGGGCACACCAGACCCTGTTAAGATGACTCGGACCATCTCACTTAAATCACCTCTATCCCAGAAGATGAGTCCGAAAAAGGCAGCTGAAAAATCAGTTGCAGGAAGAGGCTTCTGCAGTCCTAGCTACTCAGGAGACTAAGGCAAAGGACTGCATGAGCCCAGGAGTGCAGAGACCAGCCAGCGTGTAGATGTTTGAATGAGAACGGCCCCAATAGGCTCAAGTATTTGAAAACATGGTTCCCAGTTAGTGGTGCTCTTTGGGGAGATCCAGGGGGTGTAGCCTTGCTGGAGGAAGTGCATCACTGGGAACTGGTTTTGAGGTTTCAAAGTCTCATGCCATTCCTAGTGCACAATCCACCATCACCTCACTTACCGTACAGCAAAATCCATGAGCCCTCGCTGGCATGCTACTTGCTGCCCCGCTATCCTGCCACCACCCTCTGGAGCCTGTAAGCCCATACACATATTTCCTTCTATCAGCTGCCTTGGTCAAGGTGTTCTGTCACAGCAGCAGAAAAGTAACTAAGACACTAGGCAACTTAATGAGATCCTGTCTAAAAAACAAACAAGTTACCTATAGCCAATTATTTTTTAAGATTTATTTATTTATTTATTTATTAAATATACAGTGGTCTGCCTGCATGTATGTCTGCCAGATGAGGGCACCAGATCTCATTATAGACGACTGTGAGCCACCATGGTTGCTGGGAATTGAACTCAGGACCTCTGGAAGAGCAGCCAGTGCTCTTAACCTCTGAGCCGTCTCTCCAGCTCCAGCCAATTATTATGAACGAACTACAGGAAAACATTTGTACACGGGGCTACAGGAAGTATCTTAGAAGAGATGTCAGTTTGACATCTAGTCCACTCTGGGATTCAGCCCTTTCTTTGGTGGGCACGGGGCATCTCCCCTAACCCCACAGTTCAGAAACTGGTTCTTAATCTCAGCCATATCACAAAGAGGCCTTGTGGGACTAGAGAGATAGCTCAGCAGTTAAGAGCACTGGCTGCCCTTCTAGAGGACCCAAGTTTGACTCTCAGCACCCACACGGTGCCTCACAACCATCTGTAACTATAGTTCCAGGGGATCTGATGCCTTCTTCTGACCTCCAGGGATATCTGTCATACAAGGCACATAGTCATACATACAGGCAAAAGCATCTACACACTTAAAATAAAATTAACTTAATAAAACCAAGAGGCCATGCCCAAAGAAATTATTACCACTAATGTCCTCTCTGATGCAGAACTTGGGTCGGTTACCAAACAGAAGGAAACATCTACTTCTGACAGTCAAGAATCTTATCAAGCTTTGAAGGGTAATTTTGCTAGTCAATGACTAGGAAGAGAAACTGCCTCCATCAGAATGACCTATTGTTTGCTAATTGATATGGAAGCACCTAGCCCACTGTGGGTGGTGCCATTCCTAGGTGAGCCTGAGTTGTATAAGAAAGATAACTAGAACCGGAAAGCAATTCCTCCTAAGGTTTCTACCCCAAGCTCCTGCCTTGAGTCCCTACCTTGACTTCCCTCAAAGAGAGACTGTAACCCGAAACAGACCCTCTCCTGACCAAGTTGCTTTTGGTCATGGTATTTATCACAGCAGCAGACAAACCTACTAAAACAAAAGCACTGTAAGGAAAATAGGAAAAGGTAAGAAATGAATCCACCCCTGCCCAAGGGAAAGGAGGGGAAGTTACAAGGTAAAAGAGTGATGGCATCCAAAGATTTGCTCATCTCAAGATAGCAAGGTGCCTCCTCTAAAGGTGTTCCTTCTCAGAGTGGTTTCTGTTTGCTGTTATCATTAGAGAAAGAAGTTCGGGAAGACATGGAATGTCCTGTGATTAGCTGAAGAAACACTATGGGACTTCAGCTCTTCAATATAAATGTAAAACTCAGAATGGAAGCCTAGGGGGTTGGGAGCTGTTCCCAGCACCTTTCATTGAAGGGTGGACACTTTCCTTAATCGTGGTCTGCAATGAGATCATGGTGGGACCACACAATGAACCATCTGTAGGTCCATTGTGCATGACAACCACCAGAGGAAGAATCCCAAAGCAACCTCTGAGTTGCAGCAGAAAAGATGACCCTTCCGAAGTCTTTCTGGGAGCCTGTTCCTGGGATGGTGGAAGGTGTACCCACAAGGCCAGAAGCAGAAGCATCTCTTAGCCATTGCCTCAAGGATGCTGCAAGGAGACATACTACATGCCATCAGCAGTTCACAAACTGTTTCACCAGGGTGCCCATCCTGACAGATTCCAGGGGCAAATGCTCTAAATGGCTCTTGACAAATTATGGCTCAAGGAACAGGAGAAGTCACTGAAATTTACAAGACTGAAAACCTGCCACAAAAGATGCTTCTGCCCCATGCTTCAGCAGAAGGAAGCCTATACCTTGACGTAGGATCTAATGTTACTGGCTCAAGGCCCAGAGAACCCTAAGGCATTAGAATTCTAAGCCTAGGCCTGGAGAGATGGCTCAATGGTTAAGAGCACTGGCTGCTCTTCCAGAGGTTTTGAGTTCAAATCCCAGCAACCACATGGTGGCTCACAACCATCTATAATGGGATCTGATATCCTCTTCTGGCCTAGGCACATGCAGAGCACTCATACCTAAAAACAAAACAAAACAAAAACAAAAACAAAACAAAACAAACACAAAGAATTCTAAGTTCAGAGGGTTCCCACCACACAGGGCAACCTCAACACCACACGAACAACTGGTGGAACAAGTGTCCCAAAGGAGATGATGTGAAGCAGACAAAGCAGCTTTGGTGAGGGCTACCCCTAGAGGCTCCATCAGTGCAAGTCTATCCCTTGGTGGTGAGGGTATCCAAAAAGTTATTTGGAGAGATGTCTCAGTGGTTTAGAACACTTGCTGCTCTTATGGAGGACCCAAGTTTGGTTCCCAGCACCCACATGGGCACATGTAGCCACCTATAACTCCAGCTCTAAGGAATCAGACACTCTCTTCTGGCCTCTGAACATACAGGGTGCACATACAGAGAAACAGGCATACATACATACTTGTAAATTTTAAATGCAAACATGTAGCTAGGCATGGTGGTGCATACCTTGAATCCCAGTACCCAGGAGGCAGAGGCAGGTAGATCTCGGTGAATCCCAGGTAAGTCTGGCTTAGACAGTGAGTTTCCAGGCCAGCTAGAGCAAAACAGTAAGACCTTATCTCTAAATAAATGAATAATTTCTTCTAAGGTTATTTGCAGTGACAGGCATGGTAGTGCATATCTGTAATCCTAGTATTATGGAGGCCGAGCCAGCAGGTCCTCATGTTTGAGGCCAACTTGGTCTCTATACAGCAAGACTTTGAATGAATGAATGAATGAATGAATGAACGAACAAACGAACGAATGAACGAACAAATAAATCAGCCAAAATAAAATGGCCAATTTATTTTGTGGCTTTCCCAAAGTCCTAACTTCCAGTGCCGGGGAGATGGTTTGGTGTTTACGAGGGCTTGCTGCTCTAAAGGGCCCAGGTTCTTGGCCAGCACCCACATCAGACATCTGACAACAGTCTGTAACTTCAGCTCCAAGGGATCCAACACTCCCCCTCTGACTTCTAGGGGCACTCACAAACATGTGGCATTCATTCACACAGACACACAGACACATAAGCAATAATAAAGCTTGGAATAAATATAAACTGTGCAAACGTCCATCTCCCATGCAGCCTAAGATCCATCCCCTCAGGGCAGCACTTGCCCTCTCCTCACACAGAAATGCTAAGCCAATCTTACCTGATCTACTGCTAAAATTCATCCAGGCAATAGGCCAGGGGTGCAACTCGGTGATGGAGTAGCTAACATATGTTTAGCATGTTAGAGGCCCTAGTATTAGTCCCAAACACACACACCACCCTCCCACACCCACTCCCCACCTCCCCAGCCTCACATGTGGTTCAAAAGACCAAAAAAAGAAAACAATAAACAAAAACAAGGGCACTGGTTCTCAACCTGTGGGTCAGGATCCCTGGGGTCAAAGGACCCTGTCTTGTGTCAAATATTCTGCATATCAGATATTTACAGTGCAATTCATAACAGTAGCAAAATTACAGTTATGAAGTAGCAACAAAAATAATTTTATGGTTGGAGGTCACCACATGAGGAACTGTATTAAAAGGTGGCAGCAGTAGGAAGATTGAGAGCCACTCACTAAGGTGTTAACTACAGGTCCTGCCTGGAGTGGTGACTAAGAACTAGGTGAAATGACATTACAGGTGATGCCTGTGGGTGAGACGGCACAGATGTCTAGATGTCCCCAGGGTTACTGGACATTTCTTTCCCTAACAAGGACTTCCTTCTTCCCACTTCTCCCTAGTGTTAATAGACACCTCTATCTCCATGGTTAGTAAGGAGGAAGGTGCAGTTCACTGGGCATCTCACAACCATGCTGTTACTTGTTTTTACAGGGCTTAGTAAAAAGAGAACAGACTTAAACACCAATAAATAGACTTAAATACATCAGAAAATGTGATCTGTGGCCTACAAAATAACCCAGCTTGCCATGTGTCTGCTATGCAAGCCTGCAACCCAAGTTCGATCCCCAAGCCCCACATAAAGGTAAAAAAGAATGGGCTCCACATGTACAGTGGCACACACGTGCACATGTGCAGCTTGCGCACGCGCACACACTCACACGCATGCACACACACACACACACACACACACACACACACAAGAATAATAAATGAAAGCTGTTTTAAATTTTTAAATACTATCTGAGCTGGGGGTGTAGCTTGGTTGGTGAAGTGCCTGCCTGGTATGCAGGAGACCCTGGGTTGGATCTGGGGGTGAATGCCTGCAATCCCAGCATTTGGGAGGTAGAGGGAGGCAAGAGGATCAGAAGCTCAAGGTCATCTTTTGCTAAGTAGCAAGTTTAAGACCAGTCTGGCCTATATGAAGGGGGTGCGTGGCAGTGGGGTACAGGGTGAGGTGGGGGTGGAGAGATGACCATGTATCTTAGAAGAGAAATCCCTAATGGAATTAGGATTGTTTTCAGACCTTTAATAAATAGATAAATCTAAAACCAGCCACTGAGGTGTCTCTGTTTTCTATTTAACTCTTGTTCTGTTTGTTTATTTAAGCCCCCCTTATATGCCCTCTAAATTTCAGCCTTAGATAAAACATGATCTCAAAATGCTAAACTTTTCAAAGCTGTTTCAATCCACATGTTGGCTTTCCCCTAAATTTCTATTTGGGTCACATGACTTAAGCCCTTCGGTTTTGTTGACAAAAGGGCGTGCTCACATAAAAATAATAATTTCCATTGAGACCAACTAAAAATAACAGGGGGATGACTGTATCGTGGTTTCCTATTATCTTAACCACATATGAATGGCAAGAAATGTTAAAAAAAAAAATCCCAAGTAAATTACAAACTGACTCCATCACAGCTAGGATATGCAAATAGAAATAATGTTCGGGGTTCTAGTGCAACTTTACTCACCTTTAGGGAAAATATACCTATGTTTGAAATCCCAGCCCTGTCCTCCAGCACGTGAAAGTATAACCGTGGGTGCTGGGAAATGCAGTTTTTTTGTTTTGTTTTGTTTTGTTTTCCTGACGGCACATGTCAGGCTATCTCAACACGCCAGGAAGTGGACTGGAGAGAGCGATACTGGCACCAGGCTGCTCTGCGGACAAGCGTGGATGGTGACCTACCCGTGCCCAGGAAGTCTTCCACTACGCAGAGAGGAACACGCTGAGCACAGGTTGTCTATGGAGCCGGAAGAACTTCCTCCCACTCCACACCATCTGGAAGAACAGTCTGTGCAGGCCGAATCAGGTCACAAGGAAAACCCACCCGAAGAGTCCCTCCAAAGTCATCTCTGGGGACTACGGAAGCGACCCCGAGAGCGGGAATCCCAAGTCTCCGTTCACAGGGGACCGGCCTGGGGACCTGATGGAGTCCACCCTGCTCGCGGCTCGGCTGACGACACTGCCCGGGACCGCGTGGCGGGGCGGGGTGCCGCGCACCGCGCCATGTAAGGGAAGATCTCCCAGGCAGTGGCGGCTCCGGATGCCACCGGAGGCAGTCAGCGTAGACGAGTCCCCGCGCCCACGTGGAGCCCTTCACGGCCACGCGTGGCAAGAGTACCCGGGTCACCCGTGCTCACACCCCCTCGCTGTTGCATCATGCACCATGCCGTGCCTGCAAAGGACCAAGATGGACTCGGAAGAGGTGACCGGAACACGGGTGTGCGTCCCACGCACGTATCCCCGGAGATGGAGAGGTAAAGAAGAACCCTCGCCTCGCTTGAGCGGCCACGCCAGACCCTGGGTTCCCACACACAGAGAGGTGACCCAGGCTTTTAGAGCTTTCTGGACATTCACCCGAGTCGCGTACTCACCGAGAAGGCAACGGGATGCTGAGCTGGGTGGGGACCGCTGGTAAAGAACCGCTCACACCTGCTGGAGGAGGGGATGGCGCGCGCGGGAGGGATCCGAGCCGGTTTCATCAGCCGCGCGCCGCCCTCCGCGGGCCCCGCGGCCACGGCCAGTGTTGCGCGTCACCTTCTCGGCCACCAATGACAGCGCCGCGCGGCCGCGCCCCTGTGGGCGGGGACACCCGAAACCGGGCTTTCCCTGTCGCTTGTCCTTGGTCCCCAGAAGCTTCAAGCCTGCTTGGGCCAGAGTTGGTGGGTAACAGAGGCTGAGCTGTGCCAACCCCCACATGGAGAGCCATTGACAACTAACCTTACCAGGTTTCATGCTCCAAACTGGATGAGAGACACACTTTAAAGAAATTTTAGGACTTGGTTGTAAATCTTTTGTCGTTGGACTTCTTTACAATAATGCCCTAGTTAACGCCTCAGCCTCGCCCTTGTCAGGAAAGGCCCCAAAACCCCTCCCTTTGATATGGTACTTCCTCGCTAGGGCCAGTGGTGGCAGCTCACCCTGGAGGGACTCACCCCAGGCTTAGTACCCAAATCTCTTCTTCGCCTCCCAGACTCCTTCAGATCTCTGCTCCAAAATCAAGAACTACAGTCTATGGGGCTGAAGAGATGGTTCAGTGGTCAAGAGCGCGGACTGCTTTTCCAGTTCAATTCCCAGGACCCATATGGTGGCTCACAACTGTCTGTAACTCAAGCATATGATGCACGGACATATGCAGACAAAACACAAATACACAAAAAAAAGCTTTTAAAAATTAGATGCATATACATAAAGGCCCAATAATCATGGGACATGGGGTGAGGGGAACAGACCATATAAATACCGCCATGGCCTCGCAGTCTTCGTAGGAAAAAAAAGAGAAAAGGATGATATGTGTGTTCTTAAGCGTCCTTTATCAATAATGGGGGTCATTGTCAGCCACAGATATGATATTCCTGTGGAATTAACCAATGATTTATTAATTTATACTTCCCAGCAGACAGTTTTAATGAACACATAGAGGGAGGTCGATGACATAGGAACACTTTGAGCAGTGTTTGGAATTATAATAAGGCACCAAACACACGTTGTTTTAAAACAGCGAATGGAAAAATCACGCAGTGATGAAATGATATGACCGGTATGCCGATCTTGTAAGGAGGTCTCCTGAACTTTTGGAAGCCTTTATCAGCGGATCTCACTGTAAAGGGTATCCCAGTCTTCACAGAGGGAGAGCCTCTAATCTATCAGAGCCTGCCAGCTTTGCCTTCAGCATCCAATGAGAACTTGACCACTTCATTTATTGTGTGTCCTCTATGAATTATTTCATTGCCATTTATATAAAAAAATATGTTTTCTGAAAAATTACAGGCTGTCCTTGTTTGGGACTAAGTTAGTATACTAGGCTCCCACAGAGCAAGCTGAAAATCAAAATGGTAATGTCCCTCCCACACCACCAGGCTGGGTGATGGTGGTGCTCACCTTTAGTCCCAACACTTGGGAGGCAGAGGCAGGGGAATCACTATGAGTTCAAGGTCAGCCTGGTCTACAAGCGCTAGTTCCAGGATAGGCTCCAACCATACACAGGGAAACCCTGTCTAGAAAAATAAAAGGACAAAACAAACAAAAAAATTCCACACCACCAAGCTGAAACTAAACTGACTTTCCAAGAAATTAGGCTAGCCAGTTTAAACTATCAGAATAATGAGTTCCCTCTGCCTAGACCCTTAAACAAAAGAGAATCCTGAAGCAATGTTAATCAGTTGGTTTTCTGGTGTGCCTTCCCCCACCTCTAGTATACAGGGAGAGTGACTTTAAAGTGTTTTCTTCAGCTCCTTTCTGTATATAACATAACTTCGCCAAGTGACCATGGAGGTTACAAGATGGCATCAGTTCCCCTGGAGCTGGCGTTATAGGTGATTGTAAGCCTCCTTGTGGGTGCTGGGAGGCAAACCCGGGATGAGCAGCCAATGCCGCTCTTAGCCAATGAGTCGTCTCTCCAGCTCCTGATTTTTTTTTTTTAAACTGACTTTTGGCTTGAAAACCAAGATATTCCACATTTTAAAAAAACCAACCTGTATTTCACCCTCCTAGGAGGTTTTTGCACAGTGCTCAAGTTCAATGATCCCATTAAGCAGCTGGCCTTCCGACCAACAAGAGGAAGCCCTCAGTGACCATGCTCATGAAAGTGTGTAGTGGTTTGAATGAAAATGGTTCCTATAGGCTCTTAGGGAGTTGCACTATTAGGAGGAGTGGCCTTGTTGAAGGAAGTGTGTCACGGAGGGTGGGCTTTGGGGTTTCAGAAGCTCAAGCCAAGCCCAGGGTCACTCTCTCTTCTTGGTGCCTGCTGATCCCAACGCAGAACTCTTGGCTCCTTTTCCAGCACCATGTCTGCCTGCATACTGCCATGCTTCCTGCTATGAGGACAGCAGACTAAACCTCTGAACTATAAACCAGCCCCAATTAAATGTTTTCCTTACATGAGTTGCTGTGGTCATGGTGTCTCTCACAGCAATAGGACAGTTGCTAAGGCAAAGTGACAAGGATCAGTTTGAATCAGGGAAATTCAGTTGTGGTCCAGGTCACACAGAGGATGCTATTAATCCTGCCTCAATACTGTAACAAATGGTAAAAGTCCAAAGGAGCCATGAGTGAGAGGTCTCCATCACAGCTGGTTGAGCCAAGATTCCAGAAACCCTGAAGGGGAAAGGTCACTGGAATTTAGCCCTTGGTGAATACCTTGTCAGGTCAGGGTGTTAAAAGTCACATCCTCGTCTAGCATCATTAGACAGCATGAGACACTAAAATACCTAGACTCGGCAAGACAGGTGCAGGCTGGAACTCTGACCCACTCCCTAACAGATCCTGGCCTGGGAAGAATGTCCTTGTTTACTATCATCCTTGGTTTCTGCACTTTCCAGTAGAAATATTGTTAATTGCATCCAGATACAAATTGCATGGTGAATATGGAAAACCTATATAAAGGTATACATAGACTTACACACACATAGTCAACACATATTTGTGTCTATAAAGGTACAAATATGACTGGAGAGATGACTTAGCAGTTAAGAGCACTGGCTGCTCTTCTAGAGGACCTGGATTCAGTTTCCAGCACCCACATGGTGGCTATCAACCATCTGTAACTCCAGTCCCATAGGTTCTGATGCCCTCTTCTGACCTCTTTGGGTGACAGGCATGTACTTAGTACACAGCCATACATGCAGGCCTAACACCCATACACATACTTTTGTTGTTGTTGTTTATCTGTTTGTTTTGTTTTTTGAGTCAGGGTTTCTCTGTGCAACAGCCTTGGATGACCTGGAACTCACTCTGTAGATCAAGCTGCTCTTGAACACACAGAGATCCACCTGCCTCTGCCTCTTGAGTGCTGGGATTAAAGGCATGCATCACCACTGCTCTGCTCATATAAAAATTTCAAAATTAATTTTTAATCATGTATAGGTCTATGTGAGTGTGTGCCATGTGTTTGGGTACCCATGGAGTCCAGAGATGTTGGGTCCCCTGGAATTGAAGTGAGAGGCAATTTAGCACCCAGCTTGGGTGTTGGAAATTGAACTTGGGTCCTCTGGAAAAGCAATACATGCTCTTAACTGTTAAGTCATCTCAGCACAAAATAAAATAATGTTTTAGGTGCAAAGTCTCTTCGATAAATCCTGTTAGAATAATGGATCTCCACATGGCAAGAAATAAGATAAGATAAAGGTACAGAACACATGCCACCTTAATCAAAAATTAACTTCAAATGAACTGTGGTGGTTTGAAGATGACTGTCTCCTATGAGCACACTTGAATATTTGGTCCCCAGTTGGTTTCACTATTTGGGTAGATTTGTGAGCTCTGGCCTTGCTGGAGGAACAATGTCAGTTAGGACTAGTTTTCTACAATCTCTATGAATTGCTCTTGTCACAGTGTTTGCTACAGCAATAGAAAACTAATATACTCACCATAGGACACAAAATTCAAAAGCCCAAAAGACATGAGCTAAAATCTAGGTGACTTTGGGTTTGGTGGGATCTTTCCTTTCTTGTGTTATAGGTGTCAAACCTAGGGCCTAACACATAGGAGATAATTACTTCATCACTGAGCCACAAACCCAGACATAGTGAAAACTTTTTAGACATACCAAGAAGAATTAATTGATAAGTTATTACATTTTAAAGCCTCTCTACAAAAGATATTTCTGTGAGATTGAAAAAAGACAATCCACAGACTGGATGCTAAATACAGGCATAATAAAGGCCTAGTGTTCAAAAATTTACAAAGAGCCCTTAACACTCAACAATATCAAACCCTGAGGATATGAGTGTGTGTGTGTGTGTGTGTGTGTGTGTGTGTGTGTGTGTGTGTGTGTGTGTAGTTGCACATGCATGCACAAACCTAGCACCTTCTGTATTGCCCCTCAACCATGAACACAGACAACTGAAGTGTCTGGAGGAATTTGGTGGAAATATATTATCTAAGTTAGTTTCTGTTGTTGAGTTGAATACCATGAACAAAAAGCAACTTAGGGGGAGAGGATGTATGTCATCCTACAGTTTGAGGTGGGAATTTGAGGCAAGAACTGAAGCAGAGGGCATGGAGGAATGCTGCTTACTGGCTACTCCCCCATGGCTTATTCAGCCTTTTGTTTTCTTTACTACCCAGGACCACCCAGTGACATCACCCACAGTGAGCTAGGCCCTCCCACATCACTTATCAGTCAAGAAAACGCCTCACAGGTTTGCCTACAGGCCAGTTTGATGAAGGCATTTACTCCATTGAGGTTCCCTCTTCCCAGACCACTCCAGCTTGTATCCAGTTGACAAACAGCACACAGGTGTTATTCTCCATTACTTGAATTGAACTTTAGTTACATCCTTTAACCTATCTGTGGGTTTTTTCTTTTTTCTTTTTTCTTTTTTTTTATGCGCACTGGTGTTTTGCCTACATGTATGTCTGTATGAGGGTATCAGGAATCCTGGAACTGGAGTTACACACAGTTGTGAGCTTCCATGTGGGTACTGGGAACTGAACCCAGGTCCTCTGAAAGAACAGTCAGTGCTCTTAACCACTGAACCATCTCTCCTGCCCACTGAGGGGTTTTCCAATCCAAGTGTCCATCGGATACTTCCTGCTGCCTTTCTGTTGCTACAATGGATCACTTAGTCTTTGGCCAGGAAAGTGTACACATTGAGTCACAGCGGTTGTCTGTGTTCATTGTTGTTTTTGTGAGCTGTCAGCCCAGAGAAAAATCTGACTACACAAACCAGAGGTATGGCTCAGCTGTTAAGAGCAAGCTGTTGCAGAAGACCAGAGTTCATCCATGTTAGGCAGCTCCCTAACTGCCTGGAACTCCAGCTTGTGTGGGTCCAACACTCATGTGCACATACCCACACACGAACACATAAACACATATGCAAAATTTAAGATGGAGGGAAAAGTTCTTTACACAACATAGGACTTTCTGGACTATTTAGTAAAATAAGGACAGCCTTTATGGCTAGCCTTAACCAATCTTAATGATGTCCTTAGGAAAGATTAGGAAAGGATGGAGACAGGAGCCAAGGTGCTTCCTTTCCATGTGAGAGAACAGAGGGAAGCTGCCTTGGAGTCAATGAGAAATGGCTCCAAAGAAACCAACCCCACAGACCCTTCAACCTTGATCTCTGAGAGTCTAGAACCCTGAGACCATTGATGATGTCTGTATGTTCACCTCCTGGTCTGTGGGGTTTGTCATGATAGCCCAAGGAAGCTAACATGGTGCAAGCCATATTTAAGAAGAGGGTCTATAGTCAGAGCTGAAGTAAATATAAACATCACCTACTGGTGCTTAACCTGACTTTACAGTCTGGTTGAGCCCACACAGTCAAGGTCACAGGTCACAGAGACAGAGCCAAGCCCTCAGACTGAACACCAGTCTATCAGATCACTTTTTCCCTTTCCGTTTCTTTTTATTTTTCTTTCTTTTTTTTTTGTGTGGGGGGGGGGGGGGGGTGGTTTTGGTTTTTTGAAACGGGTTTCTCTGTGTAGCCTTGGCCATCCTGGAACTCTGTAGACCAGCCTGGCCTCAAATTCACAGAGATCACCTGCCTCTGCCTCCCAAGAGCTGGGATTAAAGTCCTGTGCCACCATCGCCTGGCTCCATTCACTTTTGTTTTAAATAAGTTTGTGCCTTTTTGAGCATTTCCTACAATCATTGTTCTCCTTCTTGGCCCACATGTTCAACAGGAAAGATGGAGAAGCTCCCCACCACCCCTGGCCTGCATCATTTGTCACTGGGCAGATGTGCTGCCAAGCCAAGCACTGCTCTTGCTCTGGACAGACAAGAGCACAATGCTATCAGCCCAGAGTCTATTGCCTCCTGTAGACTGCAGAGTAGGGGAAATGGAATTTTTGCCATCAGGCAGGCGTGGGTGTGAAAACTGGACATCATTACTAATCAAATGGCAAACCTTGGTCAAGTTACTTGATTAAGTCATAAAGGAAGATAACAGTTTTCCCATTTGACCTTTCTGACGATATTGTGTCCTAGGCTGTGTCAACACCATGAGCTCTGACCTAACTCTCTCTCTTGTATCTGTCCTCTCCCCTTGACAGAAGGCAGGTTATCTGGACTTGGACCTCCATCTCTGTCTCCACTAAAATACACCTGCACCGTTGAGCCAGAGAAGGGTGCCTGTGGCCCTTACTAGTCTTCTATCTGGCACCTGGGGGTAACTCATTGGACTCAGATTCTTTGGGGGGGCTTAATTTCTGCAGGCAGTTAGCTTGACAGAAGCCATTCTCTTTTTTGGCCCGATAGAAAGTGTGCCAGCTGGGGCTACACCCAGGCGCAATGCTGCATGAAGACAGACAAAGCATCGAAGATTTCAGCTCTCAGCCAGAGAGAGCTCAGTGGGTAAACAGCAAGCCCCATAACCCGAGTTTGATCACTATTCCTCATTTTTCACAATGGAAGAAGAGAGCCCATTCCCAAAAGTTCTCTGACTTCCACATTTGTGCCATCACATCACACATGCTTTTCATTGGCACACCACACACACACACACACACACACACACACACACACACACACACACACACTCACACACACTAATCATGACAAAAAAGTAAATTCTAATTAAGTCTGCTTATGCTATAGTACAAAATAAAATAAATAAATATTTCAGTTCTTTTTAAAATCCCAGAAAATGTCCACTTGGTAAAACAAATCTCTCTCTCTCTCTCTCTCTCTCTCTCTCTCTCTCTCTCTCTCTCTCTCTCTCTGGCTTTTGCTAAACACCTCAGGCTAACTTCGAACTCAGAGTCTTCCCTCTCTACCTCCCAGGTCTGGGATTACGGGTGCGTGTGGACCACACCTGGTTCAACTACATAATCTTTATACAAAAACATCACAGGTTTCTACAGTTTGGGCCCAATCCTAAACAGTCCGTTCCTGCTTTAAGTTGGTCCCACATCTCAGCCTTGGAATGAGGTCCCTGCCTTTGTATCTGACATCAAACACCCCTGCTGCAAGTATAGACAAGCAGGACACAGTGCAGTGCAGTGGCTGAGAGCACAGATGGCGCAGACAGCCAAGTGTGTGTGGCTTTCAGGAAGTAACCAGCCCCTCTCAGCCTTAGTTGCCTCATCTAAAATATGCATGCGACTTCTAATGAGCTGCTGGCAGAACAGAGGTAAAGGCTGCTGGAGCCTGTGCATTGCCTGGACAGAATAATAATGAGTCCATAAAAGTTACCGTTTATTATTATCGCTGTCATAAAAAAAAAAAACTTTCTCCTAACGTATACTTTGCTGATATAAGGAAATACCAGTTAACTGCCAGTAATTATTTTATCCTTTAGTTGCTAGTGTGGAGTGTGGAGACAACTATGGGGTGATGGCCTTTGTAACTAGCTTTTTGTTGTAAACAAATAACTAGTCCCACCCTAACAAACAAACCACTTCAACTATCTACAAATGGCCGATTGTAACTCAGAGCAGGGCGCTGCACTAGTCAGGGTTCTCTAGAGTAACAGAGCTTACAGATTGAATCTCTCTCTATATATATATATATATGTGTGTGTGTGTGTGTGTGTGTGTGTGTGTGTGTGTGTGTGTATGTATTGACTTA
This sequence comes from Cricetulus griseus, assembly GCF_003668045.3. Classification (NCBI taxonomy): domain Eukaryota; kingdom Metazoa; phylum Chordata; class Mammalia; order Rodentia; family Cricetidae; genus Cricetulus; species Cricetulus griseus. The sequence goes on from NC_048597.1 coordinate 84,259,452, forward strand.
CAAGCTGCTGTCCAGCTAATCCAATAATGGCTTTCTATGAACAGAAACAAGAATCCAGTAGTTGCCCAGACTGGATGTCTTAGCTGGTCTTCAGTAGATGCTGGAATCCTGAAGAAGTAGGTTCCAATGCCAGTGAAGGAACGGACTTGGTATCAAGGCGAGGGGAAAGCAGGCAAAGAACAAAACCTTCCTTCTTCCATGCCCTTACATAGACTTCCAGCACAAGGCATGGCCCAGATTAGATCTGAATTAAAGATCTGGATTAAGGATGTCTTCCCACCTTGAAGATCCAGATTAGAAGTGGGCCTTCCTGCTTCAAATTAAGCAAAAATCTCTCAGAGGTGTGCCCTCCATTTTTGAGTGTTAGTTCCAGATGTAGTCAAGTTGACAACAAGAATGGCTATCACAGCCACTGGTTCGGACCAGGGTGTTATCTATATATAGCAGGATTCCTCAGCCAGGCCACCATGCACATTTGGGCCATGTTGGAGACAGTTGCCCTGTGCCTCATAGGATCCTTGGCAGGACTTGTTGCCTCCATTCATAGACACCAACCACTTGCACCCATCTTAGGTAAAAGTGAGATGTTGCCAATATCCTTGAAATCAACTCACCCCACATGCCAGTTAGTTTTTGTCAGTGTGACACAAACCTAGATGCTTCTGGGAAGACAGAATCTCAACTGAAGAATTGCCTCCCTCAGATTGGCCTGTGAGCATGCCTCTGAGGTATTTTCTTGATTTCTGTTGCTGGGGAGGAGCCCAACCCACTGGACAGTGCAACCTTTGGATGGTTGGAGTCTGGGCTGTATAAGGAAGGTAGCTGAGTAAGTCATGGGAAGCAAGCCAGTAAGCAGCATTCCTCCATGGTGTCTGCTTCAGTTTCTGTCTCCAGGTTCCTGCCTTGGCTTCACTCAGTGATGGATTGTAACTTGTAAATCAAAGAAACCTCCTCCTCCCTCAAGTTGCTTTTGATCAGTGTTTGTCATAGCAATAGAGAAGCCAACTAGGACACTCCTTAATGGAGAGTCACTGGACTAGAGAAATATCTGGTTGTCTTGTCATAGACATTGGGTTTTAGCTATAAATGAAAAAAGAAAGCATAAACTCACCCAGGAGGCAGGGCTGAGTCAGTGGGTTGCCATCAGGTTAATGGAGCCATTGTCTACAGACCAGATGTCTTTGTGTTACCTACTACCAAGGTCCATGTCAAGTAGGGTTTATATTCTTCCTGTGTTGTGGAGAGCCTTTGGGCAAAGAATCTTGAAGACATGCAGATGAAAAGTTATGTCTGGACAGTAAAGTGAACAGTGGCAGTGGAAGCAGCCAGGTGGTGTGGTGTGTGGTACTTTGAACGCTATTGGCCCCCATCAGCTCATACAGAATGGCACTATTAGAAGGTATGGCTTTGTTGGAGGAAGTGTGTCACTGTTGGGGCAGGCTTTGAGGTCTCTTTGGCTCAAGCTTCACTCTGCATCAGAATCGACTTTCCATTGCCTTCTGATCAAGATGTAGCCTCCTCTATGTTTGCCTGCATGACACCATGTCCCACCATGATGATAATGGATGGAATCACTGAACTGCAAGTGAGCCACCCCAATTAAATGTTTTCCTTTATAAGCATTACTGTGGTCATGGTGTCTCTTCACAGCAATAGAAACCCTGACTAAGCCAAGTGGTTATTCCTCAAGGTGGTTATTCTGACACTGCTGCCTCCATTGTGTTGGTCAGTGGGTAATGTGTTTTACCTACCAGCAGCCTTGGAGATTCTGCTGTCTTTATACACATTACTGTCGTTTCTGCCACCTCCCCTGGCACAACAGGAAATCATATTTCAGAAGATTCCACTCTATTGGAGATGAAAACATAGTTCTTGGCTTTTGCAAAGTGAGTTTTCAGAACATCTCTCCATCCCCCTCGAACATCTCTGGAATAGAAACACCCCATTCTTAGGGCTGGGGAGATGACTGAGTTGATGACATCCTTTCTGGGGGAGATAAAGACTTGAGGTCCCCAACACTCACATAAAGAAACCTGGGTGCAGTGCTGGGGAGGCAGAGGCGAGAGGGTTCCTGGGGCTTCATGATCAGAAGCAGGAGTAACTATTATTCTTTGGTAGGAACCATTCGATTGCAGCTCATCCACAAGATTCACAGTGCCATCAGTCTTGAAATTTTTGAATTTCACTGTCATGTATCTGGATAGTTTAGAATTTGGGGTAGAAGGACAGGTTGCTGAAGTCAGGTCCTCAGAATCTGCCTCACAGTTCTCATGAGTTTCTTGTACATCATCTCTCTCCATTGGTAGAAGTGATGGGTTTTGCAGATTACAAGAAAGAACCATTGCCAGCCGCGATTTCAACCCTGCAAAGGCCTCAGACTGGCTCTGCTTCGGTCTAGTAGCCAATCATCCGTGCCTCTTGCTGATTCCCCAGAATGGTGTTTTCTATTCAGGGTCATACACTCACCTCTACAGGGCCTGGGGCCCAGGAGAGAAGTGGATTGGCAGTTTCTCCAGCATCACAGAGACAGAGGCAGCTCCCAGAAGAAGGGCATCCATCGTATGAGTGGACACGTAAAAACTGTGTGTCCTCCACCTCTCTCAGTCTAGTTGTCTGTTCTAACAGGGCCCTTGGGGGCCATCCTGCAACACCTTCTGTGATTTCTCCAGCTATTTCTTGTCCTGGGCAATGTTGCCCATATACAACCAATAACCTTAATGCCTGTCACTCAGCCTCACACTCTACTACCTTAGGCCCTTATCACTCCAGACACTTGTCACATTTTCTCTTCTGGCCTTCTCTTTCGTGCAACCTAGGGAACAAGATGGAAGGACACTATGTGAGCTACAGAGCTAGCTCTCAAATGACCCCTCCTTTCCTCTTAATTATGGCCTTGACCCAGACTTGTAGACTTGAACCTTTCCTGTGTGTTGAGTTCCTTCTTGGAAAATTCCCTTGTCTTTAATGCCACCAAACCCTCGGCAAGATCAGCTGAACACTCTCTAAGTGTTCCTACCAGGTTAGCCAAGACAACTCATCCACACATAAGCAGGAATCACTGCTGCATGGGTTTCAAGAAAATTATTTTATCATTGGCTCCATTTCCTGGGTAAGATTTCTCTGGATATGGTTATCAGTTAGTTGTTCCAAATAGCTTGTTGACCCTGAAGGGCTACCCAGCTGACTGGATAGAACTGGCATTTTTATTGCCTCATAGTCATCTGAACAAACAGCACAAGGATGGCACTGGCATAATGACCCACCCAGAGTCACACAGTCCTGTCCTCACTCTGGCATACAGAAGCTGCTATTCTGGATCCTTGTTGGAGTGTGAGCCTTTAAAAGCCTGGGATGGAACTGCAGCCAGAGCCATAGCCCTGGACTTGCTTTGGCCTTGGCCTTGGCCTTAGCCTCTGGCTAGCTTCACAGACCTTGGCAATGTGGGGAAAGTGTATTACCAAGCTTATTTTGTGCAGTGGAGGGAAGTCAACTGAACTTGTGTTGGGTGTCTTCTTGGACTTTATGGGGGCTCTGATAGTCTCAGTGTATACATTCAAAGTGTCAGGTGGCTGCATTGTCTTCAGGCAAAACACATGCTCCTTCCCTTTCAGAGTGTCCATTTTGACAGAGATTTCTTGAAGCCACTTTTGTGTCATTTTCTGGTCTGGTTATATGTGGTGTGGTGTGGTGTGGTGTGGTGTGGTGTGGTGTGGTGTGGTGTGGTGTGTTTCTTGGATTTGGCTGTCTGTATGGGAACCTGTGAGTCCCAAAATGCCAGGATCCAAAAGAAGAGGTCCCAGAACCAAAGATGAGGTTCGTAGGTAGATTTACTTTACCACCACAAAGACCAAAAATGACAAATTGAGCCTTTTTGGTTTGTTCTTCCTTTGAGAAGCTTCGATCTGACTTTCTCTGTTCCCATGGGGACTGGGAATATGGCTCAGTAAAGTGCCTGCCAGGGCAGCTGGAGAATCTGAGTTCAGACCCTTATAATCCACATTAAAAACCAAAACCTGGACATGGCATCACATACTGGTAATTCCTGGGCTGGTGGGTCAGGTAGAGATAGGTAGGTTCCTGATGCTCATTGGTCAGCCAAACTAGCTGAATTCATTGAGAGACCGTCTCAACAAAGACTTTTTGTCCTTCTGCCATGTGAATGCTGGGGACTGGCTCCAGGTCACCAAGCTTGCCAACAAGTGCCCTTACCCGCTGGGCCATTTCTCGGGCCCTCCTCACAGTATTTTGTTGAGACTTCCACATGCACGCTATCACACACACACACACACACACACACACACACACACACACACCAAATAAATGTGTTTTTAAAATTTTGTTTGATACAAGAAAGGTGAAGAACAATCAAGGAAAAACATCTAACACTGACACCTGGCCTCCACGGAGATAGACACACATGCGCATATGACCCCACACACATGCACACAGCCATATTAACAAGTGTGTATGCCATACATCACAACATCCCCACATACATGCTGTATGCAAGGGGTGCAGTAAAGAAACTGCCATCATGACCGCTTGGTGGTCCAGCTAAGCGGGAGGTTTTTTTGTTTGTTTGGTTTTTTATTTATTTTTATTTACATGTTTTTTAATTAATAATAAGCTTGCTTCACATGTCAATCCCAGCTCCTTCTCTCTCCCCTCTCCTCCTTCACCCCATCCCCCTCTGCTCCCCAGGGAGGGTGAAGTCCTCCATGGGGGATCTCTAAAGTCTGTCATATCATCCCAGGCAGGGCCTAGGCCCTCCCCCACATGTCCAGACTGAGAGAGCATCCCTCCACATGAAATGGGATCCCAAAGTCCATTACATCAGGGATAAATACTGGTTTACTACCAGAGGTCCCATAGATTGCCGAGGCCTCCTCACTAACATCCATGTTTAGGGGGGTCTGGATGAGTCCCATGCAGGCCTCCCAGCTACTAGTCTGGGGGGTTATTGTAAGAAAAAGAGAGAGAAAGTATGTCCAGAAGCATCTGGAAGAGTCCAGAGCAGAGAGAAAAAGAAAGCAGACTGCACATGGCCAGGAATATCTGCAAGGGAAGGGTGAACAGCAAAAGAAAAGAATAGTGAACAAGAAGAGAGAGAAAATGGTGAGGAGGGGGTGGAGCAGAGGGAAAATGGGTATCTGGGAGGAGGGAAGCCTGCAGAGGCCAACACGGACTTTGGAATGTACAGCACGGGCCTGTGAGTAGGGACCAAGGGAGCCTGGAAGCCAGCATGGGCTTTGATGTTCAGCCACAGGCATATGTCAATGGAGCCATTTGTCCCTCCTGCCAGAGTTGAGGGAAATGATTCCTTGTGACAGATGAGGACCGGTTTCACCAGTTCCTGAGGAATGCTGGCTTTCAAACTCATTTCTTGATATTTGGACTGCCTGAGACCTAACACATACCAACAAATATTTAGAAGAAGGAGAGGAAGAAGCAAAGAGATCCTAGGTTTTCTTGTTAAAGCTTATAAATGAAAATTTAATATTACATTGGGTGTAGCTGTTAACATGTGGATTGACTACTGGTGGAATTTTAAGAGTTGAGAGATAGAGACCTTAGCTTAGGCTACTCTGACCTCAAGTGTGTTTGAGGCATTGCCTGAATGCACAAAAAAATTTCTTCCCATATTTGGAATGCATCACCAATCAAAAGCAACAATCTGTTGGCTGTAAACTATGGGCAGCTTCTCAACACCAGCATGGCCTTGTTCACCTGTGGGGAACATGTAGGCTCTTGTTCTTCCTCCCCACTGACCTGCAGTCTCCCTTACCAAAGCACACAGATGTCAACACTACCCCTTATCTGTATATCTTTCCTCCATCTTGCTCATGCCTGGTACTTACTTCCAAGGATCACTAGGGCAGCCACCGAGGAGCCTCACCTGAAGCCAGCATCTCCTTGACTAAACACCAGTGTCCTAAACAGAAGTCATTTGGCATCCTTGTTTATCTGCCCTGAATGTGAAGCCATTGGCTGTAATCTCAGCACTATTTCTGTAACCTCAACACTGAGAGGGCAGAGGCAGGAGAATATGAGGTCAAGACAAGTCTGAACCACACAGGGAGACCTTGTTTCCAACTTTTAAAGAGGGCTGAGGATGTAGCTTGGCAGGTAAATGGTTGACTAGTATGTATAGGATCCCAGCTTCAGTTCAATCCCTATTCTTCTAAAGGTAGGGTGTGTGTGTGTGTGTGTGTGTGTGTGTGTGTGTGTGTGTGTGTGTGTGTGTGTGTATGGTGTGTGTAACTAACTACACAGAAGAACACACCATCAGATTAGAGCCATGAGTGGCAGTGTCAGAGCATGCCATTGGCAGGCATGGCTTCTGACAATGAGACCAGCTGCCTTTTGGTTGGCTGCAGTGGAGTATCCTATAGTGCTGTTGCTGCTAACTCTTCCTTCTATTGTGTATGGTGCACATTTGAAAATAGAACAAATACTGTGCCTACCAGTTGGAAAAGGCATGCAGCTGACCAATACAGGCTAGCAAACCTGTATTGGCTCCACCTGTAACCCATTTGAAGGACTTTGTCTCATTTTCTCCCTTTACTCCTATGTACAACAGGAACAAAACTACCATCTATCTGTCCATCTGTCCATCCATCCATCTACCTACCCATCCGTCATCTTTTGGGACTTTTCTATTGGCTCTATAACAAGACAAATGGGTCTTTAGGGCCCTCAATGGGGAATCAGTGGTTGGAGGTACATTTTAGCAGAAACTTCCTGGGGGAAATGCTTTAAATAAAACAATGCTCACCATGTATCCACATATTCAAAATCCTTTCTAGCACCATTCCATCTCACTATTAGTGAGTCCCGTAGGATGGGCACTATCATTTCCTCTCTTGTAGAAATACAAATGGAAAAGCGTGACCGCTTAAAGGGTTTGTCCAAAGTGCCTCATCAACCCATAGAAGGTGCCGCAGTCCAGGTCCTCCAGAGCAGTGTGCTTCTGGAAGATAGACTTCATCGCTACTGTTCAAAAGTCACATGCTCTGCAGAAAAGACATCTGCAGAATAATGGCCAAATTTTCCTGAGGTTGATTTGAGATGCTCAGCAAACTAGAAGCAAGACAAACAGGAAGAGAAACACCCAAACCACACAATAGTGAAACTGCAGGGAATCAAAAGAAAAAAATCTGAAAGCAGCCTGAGGAAGAGCAACAGACATCACAGGAGGAAAAAACTATGTTAAGAAGACTTGGTAAGGACTGGAGAGATGGCTCAGTGGTTAAGAGCACTAGTTGCTCTTGCAGGACCCAGGTTCAGTTCTCAGCCCCCATGGGGTGGCTCACAACCATCTGTAACTCTAGTTTTGGCAGATCAGACACCCTCTTCTGGCCTCCATAGACACGACATGAACATAATGCACATATGTACACCCAGGCAAACATTCATGTGTATAAGCTACTTATGTGTATAAGTAGCTCCATCCAAGTCTGAGCTGCGCATCTTCCTGATGTGGAGAACTTATCAACCCGTTGCCATGGAGAACAGCAAGCAAAGAACACAGCCACTGCTTTCTACTGCTGTCTGCAACCAAAAAGGGACAGACCTTCCCAGAGGAACAGAATTGCCCTGTTTGGTTCAAAGTTTTGCCTGGCTAATTTATGGGGAAATGGACTGGGTCCTGGAATCCACAGGAACAATGAAAATATTCCATTTATGCTCACTTCTTGTCTCCGTATACATTTCAACCTGAAGAGTTTTGACAGGAGATTATGCAAGAAGAGTATTTTGGACAAGCCATGGCAAAAGCATACTGAATCATTACAAGAATTAATCATAGCTGGCCAGGAAAAAAAATCCTGATGTTAACTCCCAGGAAGCAGGTATTAAACCAAGGGCATTGGATTCTGCCAGCACATCTCTCTCTTTCTGGCTGGACTCCAACTGGCTTCAAATGCTAACACTAATGCTGGCACATCTCTAACATTTCAGGCTACTGGGCTTCTTCAAAGCAGGTATTTGCTGTGTCAATCCTCAAATCTTAACAAAACTTTCCCAAGAACATGGTTTTACACATGTCTGAAGTCAGAGGTGAGACCTATGAAGGGACTGTCTTCTCTTGATACTTCCTGGGTTTAGTGCTGAGATCCTCTTGATGTACTGGGTCATCAGCATTACCTTAATTAGCATCCGTCCTTCTACAAAAGACAGGTATGTTCTACAAGACAAGAGTGTTGCCTGGAAAAGATCTCAGAATTCCAGCTCTGACTTAACAGGTTCCCAGGCATGTTCTAGCATTTCTCTCTAGCCTTAGCTTTTTTCTTCAATGTATAAAATGAGAGCAAAGACATTGTGGATTATATATTACCTGATTTGTTAAGACACATGTCATGACTACATCAGAATAAAATGTAGTTGAAATTGTGACTGAGAAATAGATAAAAAAACACACTTAATAAGGACAATGAAAGAGGAGTATAGTTACAGTTGGGTGGAACCACTATCCCTACCCATCCCTGGTGGTTGGAGCTGGGACCAGAGGGTGCTAAGAGAGCCATTTTGAAAACATAACTGTTCCTTGAAATTTAAAGAATATTTGGTTATAGCTACATTGAATTTTGGCAAGCTACATAATTATTACGACCTCATATATTATGATTTTATAAATTTATTTTTGTTTTATGTGTACTGAAGTTTTGCCTGTGTATGTATGTGCAGTACATGTACGCAGTACCCGTAGAGAACAGAAGAGGACATCAGATCTCCCAGAAGCGGAGTTACAGATGGTATAAATCACTACTTTGTGGGTGCTTGGAATTGAACCAGGGTCCTCTAAAAAAGCAGCAAGTGCTTTTAACTCCTGAGCAACCTCTCTAGCCCCCCTCAACTGTCTTAATCTTCCAAGGTAAACTCCCTGCTATTAAATGGCATTGAAGAGGAAGAACTTCTCTAGCAGGATTCACTCCTGAAGTTTCTGCCAAAGGACTATCTTGTGCCCCAATGGATGGATAGAAAAGACTCAGTGAGCACCTCTCTCTTTAGGACCAAGAAGGAGCATCTTTTCCTGTGGACATTTTTTTTTCAGATTTGCCACTAATTGGCAGATGACTGGGTCCTGGAGACATTCCTGATACAACTGTAAAACTGAGGGGGAAAGTGTGTGCCATGGCATACATGTCAAAACCAGGGAACAACTTGGTGGAATCAGTTTTCTCTTTTTACCATGTGGGGCTGGGGGCATCAAACTCAGTTGACAAGGCTCCATGGCACTTGCCTTAACCTGTTGAGCCACATTAGACACCCCGTGTGTGGCTCTTATTTATATTGGTGACACTTTGTGAAGTTTCCTTCCTTTATTTATATAAAAGCAACTTTGGATTCTCCAACTCTGCTGAAAGTAAAGAGGAAGATGCTGCTGCTGATGCTGATGCTGGTGATGCTGCTGCTGCTGCTGCTGAAGATGCTGATGATGTGATGAAGATGAGGATGAGGATGGTGATGAAGATGATGCTGATAAAGATGCTGCTGATGGTGACGATGAAGATGATGTTGATGATGATGTTGAAGATGATATTGATGACGAAGATGATGATCGTGATGATGAAAATGATGAAGAAGACGATAAGATGATGCTGATACTGGTGATGATGATGGTGATGCTGATAACGATTATGAAGATGATGATGATGAAGATCTGGTGACGATGAAACCCATCTTTTAACTGCCAGCAAGAAACTGGCAGGAACTAAATATTTTTAATTACATTCTTAATTTCCAAAGTACGGTTTACTGTACTTAGTCATGAAGAACATGAAAATGCATGGAAGAAAATGTAATTTCACGTATAATCAGACAGAAACAAAAAAGATTCGGTTCAATAGCAATTTCCATTTCCTTTAGGCTGCAGCTTGAAGGACACCACTGCATCTTCTTCATCTGTAAGCTCAAAGAGCTACTGTGTGGGGGGCACAGATTGGGTGACCTGCTTTGAGGACTGTACTTAGGAAAAAGAGTGTCTGGTAGCAGAGTCTTCCTTGCTTGGTCTCCATGGAGCATGTGTTCCCAAGAAGCAGGTCTGGCCCTGAGCAGCTCCTGGCTGGTCAATACCCTCTTACCAGAGACTAAAGAGAATGTAAAATGGCCAACCATCAGTGCAAAGCTTTCCTCAGACTCCTAGTTCCTGATAGGCATTTCTGGAATTCACATCTAGAGAGACTAAGAGAACTCCGTCCATGACTGTGGGCCACAGGAGAAAGGGCAATCACAGATTCTCTGGCAATTATTAAGTAGAACCAACCAACAAGAGGTCAGCTGGAACGTATGAAACAGGAACTTTCACTACAGTCAATATTTTAAAATTAAAAATACCGATTTTTTATTTTATGCTTATAGATGTTTTGCTGGTATATATCTGTGCATCTTGTGTATGTAGTACCTGCAGAGGTCAAAAGAGAGCATCAGATCCTCTGGAATTGAAGTTACAGACAGCTATTAGCTACCATGTGGGTTCTGGGAACTGAACACTGGTACTCTGTAAGAGCAGCAAGTACTCTTAACCACTGAGACATCTCTCTGGACCTATTACAATCATTTATGCATTTATTTGTTTGTTTGTTTGTTTGGGACAGGGCCTCACTGTATAGGTCTGACTGGCTTGGAACTCACTATGTAGACCAGGCTGGCATGGTCTATCTGCCTCCTACATGGTAGGATTAAAGGGCTACACCATGATGCCTCATGATGATAGTCATTTTTAAGGGAGATGACTGGGGTGGAAGTGGTGATGGTGCGATTGTATTTTCTTTATTCCTCCTGTCCAAAAAAAAAAAAAAAAAAAAAAAAAAAAAACTTAACTACAACACAGCCTATTATTTTTGTGAAAACTAGACTCAAATATGAAAGTTTGGCAGATGAATCCAATCCCCCTGAATGCCTGGGTACCCTTTTAAAAAAGAATCTCCATGCTAGAATTATTTCATGCAATTAAAATTTCTTCTACTTAGCAAATATCTCTTGATAGCTAAACATTTGTGAAGGTATATATTAAAAACCAGTAAGGTCCAAACATTATTTCCTTGTGGGTACCCTCTTCCAGCTTCATCTTTGCAGACTGTTTCGCGTCCAGATGCTCATCTGTTCACCTTGTCCTGTCTTTATTTATTTGTCCTGGAGGGGGCCAAACAAAGAACTTGCACATCATGCTGAGGCCATGCTCTGCCACTGAGCTGCACGCCTTGCTCCACATACTGTAGGGCTGAGATTAAAGTTTGCTTAACCTTGACAGCTTTCCTGGGTGTTGATCACTTTTCAGGTCAGCAGTGTGAAAGGACTGATGCTGTGAGTTTAAGAGACAGAATTTTTGTTTTTTTGAGACAGGGTTTCTCTATGTAGCACTGGCTGTCCTGGAACTCACTCTGTAGACCAGGCTGGCCTCAAACTAAGAGAGTGCTGGACTTAAAGGCATGCATCATCACCACCCAGCAAATCCACCCTTTTAATGAGTGCAGTATGGCAACCTGAGCCTGGACTTGTCCATTCATCACAGGCTCCTTTTCTTCTGGAGGCTGCTGGCTATTTCCTGTCAAGGCTCTTTGGGTGAGCAGGGTCCTTCTTGTCTTTGTCTCCTGCTGGCACAGATGAACCAGAACACAGCAGCCTCCATCCATACTTCCAGCTGACATCCTCCTTCCTGGGATGCTGAAGTGGATTGGTACCCACAGACCCTCGGCTCCCATATTCAGAAAGTACATTTAAGCATTGTGGTACGATACGGGATGTGGCAGGAGCTAATTCATGCATCCTCTATTGATTTTTGATCTTCTTGCTTCCCCTTATTCCTCTGGAGAGACAGGTGCAAAACTAGCAAACAGTGCTTGAAGCCTGGCTGAGCTTTTGGATTTATTGCATTCTTAAAAACAGAAGAGACTTTAAAAAGATGGAGCTTCAGAAAATATCAGAGAGAAGCAAATTATGCTCCTGTCTGCTCAGGAAGCATCAGTCAGTCCAGGTCTCTGGGGTATGACACATGCTGATGCTGAAAAAGGATCTTTTCTGATGCTAAGATAATGGCTTATCTCATACAAAGTATCTTTTTCCCCTAAGATTAACTGACAGTTCAGGAAACAGGTGCTTTTCTGATTTCCTGCTTGGCATGATAATTGAATGGAGGGAGGAAACAGAAAAAAAGAAAGAAAAATTCTATATGGAGGCCCACAGAGTGATGAGAAAAAAATAAACGTAATTCCAAATTTATGAAGCATTAAGAAGGAATAGTGACTCATTTTCCAAGGCAACTGTGCATTTTCTATATTTCTGAAATGTCCCGCTGGGTGGAGCTCATGAGGAATATACTAGAAAAAGCAGAGGCCTCCAGGCTATGAAATTTTAATTCTTAAGGACAAATACCTCTGTTGTGTGGGGCAAGATAATGCCAGAACTGAAGGCATCCTGGACCAGTAAATTGACATTGCTGGAAACATCGTCATAACAGCAGAAGAAAACTGTCTCCCGGAATCTCTGTACAGTTGAGAGGTTAAAATAGACACTAAATTGATTTTTTAATCCCAGACATCTACATGTCTCCTTTCACCAAACAGGAAAACATTCTTCACACAGCCCTACAGAGGACAGCATTGGTGGGAATCAGTACTTCCTGGGAGCTTATGGAAAATGAGAGGACACATCCTACCTACCAGCTCTTGAGGAGGGTAGAGAGAACTCTCAAAGTGTACTAAGTTCCAAGGATTCAGCATTGAGTCTTCTAACCTGTAATGGTGAAAACTGAGTGTTCTGACATTGCATTGGAGGTCTCAGTCAAAAGTTCGGTGTTGTGTAACCTTGACTATGTTGCTTCTATGAACTTGAGTTCCCAAGACTGGCTTACATGGAATGTGGGGGCACTATAGAATGTACTAGTGATAGGAGCTAAGTGTTATTCCTAAGGATTGGCACCTAGTGAGTGAAGAATACAAGTGACTTCATAAATATATATATATATATATATATATATATATATATATATCAGGACTGTTGTAAGGAAGTACCACAGAAAGGGCCAGATTTACCTTCTTCATTCCAGAAGCTGGGAGTCGAAGCTCCTGGCCAGGCAGAATTGTTCCTAGGGGCTCCATCCTTGGCTGCTTCATGACTGTCCTTGGGTGACTGTTCCTCTGCTAACGGTCACTCTGTCTCTTATTATTATACAGAGACAGCTCTATTGGATTAGAACCTCACCTTTGACCCCATTTAACCCTAATTATCTGGTCAATGACCTTGTTTCCCTTACTATTCTATAAATTAGCCAGCCAGCTACAAAGATGATATTTACATATTTATGCAAAGAACTTAATTGGAATTGCAAGGGGTCACCTTCATCTCAGAAGCCATAGGTTGCCAAATAAAAATCCCAGTGCCAGGTCTTGGTCAGAGATGTCCCAGAGACCACAAAAACAATACAAGCTGTTGCCACTACTCGTGGTTGCCCACCAGAACTTGATGGTAAAGCCCTATTGCTTAACACACTACACTACTCAAGCCATGGGGGAATCAAATTGGTACTGGCCAGGAAGCTTTCTTCCTACTGGCTGGCTCTAGTAGCACTGTAAGGTGCTATGCAGGCCACTGGGAAAGAGTCTCACAGAACTGTGAACTCTGGGAGCTACAATAATAACCTCTATGGAGAGATACGCCCATGGGTATGATAGTGGCAAAATGTTACGGGGGTAACCAATCACTTTTTGATTGGAATTAAGGTTCACTCCACAGGAGGAAATGCATGTCTGGTACCATAAATCGGATCAAGAACCCATGGGTAAAGCTGCTTGCCATTAAGATGAGATGAGTACAGTCTGTGGCACCCATACAGTGGGAGGGGAGAACTGACACCGGCAAGTTGTCCTCTGATCTCCACACATGTGCTGCCGTGCCCCTTTCCAGAAAATAAATAAATAAATAAATAAATAAATAAAGCCAAATTTCAAAGTCTTAAAATGGCAGTTAAAAAAAAAAAACTCCACTGTAAGTTCCCCAAGGTTTTAGACATCTAGTCTGCAGCTAGTTCCATAAAGCCTTCAGTGACTCAGTCTCCTTCTCAATCTCCTATCCCTGGGATAAATACCCCATGCTCCTGGTCCAGGCTGGCTCAGTCTCAGGCCACAAGATAGAAGCAGGGATAGGGAAGACGTTATGCTCCAGGAAGCAGTTCTCCCAGGAAGGCCCTGCCATGTGTCCTGGACACAGCACTTGCAAGTTTGTATCATCAGCCAGACCCCAGGCACATGGCCCCACTTCCTACAAGAGAGGCTGGGATACGCTGAGCTCATCCTCAGAGCAATGCTGAGAAAAGGACTGTGAGGTGTCCTGAGTTCAGTTACAGGACAGAAAATAGAAGCCAAAAGGAGACCCTTTAACTCATGACTTTGGGCTAAATCAAGTGAGAGGAAAGGAAACTGCCAGGCATTCCACTCCTGTGGGTGGGAACTAGCTATCAGGCTTCCACTGCACTGAACTTGCACAATCAACCAACCGAGAGACAACAAGAACTTCACACTCTCCCACCCTTCTTATCTGTGTTGATTCAGTTTCCATATAAGCCATTCTCCCAGCCTTTCATTATAAACTACTCTAGCTTGTCAGCTTCGAGTGTTTTGATGGGTTGCCGCCTAGTTGTACTACTGGTGGCTTAGAGAATTTGACTCAGGGCCAGTCTTTTATTTCTGGCTAGCAGCTGTAACAGTACAACAGAACTCACCCACCCTCCAGCCTACCCCCAAGACCTCTTTCTTGGTTAGTATGTTGATTTTGATAATGTTCTATTTTCTTTCTATTACCGTGATGAACACCATGACCAAAAGCAGCTTGGGGAGGACAGGATTTATCTGGTTCATGTGTCTGGATCACAGTCCATCACAGAGGACAGGAACTCAGCTCAGGTACTGCAGCAGAAGCCATGGAGGGGTGCTGCTTACTGGCTTGCTCCCCATGGCTCCTCAGTCTGCTTATTTATAGCACCCAGGACCACCTGCTCTGAGGTGGCTCTGTAGTAGTCTGAGCCCTCCCACATCAACCATTAATCAAGAAAATGTCCCACAGACTTGCCTACAGGCCAGTCCTACTGAGGCATTCTCTCAACCGAGGCTCTTGCTTCCTAAATGACATTAGTTGTGTCAGGTTGACACAAAACTAACCAGCACACTATAGAAGAAGGGGAAAACATCACACCATCCTTAGAAATGACAGGATATTAAATAGACGAAAGATACAATGTGTTTGTGGAAACAGTAAGGAGTCTGTACTACAATAAGAATAGGGTCTTGCTGGGCAATAGTAGTGCAAGTCTTTAATCCCAGCATTCAGGAGGCAGAGGCATGTGGATAGAGGCCAGCCTGGTCTACAGAGAGAGTTCCAGGACAGCCAGGGCTACACAGAACAATCCTGTCTTGAAAAACAAAACAAAACAAAAAACAAAACAAAAAGAATAGGGTCACGCAGTGAGTCAGCCATAGAGATCTGGAGGAAAGGATGTTGAAGCAATGTGGAGGCTAGTTTTACTATTCAAGGTCCCACAGAGGAAACAGGTACAGGTACATTTTTTTTTTTTTTTTTTTTTGAGACAGGGTTTCTCCATGTAGCCTTGGCTGTCCTGGAACTCACTCTGTAGACCACAGACTGGTCTCAAATTCATAGAGATCCATCTGCTTCTACCTCCCCAGTGCTGGGATTAAAAGGTACACCCCCCAATGTAGGTGCACTCTTAAAATGAATGAAATGAGTTTAACAAAGGGATTGTTTTAAAATGTGGGCTAGATTGAGAGAAAGAACACAGGATGGTGAAGTGTCCTGGGCCAGCAACTGCAGAGAGCCATCATCCCTGGACAGCACATTTGGTAACATGATTTTCCAGGTCTAGTACAAAAGAGGAAATGTGGACTCTGTTAAGAAACTATTGCAGATTCAAGAGAGCAGGAAGCAGACAGAGCCTTAAGCCAAGCTCAGAGCCGTTCTGAGCAGTGGGTATGGGGAAGCAAAGCATAGACTTTGGCTGAACACCCATGGAGATGGCCTTGCCTGGTAAAGAAGAACTACTAGAAAGTAGTTCTAATCCATCCCCTCCCCCTTTCTGCCTTCCACTGCCTGCACTGAGTAGCACTGAGTAGCCTGTGGCTGAGGCTATGCTGTGGGTGGGAATGTGGACATGGAGTTTGGAGAAGCATTGTATGTGTGGCTCAGCCACAGCCCAGGGCATGTCCATTTTATTTTTATGGAGAACATTTTGGCAGCAAGGAGGAGGATGGATTGAAGGGCCTGCAGACAAAGGACCAATTAGGAGGCCATCATGACAGTTCTACAGTTGTTTCCTTTATTTTTTTTTCCCCTAGCACAACTGACAGTAAGAAATAGATTCTATATTTATATTGGGGATCAGTAGTATATCCTTGCATGTAGAGGAACCCAAAGTCCAGAAACAACAGTGCCCTCTCTAGATGAAATAATACAGAAAAATGCTTGATTTTATTTTAAAATGCTTGTGCTAAATCAGTGATGTTGAGTCACTGAATTGTAGATTCTGGTTAACAAACAAACAAACACACAAACAAACAAATGAAACTCACAAAACCTGGTTCCCAAATGGCTTTTTAGAAGGTCTTCAGTATTGGTTGTCCGTCCCCATCCTCTCTCTTCCACTTGCCCCCTGCCCCGACCCCATCTAGCCCTCCCTGTTCCATTATTCCTTATCCCCCCTTCATATCACCTGTGTTCCATCCCCTTTCCCTTACGACTTTCCTGCCTTCTGTGGCATGCTCATTTAAACACCTTCTACAGTCACAGCTAGCACATGCATACAAAAGAGAATGTGCAGTGTTTATCTTTCCAGGACAGGGTTACCTGACTCAGAATTGTTGTGACCAGCTCTATCCATTTATTTGCGAATCTCAATTTTCTTTACAGCTACATAATATTCCACTGTGTAACTCATTCATGTTATCCATTTGTCTAGGCTGAGTCCTTTGGGAGTCCTCTGGGGAGTAATGGAGCTGGATCATGAGGTAGATCTATTTCTAGCTTTTGGAGGAACCTCTGTGCCAGTTTCCATAGTGGCTGCACAGCTTGCATTCCCATCAACAGTGAATAAATAGTGCTCTCCTTTCTCTACATCTGTGATGACATTTTAATCCTAGCCATTCTGACTGAGGTCAGATGAAATCAGAGTCGTTTGAATTTACCAAAGGGTGTTGCCCATTCTCTCTTCAGTAGATGGAGATGAACACAGAGCCCCACAACTGGTCAGTGTACAGAGAGTAAGACTGAGGCATGCTCCGCTCTAAGTGGGACATTTGTACCCCACCCCTCTCCTCAAGATTCAAGGACCATCCTGGAAGAGGAGCGGCGGTGGGTATCCTCCACCAAAGAGGATTTGCTAGATATGACAGGACCATCGCACACATGAATTCGACGCAGCTGTGATTGCATGCACAAGGCCTGGACAAGATCAAGCCAACCAAAATTCCAGCATGGCTGGGGAGGGGCTTGTGAAGTTCCAGCCACAGCTGAGGAGCCATTAGCAACTGATGGCTGCTGGGGAGAGAGGGTCAGTTTTCTGCAGGGATGTGGTCTATGAGAAGCCACCCATGCTCCCATAGATGGCCCTACACTCTGGCACATACAGGCAGCACTAAGAGGACTCATTGGGACCACATGAAATTGGGAGGAGAAAGTGGGCTGTAGGAGAACAGAAGGGAAAGAAACTAGGGGTGAGTGGGTTTATCAGATCACATTATATACACCCATGAATTTCTCAAACAACAACGAAAAAGGCCAGGCCCAGCACTCAGGAGGAAAGGCAGGCGAATCTCTGTGAGTTTGAGGCAAGTTTGAGGCCAGCCTGGTCTACATATTGAGTTCCAGGACAGCCAGGGCTATATTGTGAGACCCTGTCTCAAAACAAAAATAAAAATGGAACAAACTTTGGTCTAAGTGATAGAATGAGGTAGACAGAGTGGTGCCATCCTGTCCCTCTGCATGTTCTGGTACTAACCTGGGACTGTATGACCCCATAACTGAGCTGAGCTGGTTATGTTATGGTCAGGAGATCGGGTGATCCCTTTGGATTATCTGGGTAGGTCCTGCGTAATCAGGAGGGGTCCCAGATGTGAAAGAGGAAGCAGAAAAATCAGTATCAGGTGTGATGGAGAAAGCGGAGTCAAAGTGGTGAGGTTACTACCACTTGATTGCAGGGAAAAGGCCACAGCTGAAGACGGAAGACAGTGTGGAGCTCAGGAAACAAATTCTGCCCTAAGTGATCCAAGAGTAACACAGTTTTGTCCACATTTCAATTTCATCTGACCTTTTGGATGAGGGAGATAACTTGTGTGTGCTGTTAAGCCACCGACTTCACTGTTGTATTTGGATTTCTGATTACCATAGCATGCTTTTTTAGTGCAACATTCCATTTATTAAATCTGCCATCCTGGGTCCCAGCATCCTCTCTGGGAACACGCCCCCGAACCTCCCACCCCACCCCTGCCTGGACTCCTGAGACTTTTCAGGCAATGCGACTGAGGCAGATGAACATGGCCCCAGGATCACATGGTTTCCCGGACACTTCCGGCTCTGCACCCCTCATCACTTCCACTGCACCTCCTCTGCAAAGCATCCACGCATCGTGATGGATCTATTTTTCAATGCCTGTCTTTTAAAGGCAACTCTCCAGGGTGGTATTCTCCCGCCCGAGGCAGCAGTCCTGCTCCGTTGCTCACTGTGTTGGCAAACTCGCGCAGCGCATTCTTTTGCTGAGCATCTGAACCACCCATTCGCTGGTTTGCTTGCTTGCTCGCTCGCACGTTGAAAGCACAGTTGTGATTTGCACCTCCGGCGAAACCTTATGAAACCTGTTCTAATGGTTCTGTTTCGGTGGTGTTTTATATTCCAGACCAGTAGCAACAGGCAGGTGAAGCTGCCGACTGACACTATCTGTGCACACAACCTGAATAAGTTCCTAATTACAGTGTCCCATTGGACTGGGGGTGGAGGGTGGGAGGCTGGAAACTGTTCCAAAGGTTCTGACCCCTCAGGGCAGAGAGAGCTTCACAGTTGAGAGGATTTCGCTCACTGAGTCACCGGGCATGGAATTTGCTTTGAGTGCTAAACCTGCATACAGGAGACTAGCAGGCATGTTTTGAGTACACCTCAGACAGCCTGCAGACAGAGAGGGTAGATGAAGGCTCACCCTACCTGTTCACACCTGCATCAGTGACAAAGACCAGGCAGAGGCAGAGTGGAGCTCTGTGTTGATGCTGCCTTGGCTCTGACCCTTGAGCAGCCTACTTTCCCCTTTGGGGCCTAGGGATGCCAGATTTAACAAATGAAACCTCTCTTGGGACATACACAAAAAAAGCACGCCGTCTTTCTAGAAATTCAAGCATAGTTGGGCATCACATGCTTCGTCTGGTGTTTCTACTCTAGCATCTGGAGCCTGGTGCTGATGGTGTGCCCAGAAAGGCTCCTTTCCTGCTCATTCTTGGCTAGGCGGCCTGCCGGGTGACAGTGAGTCCTAGCTGGTCACCCTGATTCCAGCGCTCCCTCCCTCCCACTTTTCCTCTGTAGGGTTTCTAGAGATTCTCAAAAACATCAAGCTGACCCTGCACTTTAAATGCCTTTTAAGATCTCCCACGGGACAATCCCCTAGTCCTCAGACTGGAGTGACCAACATCCTATCCCTTTCCATCCTGCCATCTCCAGAACCGGTGCCCCTCAGACCTTATGAGTCTGTGAGCAAACCTTTTCGGTCTCTGCCTTTCTCTCGTTGGTCCTCCGTGGCTTTTAAGGTTGCTTCTCTATGAGAGAAGGCAGTCTGCAGGCTTCACCCAAATCACAGAACAGGCTTTTTTTTTTTTCTTCCAGTTTGTTGATGCCTGTGAAAGATGTACAGTAAGTGCCCCCTTCTCCCTCCCTCTTCTCCCCCTGCCCCATCTCTTTACTTACTTTTTTTGGCAGTGCTAATAAAGGAACCCCAGGGCTCACACACTTGCCAGGCAAGCCCTCTGCATGAGCCACCCACAGCCTCTTGCTCTCATTTCACTGTCCTGGTTGTTAAGAAGCAGTTTGGGCAGGAGGTGACTGAATGCTTCAAAGTCCCCCCCCAGTCATCAGTGCAGTACCCTTCAACAAAAACACTTTGACAATCATGAAGCCAAATTATTTTAGATCATACAAAGCCCTTTGCCACTCCAATTAAGGAAGAGCTGGACAAGGGGGGGGCTCTGTGTGTATCCTCAGTGACTTTAGGCCCTCGCTCTGCTTGGAGTTAGCAGAGGATGCTCAGCTAAGGAAAAAAGCCAAGGGTCTTCCTCCTCTGAGGAAGCCTTAACATGTCGAGGGTGTACTCAGGCAGTCTAGAACATTTGATCAGGCTGAAATCTGAAGCTCACCCTAATCCTGAGAAAACATGAAGAAAAGCCAAACCAAGGGGTGTTCTACCAGATAACCTGACTAAAGAGTGAGAGCAGCTGCTAGATGGAGGTGTGTGCCTGACACCACTTGATGTCTAGATGCAGTGTGAACACAGACAGGATCCTGGAGCAGGAGAAGGGCATGGATGGACAACTAGCAGAATGCCTCGGCTTTAATCTGTTTTTGGTTTGTTTTATCAAGGGTAACACAGTCTAGAAAGATGTCCACACCAGGGAGCCCTGTGAGGCATACGGAACTATACACCATATTGCAACTTTACTCCTACTTGAAAACTGTCTCAAAATGAATCATTCATTTGAAGAAGAAACTTATTTATGTATTATGCCTTGCTGGGACACCAACCCAATGCCCGGGGCATATTAGACAAGCTCTCTACCAAGGAGCCAGGCCCCCAGCCAATAAATACATTTTAAAATAAGGGTAAATGGCTGGGAAGATGGCTCAGTGGATAAAGTGCTAACTGTGCAAGCATGAGTTCAGATCCCCAGAGCCCACATAAAAACTGGGCAGGTGTTGTGGCCAGCTGTAATCCTAGAACCATGGTGAGCTGGTTAGCTAGACTAACTGGGAAGTGCAAGTTCCTTGTTCAGTGAGAAACCCTGCCTCAATAAATAAAGTGGTAAGTAATCTAGAAAAATGTCAGATATCAACTTCAGGTCTCCACATACACATACATACAGCATACTCACATACATTCCAACTCTCTCTCTCTCTCTCTCTCTCTCTCTCTCTCTCATACACACACACACACACACACACAGAGAGAGAGAGAGAGAGAGAGAGAGAGAGAGAGAGAGACATACAAAATAAAGTTGGATAAAGATAAACGTTTAAATAGATTTATTTTAGAATTAAGAAATCTTGTTTGTGAAAAGAATGAAATAGAGAATGAAATGTTGAGTTGCACAGATGCAGAAACACCTCGATCTGGAAGAGCCCACATCCGGGCAGCACCAACCCCGACCACCGTGGAGCTGCTTCCTCCTGACCTGAGCTGTATAAGGTCAGGTTTGGGGGAAGTGGAGCAAGCTCTTCAGGGCAGAGTGTGAAGGACTGAGGGTCACAGACATCACAGTGTCAAACCTTCTTCTGGCAAATGTTAAAATAAATATCACCTCACATAACCCGGAAGGGCCTACCACAGCACTCGGCATGCCTTGGGGAGCCAGCCACAGTTGCTGAAGTGTGTGCCACAGGCATTTCAGTATGGAGCTGCCCACACTGTTCCCAATGGGAAAATAACACACACAAATTGGGCATGAAATTTTGACCATAGTATACACATTTTTCTACACTGGGGCTTTATTTGTTTTTATCTCAGTGTATTTTTTATTTTTCTTGAAACCATTGGTTATTTGGGACTATATTATTTAGTTTATGCACATTTTAAAATTACCCAAATATCTTCCTTGACTATTATTCCTAATTTCACTCCATTATGGTTGGTCAGCATGCTTTATTACGTAATGTCGATTATCTAAAATTCATTGAATTTTGTGAATTAATATAGTTTATCCTGAACACCAAAAAGAATGTTGATCCTATATTGTTTCTCTCATTATTAGCAGTAAATACTACCCATTATTACTGTAAGTGGTTTCTCTAAGTCTCAAACCACTATATACATATATATATATATATGTATATATATATATGTATATATATTTCAAGATGGGGTTTCTTTGTGTAGCCCTGCTGTCCTGGAACTGTCTCTGTAGACCAGGCTGGCTTCAAACTCACAGAGATCCCCCTGCCTCTGCCTCCTGAATGCTGGAATTAAAGGTGTGTGCCACCACCACCCGGCTTCCACCCACTATCTTTTAGCTGACTACCTCTCCATTCAATTTTGGCAATTTTTAGTGCCCATATCCTGAGGCTCTTGTTCATTATTGCATAGAGATTTAGGATTATAGTGTTTTTCTTGTTGTTGTTGGGTTACATATTGGACTAGTCCCATTTTCTATTCATCTGTCCATTTTGCTACTCAGTGTCTTCGGAAGAATTTATCTGAAGTTTATTATGTAAACTGTAAAATGATTGGTGTAAGGTTCTTCCCAGCCTTTTCTTGTTGTCTTCTTCCTGATATGGGACTGTTGATGATGCTCGCTGTTCCCTGATGTCTATGTGCCGGCTTCTTGTTTCTGTGTTAAATAAAGCAGCCAGAGACCTGTCGATCTTACTGTTTTCGAAGAGTGTGGTGCATTCCAGTTTTTGTTCCCACTTTGCCATTCATTTGATTCCTACTGCCCGAGGTTGCTCTCTGAGGCAGGCAGGTCTCTGTGAGTTACAGGACAACCAAGGTTACATGGAGAGACTCTGTCTTGAAAAGAAAAATGAAAGAAAGAAAACATAAGTAAACTAGGTAAAAAAGAAGAAAGAAATGCAAACCTTGTGAGTTCTTTGTAAGAATGTTACTAGTGCAGTCCTCCCCACTTAATGATCTGGCGAATGACCCGCCTGACAGCTGGGCTGCTGCCACCACCTGGATTTTGTTCTCCCAAGACCCACTCCATGGTCCAACCTCTCCCACCTCATCATCCTCACAAACCTCATCATCCCCCAGCCTTTCCCCCACAACTCCAGCAGAACCCACAGGTCCAGGTACAGCCCACAGCAGTCAGAAGAACAGCTGAGCTTCCCCACTCTCCAGCCCCTGGTCCCTGGGGCACATCCTGTAGTCCTCTCTCACCCATAGCCCCACAACTTCACCAGAGGCCACGCTGGTTCTAGGGACCTCGGGTAAGACACTTCCCACTGTTAGCTAACAACACCCCTTAAATCCTGCCAAATAATCCCAGACTGCACCCCCTTCCCTGGGTTCCGTATTCCTACCTACAACTTAAGAAGAAAACTCAGGCTTTACCTGAGGCCGGACCAGATCTGGGGACCAAGGCCCCAAAAATCCCAGCAGAGACACCCCACTGGACCTGAAGACTTACCAGTCACCAGAAACCGTGGCCAATTAGGCCAGAAGACCAGAGAGGAAACAGGCACCAGGGAACAAAACACCCTTCCCAAACACAAGAATCAGCACCTAGACCTATACCCATCCCAAATCCAGATGCCTAAACCCCAGTGTAAGAACACAATCTATAACAGAAAGGGGAATATGGTACCACCAAAACCCAGCTATCCTATGACAGCAAGACCTGGCATTTCAATATAGCTGAAGCATAAGAAAACAACTTTAAAAATAACTTCATGAA
Organism: Cricetulus griseus; assembly: GCF_003668045.3. Taxonomy (NCBI): domain Eukaryota; kingdom Metazoa; phylum Chordata; class Mammalia; order Rodentia; family Cricetidae; genus Cricetulus; species Cricetulus griseus. The sequence continues at coordinate 84,283,094 of NC_048597.1, forward strand.
GATGATAGAATGAAAAAAAAAATCCCCTAAAGAAATTGAGGAAAAGACAAACAAAAATTGGAGGAAATCAATAAATCCCTTAAAGAAAGCCAAGAACAAACAAACAGGTGAATGAAACTATTCAAGATCTGAAAATGGAAATAGAAGCAACAAAGAAAACAGGAACTGAAAAAAATTCTAGAGAAGGAAAATCTGGGGTAAGCAAGCATGAACTACAGATGCAAGCATCACCAACAGAATACAAGAGATGGAAAAGAGAATCTCAGGTGTTGAGGGTGTGATAGAGGAAATAGATTCATTGGTCAAAGAAAATATTAAATCTAAAAAATTCCTAACACAAAATGTCTAGGAAATCTAGGATACCATGAAAAGACTAAACCTAAGAATAATAGGGTTAGAAGAAGGAGAAGAATCCCTGCTCAAAGGCCCAGAAAATATATTCAACAAAATCATAGAAGAAAATTTTCTCAACCTAAAGAAGGACATACCTATAAAGGTACAAGAAGCTTACAGAATACCAAATAGACTGGACCAAAAAAATCCCCTTGCCACATAATAATCAAAACATTAAATATACAGAATAAAGAAAGAATATTAAAAGCTGCAAGTGGAAAATGTCAAGTAACATATAAAGGCAGATCTATCAGAATTACACCCAACTTCTCAATGGAGACTCTATAAGCCAGAAAGGAGTGAACAGGTGTTTTACAGACTTAAGGGACCATGGATGCCAGCACAGACTACTACACCAGCAAAACTTTTAATCACCATAGATGGAGAAAACAAGATATTTCATGACAAAGTCAAGTTTAAACAATATCTATCCACAAATCCAGCCCTACAGAAGGTACTAAAAGGAAAACTGCAACCCAATGAAGTTAGGTACATGCACAAAAATACAAGCAATAGATAATCTCACACCAGCAAAACCTAAAGAAGAGAAACACACACACACCACCACCAACAACAACAACAACAAACAGGAATTAACAATCACTTGTCATTAATATCTCTTAATATAAATGGACCTAATTTGCCAATAAAAAGACACAAGCTAACAGAATGGATACAAAAGCAAGATCCATCCTTTTGCTGCATACAAGAAACACACCTCAACATCAAAGACAGACATTACCTTAGAGTAAAGGGTTGAAAAAAGGTTTTCCAATCAAACAGATCTAGAAGCAAACTGGTGTACCTATCCTAATATCTAACAAAGTAGACTCCAAATAAAATTAGTCAAAAGAGATGAGGAAGGGCATTTCATATTGATCAAAGAAAAAAATCCACCAAGTTTAAGTCTCATTCTGAATATCTATGCCCCAAATATAAGAGTACCCACATTTATAAAAGAAACATCACTGAAGCTTAAATCACATATTGAACCCCACACATTAATAGTAGGAGACTTCAACACCCCACTCTCACCAATGGACAGGTCATCCAGACAGAAACTAAACAGAGATATAATGGAACTAATAGATGTTATAACTCAAATGGACTTAACGTCTACAGAACATTTCACCCAAATACAAAATAATATACCTTCTTGTCAGCACCTCATGGAACCTTCTTCAAAACTAACCACATACTTGGTCACAAAGCAAGTCTCAAATAATAATAAAAAAAAATGGAATAACCCCCATATCTTATCAGATCACCGTGGATTTAACTTGGAGTTCAACAACACCATCAATGATGGAAAGCCTACAAACTCATGGAAACTGAACAACTCTCAACTGGGTTAAGGAAGAAATAAAGAAAGAAATTAAAGACTTCCTAGAAGTCAATGAAAATGAAACTCAGCATAACCAACCTTATGGGACACAATGAAAGTGGTACTAACTTCATAGCACTAAGTTCCTACATAATGAATTGGAGATATCTTTCTATTGACTTAACAGCACACCTGAAAGCTCTAGAACAAAAAGCAGCAAACTCACCCAGAAGCCGTAGATGGCAGGAAATAAACTGAGGGCTGAAATCAATAAAATAGAAACAATGAGAAAATAAGAATCAATAAAACAGAGTTGGTTCTTTGAGAAAAATCAACAAAAATAGGCAAACTCTTATCCAAACTAACTAAAAAGCAGAGAGAGAATATCCAAATCAACAAAATCAGAAACAAAAAGGGGCACACAACAACAGACACTGAGAAAATCTAGAGGATCATCAGGTCACATTTAAAAAACCTGTACTCCACAGAATTGGAAAAATGAACAAATTTTTTGATAGATACTACATACCAAAATTAAATCAAGACCAGATAAACAATTTAAATAGACCCATAACCCTCATTAGAAGCACTCATTAAAAGTCTCCCAATCACCGGGCATTGGTGGCACACGCCTTTAATCCCAGCACTCGGGAGGCAGAGGTAGGTGGACCTCTGTGAGTTCGAGGCCTGCCTGGTCTCCAGAGTGAGTGCCAGGATAGGCTCCAAAGCTACTCAGAGAAACCCTGTCTTGAGAAACCCAAAAAAAAAAAGTCTCCCAACCAAAAGAGGCCCAGGACCAGATGGTTTCAGCACATAAGACTACCATGCTTTCAAAGAAGAACTAGTATCACTACTCCTCAAATTATTCCACATTAATAGAAACAGAAGGAACTTTGCCAAATTCTTTTTATGAGGCCACAGTCACCCTGATATCTAAAATACACAAAGACCCAACAAAGAAAGAATTACAATACAATTTCCCTCATGAACATGGATACAAAAATACTCAATAAAACACAGGTAAACAGAATCCAAGAACACATCAAAAAGATCATCCACCATGATCAAGCGGTCTTCATCCCAGAGATGCAGGGATGGTTCAACATACAAAATTCTGTCTATGTAATCCACCATATAAACAAATTGAAAGAAAAAAAAAAACCACATGGTTATCTCGTTAGATGCTGAAAAAGCCTTTGACACAATCCAATACCACTTCATGATAGAGTCTTGAAGAGATCAGGGATACAAGGAACATACCGAAACATAATAAAGCCAAAATACAACAAGCTGACAGCCAACATCAAACTAAACGGAGAGAAACTCAAAGAAATTACATTAAAATCAGGAACAAGGCAAGGCTTTTCATTCTTTCCATATCTATTCAATATAGTACTTGGCGTTCTAGCTAGAGCAATATAACAACAAAAGAAGATCAAGGGGAAACAAGCTGGAAAAGAAGTCAAAGTATTGATATTTTTAGACGATATGATAGTATACATTAGTGACCCCCAAAATTCTCCCAGGGAACTCCTACAGTTGATAAACGCCTTTAGTGAAGTGGCTGGTGGTTTATTATTTATGATTTATTAAAACTTGCCTGAAGGTGCAGAAAGCAAAACTAGTCAGAACCCACAGAGTCAGGCAGTGGTGACCCACACCTTTAATCCCAGGGCTCAGGAGACAGGCAGAGGGATCTGTGTTAGTTAAAGGCCACACTGAGCTACACGAAATTGATCCAGTCCTAAAGAGAAACAGCTCACACAAAGGTGGTCTCAGCACTTGGGATCACATGCCTTTAATCTCAGGATTTGAGAAGTATAAAAAGAAGCAAAGTCAGTCTTGGAGAATTAGTCTCCAGCCACGTGGAGGAGAGCATAGCAGTCTGGATTGCAGTCTGAGGATTTGTGAACAGGATCACCCATTTTGGTCTGAGGTAGAGGTAAGAGCTAGTGGCCTGACTGCTCTGCTTATCTGACCATCAGCTTGAACCTCAGTATCTGTCTCTGGGTTTTTATTAATTCGTGTTACAGGCTGGATACAAGATTAACTAAAAAAAGAAAAAAGAAAAAAGAAAAAAAGTAGCTCTCTTATATACAGCCGATAAATGGCCTGAAAAAGAAATCAGGGAAACAACACCCTTCACAATAGTCACAAAAAATATCTTAGGGTAACTCTAACCAAGCAAATGAAAGACCTATATGACAAGAACTTCAAGTCTTTGAAAAAAACAAAATTGGAGAAAGTATCAGACGATGGAAAGACCTCCCATGCTCATGGATCCTCGGGATTAACATAGTAAAAATGGCCATATTAAAAACAATCTACAGATTCAATGCAATCCCCATCAAAATTCCAATACAATTCTTTACAGACCTTGAAAGAACAATACTCAACTTCTCATGGGAAAACAAAAAACTCAGGATAGCTAAAACAATCCTGTAAATAAAAGAACATCTGGAGGTGTCACCATCCCTGATTTTGAGCTCTACTACAGATCTAGTTAGTAATAAAAACAGTATGGTGTTGGCATAAAAATAAACAGGTTGGTCACTGGAATCCAGTTAAAGACACATGTGTAAATCTACACACCTATGGACACCTGATTTTTGACAAAGAAGCCAAAATTATACAATGGAAACAAGAAAACATCTTCAACAAATAGTGCTGGCATAACTGCATGTCAGCATGTAGAAGAATGTAAATACATTCATATTTATCACCCTGCACAAAATGAAACTCCAAGTGGATAAAAGACCTCAGAATAAATCCCGTTACACTGAACCTGACAGAAGACAAAGCGGAGAATAGCCTTGAATGTGTTGGCATAGGAGACTACTTCCTAAACAGAACAGTAGCACAGGCACTAAGATCAATAATTAATAAGTGGGACCTCAAGAAACAGAAAAGCTTCTGTAAAGCAAAGGACAGATAGACACAAGGACAATAAGACAAAACTGCAGAATGGGAAAAGATCTAGGGGATCTAGGCCTTGTGTGTGCTGAGCAAAGGCTGCTACTGAGTCACACCCTCAGGGCATCTGTTGCTTGACATTAAGTAAGGGAGATGGTCTGGAAATTCCAGACTCTTTGGTTCCTCTGAAGAATTCCACCTATGCACACACAGCAGCTTCAGCTCTTGCTTAACTGTCCCACCTGCTTTCCTGAGGCCTACTCCCTAAGCTGCCTTGCTAGCCTCCAGGCAGTTCTTTAAAACAGCTCCAGGTGGTCATTATTTCTCTAATTCAAGCCCACTTGGTGTATTATCAAAATAAGATTATGATGTTACTGGAAAATTAATCAAACAGCAGACCTATAGCCATTATAAACATGGACACAAAACTCACAGTAAAATATTAGGAAAGAAAATACTAGGAAAACAGCTGTGGCTTGTCCCAGGAATGATGGGAAAGCAATCACTATAACCCCCCATCATTAACAAAATAGAAAGCAACCATCATTTGGATAGACTCCATTCAAGTTCAAATATTGACAAAATTTGAGCCAGGTGGTGGTGCTCTCCTTTAATCCCAGCACTGAAAAGGCAGAGGCAGACAAGTCTCTGCAAGAGGCCAGCCTGGTCTATAAATAGAGTTCGAGGACAGTCAGAGGTGTTACACAGAGAAACACTGTTTCAAAAACAGCAACAACAAAATACCCCAAATCAAAAACAAAACAAAAAATAAAAGGCAGGCTGACCATTTGATAAAGATTTAGGAAGCACTAAGCAAGTTTTAACTAGATTTAAAATTCAAAATGTATAAGTCAACTCTAAAGCAGTAACACTTTTCAAGGGCTACTATTAACATAATTAAGAAAGGATGATATCAGTTGGGCATTGTGGCGCACACCTTTAATACCAGAATTTTGGGAGGCAGAGGATCTGCATGAGTTTGAGGCAGCCTGGTCTATATAGTGAATTCCAGGACAGCCAGGGCTATACAGTCAGACCCTGTCTCAAAAACCAAAAAGAAATTGAAGAAAGGAAGCATGATATTGTTGTAAGGCAGGAAATCCTTGTAGATGAGCAGAGTGAGATTCTAAGTCCAGATTCAGATCACAATTATACTCTCAGTTTATTTTCAGTAGATTCCCCCAAAGCTATTCAACTGGAGGAAACAAAACCATCTGAATATGTTACATCAACGGGATGTCTACATAGAAAATCCTGAATCTTTATTCACTACCTTGTACTGTACCCTAAAATTACTTTTATGTGGATTATAAATGTAAACATACAAGCTAAAACTATAAAGCCTCTAAAAGTTTGCACAGCAGAAAGTCTTCTTTATACAGCTAGAGTAGGAAAACCATCACTTGAATAAGACATGAAGACTACTAACCACAATAACGAGCATCAGTAGGTCCAGGGCAGAGCACTTGCCAAGCATTCAGAAGAGCCTGGGTTTGAGCTCCAGCACCAACAAATGAAACAAAACAAAGCCAGTGATAAATTGGACCTTGAAAGTTCTGTTTGGCGGATCTCTGTGAGTTCGAGGCCAGCCTGGTCTCCAGAGCGAGTGCCAGGATAGGCTCCAAAGCTATACAGAGAAACCCTGTCTTGAAAAACCAAAAAAAAAAAAAAAAAGAAAAGAAAAGAAAAGAAAAAGAACTGTTTGTCGAAGGTCGAAGAAGAAAACAGTCATAAGATGAATAAGTTATAGGTTAAGAAGAAATTATATAGGTGCACAAGCACCATATACTTGTCTATCTACCTGTCATCTATCTATCTATCTATCTATCTATCTTCATCATCATCTATCTTTAGAATACATCAGGAACCCTACAGTTCAACAATAAAAAGATTGATATCCAATAAGTGAATATCATCAATGAAAGAAAAGAAATAAAAAGGAAAGGACATGACTGCTCCTAGGTATTGTAAAATGGAGAGCATAGCCAGAGGCAGGCACATCTGGGAAGTCAAGAGTGGGCAAGATCCTAAACCATGTGAGGAGAGGGAGAGGGGAGAGAGAAGGGCAGCTACTGACCAAGAGGGGCAACTTGGACCAAGAGACTGGCCAAGAGAGTAGACGCGAGGACTGGGTAACCCAAATGGCTGGATTATATAGAAAGGGCAGCCCAGCCCCTGGTCTGGAGAAGTTTAGGGTAGGGGGTTGAGTATGCCAGCCAGGAGAGCCCTGTAACAGGTAGGGACTGAGGGATTCAGGGAGAACCTGGCAGCCAGCATCCACTTTGGTGTGTTAAAAAGGCATCTCAGACATTTGTCCCGGGTTTGAGACATAATAACCAAGTCTCTTCTCTCACCCTTTGTGTTTGGAGGATAAGAAATAAAAGCAGCACATGACCAGTTGGCACATCTACAACACCACCCCTACACCTCTGGCTTGGGGAACATTGTGGAAGAGGGGGGCTCGAAGACTGTAAGAGGCAGAGACCAGAAAGTCTGCTTTGAGATAGAATGTACCCATGAAATACCAACAATATGGCTGCACAAACAAGACCTGCATAGTGACCACGATGGTTGACTGCCTGAATGGATGGGGGAAATCTTACAAGTCCCACCCCTAGATAAGGAGCTATAGACTATCAGTGACCACTGAGGACAGGACAATCAGTCTTCTTCAGGGACAAACATCCTGATCAGTTAGCCAAGCCCAAGTGGTCAGCCCTGAGCACGTGACCGTATGAGCAATGCTAAATGGACTCAGTAGGGTGTGTTTTTTTTTTTTTTTTTTTTTTTTTTTTTGTGTGTGTGTGTGTGTGTGTGTGTGTGTGTGCCTGTGCATACATGCATGTGTGCATGTGTGTTGAAGGGAGAGGGGGGAGAATAGAAGCTATAAGCACAATCTCCATGCATAAAATTCTCAAAAAAAAAACATCATAAGTTGGAAAAAAAACTGCTCTATACTGTAAAATATCCATTTTATCTTCAGTGCTGTTCATGAAGAGTTTCGAAGGAACATCACCATGTAAATAAGTGTACTATAGCAATGTTCTGTATGGATGGCCCAGGAACTGAGGTTGAACAGACAACCCTTGCAGCTTCCCGATGGGAGGAAGGGCTGTGCACTGATCTACAGCAGAAAGTAGTAGGAACCACAGGCCCTGGGCTCCTGGCAGATGGACCAGCAGAGCTCATGAGCTGGGCCTCCGGGGCAACAGCTCACATCCTCCCATGCCTTCAGACTGACTCACCAGCCTGTCGGTGAGCAGTTATTAAGTGCTGCCTCCCTGTCTGAAAGTTGGGGCTTGCAGCTTTGCCACAGGCACTCAGTTGAGAGACTGTCCCACCTGCCTACCACCCCTGGGCCCCTCCACTGATTCACTTCCTGCTCCTGGGTTTGTGTTGGGACGTGCAGCTGTGAGTGACCCCACAGTCTCTATTCCTCGCAGGTGCTGTTCCTTGGCCTCTCCCAGGTTTTCAGAGAGCATTCCTTACCTTTGTTCGAATTGCCCCTTGGCAGATAATGCTGGAAGGAAGGTGCTGGAGCCAAGGAGCAAGTTTCATTTGCTAAGCCCTGGTAGAGCCTACAGTATCTACAGTACTGCTGGCCGCCTTTTATGAATACTCTTTCCAGCCTGGGCTAGGCAAGCACTGCCCATCATCCAACAAGACAGCATCCTTCAAACCTTCCCTCACCTCTCCCACCTCTGTCTCCTGCCTCTGCAGTCATATGCACCATTATCACTTCATACCCTTGCTGTCTGTGGAGAAGACAGATGGCAAACTCATGACACTTCAAATGAAACAGTGCAAGAAGGGACCATGAAGGAAGCAAAACAGACTTGCTGACAAGTGACTAGAAGAGGGGACATGGACTGGACAACCTCTGAAGAAGTGATTCTGAATCAAGACTTGAGTGACAAAGGGAGCCAGCCCTGCAAAGACCTGAGGGAGCATTTGTCAAATAGGACGCGTGGCATGCTCAGGAGTCATAGTGGGGACAGCCTGGCATTGAAGTAAAAGAGAGAAAAGTGGCGTGAGGTGGCAGGGGCAAGAAAAAGGCCTATGGCCCAGGTCAAATCACAGGTCAGTATGGAAAGTGAATTAATGGCTTCCTTTGAGAGTGAGGCTGAGAGCAAATGCCTTGCATGCCAGGCTATCCTGCTGAAGTCACTGGGAAGCCACCTGCAAGAGCCATGTAGTGTTCTCTTCCACAGTCTTAAAACTGTTGAATATTCCATAATCTTCCTGGAAGACTTGGTTGCAAGGAAATTAGTTCCTGTTCATAGGACACAGTGTGAGAGTTTGTGGGTTGTTATACACCATGTGGAAATCCTTCCATGGCCCAGAATGATTGTCTAGAGACAAAGGCAGGGTGCTTTGCAATAAATTCCTTCTGCCTGGCTCCTAATATTGAGAAACCTAACCTTGCATTTTACATAAATTAGATCATCTGGAGAATGCCTTCCCTGGCATTGAAAAGCCTTTGCAATGACATTGGCTACAAACTGGAAGAGTTGATCCAGTAAAGGTGAATAGTTCAGGCTTGTTACTGATCCGTTAGTGCTGAATTTTGTGGGATCAGAACATGGCTGTAAGAAGCTAATATCTTTTTTTTCTTTTTAATTTTATTTTATGTATTTGGGTGTTTTGACTGCATGCATGTCTGTGCACCATGTATGTGGCCAGAAGAGGGCATGAGATCACTTGGAACTAGAGTTACAGATGTTGTAAACTGGCATGTGGGTTCTGGAAATTGACTACTTCTTCTTCTTCTTCTTCTTCTTCTTCTTCTTCTTCTTCTCCTCCTCCTCTTCCTCCTCCTCCTCCTCCTCCTCCTCCTCCTCCTCCTCTTCCTTCTTCTCCCAGAGGTTCATGATCAGCAAGGCAGGGAGCATGGCATCAGGCAGACAGGCATGGTGCTAGAACAGTAGCCAAGAGCTTACATCTGACCCACAAGAACAAGGCTGAGAGAACTATCAGGGAATCATGGGGACTTTTGAAACCTCAAAGCCCACCCCTAGTGACACACCTCCTCCAACAAGGCCACACATCCTAATCCTTCCCAAACAGTTCCACCAGATGGGAAACAAGCATTCAGATATACGACCCTATGGGGCCATGCTCACTCCAACCACAACACCTACCATCAATTATGTCAATGGCCAGTGGAAGATCTTGGGTTCAGATCTCCTCCAACTCTAGCATCCCAGGTCTGAACCCTTGAGTAGCTTCCCTTTCTTTGTCCATCCCCAAATTTCCAGGTGCCCTGGTGCTGGCTGCTCCTTTTGTGAATTTGTCCCAGCCTAACAGTTAGCTGTCCCAGGCTGAGACCTGTCCAAGCAAAAGCCATAATCTGCTTTGAGTGAAACCAGGGCGGCACTCACCTTTAATCTCAGAGCTCGGTAGGCAGAGGCAGGAGAATCTCTGTGAGTTCAGGCCAGCCTGGTCTATGTATTGAGTTCTAGTACTGCATAGTGAGACCTTGTCTCACTGCCAGGTGGTGTGCTCAAGGCTGAGGGCTCAGCTTACAGACAGGACCTGGTACAGCCAGGCAGACTCAGCCAGCAAGGGAACCAAGTGATCAGCTGCTTTTCTTCAGAGAAGAGCAAGCTGTGACAGCAAGGGACATGCATGGCAGTTTATCCCCAGATGGTCCATGGATCTACTGTCCCTGAAGAAGCTTGTTCTGCTTCCAGAGGCTGGCCTGGCATGGCAGTCCTTTAGAACTCAGAAGTGGGTCCTTGAAGTGGTTGAATCACCACCACTAAAAGATGTTTCTTAGCTTCTAGAACCTCTAAGTGTGGCTGTGTCAAGGAAACATACCTTTTCAAGTGTAACTAAACATCTTGAGGTAAAATCATTGTAGTCAGATGGGCAGTTGTGGCACACACCCCTGATCTGAGCACTCAGAAGCAGAGGTAGGTGGGTGGATCTCTGAATTTGAAGCCAGTCTGGTCTACAGAGTGAGCTTCAGGGCTATACAGAGAAACCTGTCTCAAAAGAAACAAAATCAAAACAAAATAAAAAGTCTTAGGGCAGGAGCTGCATCCAATGGTGAGGGCCCTTATCAGGGAAAGAGGGGAGGGCGTTATTAGAGGTCCCAAGACCTTAACACAGCTGATACCATGATGGAAGTGCCATCCAGGCCCTGGAACCTAGAATGTATGATGCACCATCTGCCAAAAATGAAAGCAAAGACCTAATCTAACAAAATCTGTAGTTCTGGGAAAGTCCCTAAGTCCCTTGCTTTTTGGCTTCTGTAGTTTTGATTCTGGCTAACTGTTCTTGCTAACTGAGGTGTGTCAACCAAGAGTGTGTTTTGTTGTGCTTAAAAGCTCAACCCAAGAAAGGCTCGGGGCTACACTGGCAGGGGGGAGGGGGGCCCAAATATCCAGTGTAGTCATCGGCCAGCTAATAAAGACTTACTATTGACTTGAACCTGTGTCCAAGCAGTTTTCTCTGGTGGATACCCCACAACATGTCAACTGAAGCATACTAAAGGCAGCCACGGAAAGATAGAACCAGAACGCTAGTACAGTTACAAGCCAAGGACACTAGAGAAGCCTGAAGCTGGAAGAGGCAAAAGGGCTTATGTTCTCTAGAACCTTCCAAGAGGGAGTGAGCGTGCCTGCTGACATGCTGACTTCTGACTTGTGACCTCCAGAACTGCAGAAAAAAAAAAAAAGTTCTGTTGTTTGAAGCTACCACTGTGTTGTCATTCAGAACAATGGTCCCGGTGGTGATAGAGGGAGAACCACTGCTCTCTGTCTGTTGTACCAACTTCCCTTTACCAAACCTAGACTTACAATAAGAAAGGCATAGGGGCCCCTGGATGTGAATAATGGGTCAGACAGGCTCTCTTTGCAAGCGTCAAGGTAGAGATAATTAGGAATTCTTCTGACTTGGGGTGTGAGATGGATCCCTGCTGACCCTGGAGATAGTTGTACAGAGCAAAGCCTGAAGCTTGCCCAGTGGCCCCACTCCTTGACATTTTGGCTTGCCCAATCCTTCTCTTCTTTGCTGCATCTTGGGCCCACAGGGTACCTTTCTCTAAACAGGACATGATTAGGGTTCCACATGCCACATTATCCCCACAGGCTGCTTTGTCTCCTCAAGCTCCCTTGAGTTTGGGTGATTCTCATCTTTTTGGTCATCTGATTGTCAGCCACTTGAAACAGTTCCTACAAATGCCTGATTCCATCTTTAAGTTTTCCCTAGTTCTTCTCCATGAACATTCAGGTTTTCAACTGGTGGCATAGGCTTCTTACGGATGGGATTCTACACTCATGAGTTAGAATAGTTGACAGGACCCCTGTGACATTGTAACCCGCCTGGCAGAAATGAAAATATCCTAAAGAGACACCAACTATCAGATTGTTGACACAGTGAAACCCTCCCCCAACGGGAATTTCGCCCAGAAATCTCATACTGGGAGAAGGAAAGACGCCAGCCAGAAGGGAAGCTTAACTCTGGAGAGAGATTTCACACAGTTTTAACAATTTGTCAGGCCACCTTACAGCATGAGCCAAAGCCCAGACAAAGACCAGCAGTAGGTGGGACCAGAAAGACCAGGGATGCTTAGATGTGCATGTCTTTGGCTCTCTGTCTGAACTCTGATCTCACTCCAGGACCCTGAAGACGAAGATGGGTTTGGAGGATCTCTTTGTCCCTCTTCCGAGGGTGGCCACGTTGAGTAAATTTCCTTTTTCTGCTTTCCACTTTTAATTTGGCTTTTAAAATTGGCTTATTGAGGGCAGATAGCCAGACCTGGTCACAGGCAGTGACCTCCAAGGTCAATAGCAATGCGCTGTCAGAGCTGGTTCTCCTGAAGAAAGCTGTGCCACTATTAAGTGTGATGCCCTTGGTGTTCAGCATATGACAAGGGCTTTATGCCCCTCTTTCCTCCCACAAGAGGATCAGGCTGGGGGTGTTGGGGGAGAAATTGAGACAGGAACCAACCACTAGCACTAAAGTTTTTGGTTTTCATTGCAAGAGCACAATTCTTTTAAGGTCTTATTTCCCTCTTCCCTTGGCTCTGAGAGTGTACTGTGCTCCAGATGGTGACCAACACAGGAAATAAACTTTCCTGGCCTTCCTGCTCATCAATCCGCAGGCTCCTTCCACAACCCTTTCCACTGGATCTGATACCATCATTTCTTGATTTGTCCTTGAGCAGCCTTCCTGTGACAGGATGGCTGCACATAGAGGACATGCCTGAGGGTGGGTCCAGGACAAATGCTCTGAAGAACACACTTCCCTCATCCCATCTCCATTCCCATTAATGCCTGCCTGTCATCTTCTTGGTGCAGAGTTTCTCATCACAACAAAGAGAAAGACAACAAACCCAAGGACCAGTCAAAGAAGAAACAGACATATGGTTGGGACAAAATTCAGAGAAGCAGTTCCACACAGGTGCAGCCTGCCTCGCTTCATTCATCCTATTGCTTCTGAACCCATCTGCCTGGCTTGAGACTCCCAGGATATCAGTGCAAGCTCACACCTGCAGGCAGTGGAGCCCAGTGGGCAGGAAAGCTCTGCTCTCATCCAACACCCTTATTTTCTATTTCCCCTGTGCCTGTGGACTTGGTTTAACAGATGGGGAAAGGTTTGATTTGCCAGAAATACTGTTCCTTGCAAGGCTAATCCTTGTTGGGGGACAGTCCCAGTAGACACTCTACTGGGTAGTTTACAGGGATTTCTGTGTAATCCTGACTTCTGATGCACACCAGACAAAGGCCAGAGATGTACCTTAAGGTCTAACTCACAGTGAGGTTTCCTGGGCTCATTTCTTCTCTTGAACACCTTCCCTGTGAACAAAAACTCAGTCCTTCAAGCTGCTGACTTTGCTTCCTGATGCCTAGGGGACAGCCATGCAAGGAGGATGTCCGATTCTTCCCAGCCTCCTTGCATGCGGATGTTGGGATTCTTCACTGTTTGATGATGCAATCTCTGCCTCTGTTGCAAGCAGAGAGCTGAATTTGTGTCTTCAGATAGGCTCTGCACTGGGACCGCGCCTTGCTCCTCTAGGTATATAGCGCCCTCTGTTGGCCACCTGGACTAACTGCCCTGACCTGCGACTAGAAATCATGGTGTGTATCTGAACTCCTTCCACCCACCCAATTGCCCATTACTAAGTGCCGTGCTCTGTCTGGAAGTTCAAGATACAAAAATACACACCATAAATGGATTTTTTTTACAAATGTATTTCACTGCTGAAGTTTTGTTTTTTATTTTTTGGTTTTGATTTTTGGTTTTTCGAGACAGGGTTTCTTTGTATAGCCTTGGCTGTTCTGAAACTTGCTCTGTAGACCAGGCTGGTGTTGAACTCAGATCCTCCAGCCTCTGCTTCATGAGTGCTGGGGCTAAAGGCATGAGCCACCCCACCAACCAGCTCACTGTTGAGTGTTTTAAGATTTATTTTATTTTTGGTTATGAGTACTGATGGTGTCTGTGTGTGGTTATGTACCTGTGACTACAGGTCCCCTGGAGCTGGAGTTTCAGATAGTTGTGAGCCACCTAATGTGGCTACTGGGAACCAAATTCCTGGTCTCTAAGAGCAGTAATTGCTCTTTACTGCTGAGCCATCTCTCCAGCCCAAGGGAAAATTTTGCTTTCTCAGCGTTTCAAACTCAACACCTTTTCTTTTTTTTCCTTTAAAAAAATTATTTTACTTACCAACCAGTTTCCTCTCCCTCCTTTCCTCCAGTTCCCTCCCCCACCTCCTTCCTACCCCACCCACAGGACCGAATCCACTCCTCAGAAAGGGGCAGGCCTCCCATGGGAGTCAACAAAGCTTGGCACATCAAGTTGAGGCAGGACAAAGCCCCTCCTGCTTGCCTCAAGATTAAGTGGGGCATCCCACTATAGGGAATGGGCTCCAAAAAAACCTGTTCATGCACCAGGGACAGATCTTGGTCCTACTGCTAGGGGCCCCACAAACAGAACAAGCTAAACAACTGCCACCCACAGGCAGAGGGCCTAGGGCAGTGCCACACAGGCTCCCTAGCTGTCTAGAGTTTGTGAGATCCCAAGAGCTCCAGTCTCTGTGGGATTCCCCGCATTGATCTTGATTCTCCCCCCCACACACACACACACACTTGCTCATATAATTCCTCCTCATTCTCTTCAACATGACTCCCGGAGCTCGGCCCAGTGCTTGGCTGTCAACACCTTTTCTTTAAAAGGTGATCCTCATGCTGGCATCTGGTTTAGACTGAGGCTCATTTTAAGTAATTCCGGAAGACTGAGGTTGAGGGGTCCTTCTTTGCCTCTACTCTAGAGTGGCAGACTCTATTGCTTTGCTACTCAGTGGGGTTAGCTTCTCGGGGCGCGGAGGAGTGGCAGATAAAAACCCCTAGCATGCCCCTCTTCACTGGTCCCAAGTCTCTTCACTTCCCCTCCCTAGATGGGAACCCACTAGCAGTGGACAAACAACACCCAGAGCCACCTTCCTTCCAGCTGTTGCTGGGCCCTTGAGCTTTTCCTGTACTTGTTGCGCCCACCTCCAGACCAGTTCAAAGCTGACCCACACATTCCAGCAACGACCAGGGAAGCGTTGCTTTTTCTCACCCCAACCCAGTTCGTAAAAATTGGATTGTGTTCCGGCGGCCCTCCAGAGGCCAACTGGTGTCATTACATCCCTTCCACAAACCATTAGATAGGGACGAGGTACCTGGGAAGAGATAGCTCACTGGGAGGAAGATGAAGAGCAAACTTTTTGGGTTTTCCTTTAGGGGGATTTCTGTGTCTTGTTTCTAAACTTCTTTTTAGCAGAACAGTTTCATTGAACCACAATTTACTCACTCCCAGCGCACAGTGTAGTTATTAGCATAGTCACACTGCCATACTCAGTGTAAGGAAGGCCATTTCCCTCTTCTCTAAGGAAAGCCCATCCCTCAAAAAGAACAAACGTCACCCCATTCATGGTCACTCCCTACATGCCCCATTCCCAGGCTTTTGTAACCATCAATACACCTTCTCTCACTAGGGCTTTGTCTGTTCTGGAATTTGGTATAGTCGGTGGCCTCTTGGGTCTGGCTTCTTTTACAAAAACAAGCTTTTGTCCCTGTTTTATTTACACTTTAATTAGAATTACCATATAATTTATCACCCAAAGTGCAGCACTTCCAGAAAGATGCTATTTGCAATTGCAGTGCCAAGACAGTCATCAGGATCGGGGCTACCTGTGTCCAGCCAGGGAGGCCATCCCACTTTCAGAGGGACAAGTTGAGTCATCCACACCTCTCCCCAACTCCCCAACTCCCCAACCCCTCAACTCCTGGATGCCCCCACTCCTAAATCAGAATTACCAAACCTTGCTTGATACCCCCCCCCCCAACAGCTCTGGGGAGCTGCAGTTAATTTCCTTTCAGTCACTAATCCTGTTTATAGCTGGAGCATGCTTATGATTAATGGGAAGAAATAAGACTAATTTCCCCCAAAGAAATGAGAACTGATGGTTTTAGTTTTTCATGAATTTGACTGCGTGGGGGTGGGGGGGCAGACTGGGAAAGGAAGCAGAGGCAGAAGCAATGCCAATATGACAAATGAGGAAGGCCATCAGGAGGAGACTCTGGGAGCCTTAATTGGGTGGGTTATGCATGGCACCCCTGAAAATGGCAACATAATTATTTATTGTTATGTTACTAAACACACCTGGCTCACTGTCATGTCTCCCCACAATGTTCTCTGCCACACTCCTTTTAGGTGAGGAGATTGCCACTGTCTATAAGCAAATGCTAATTTTACTATTCTTTAATTGTAAGCATGCACTGAGCCAACTTAGAGATTGAAGAGTCACCTACTTGGTGACAGTCTGTCCATCTGCTGCTGACAAGGAAGCTAGAGTCTGATTCAGCAGATACTCTTGACCACCATTTTTCCTTGCTGCAAGAAGGTTCAATCAAGCAGCAAAATTTATCAACAGACTTGGCACAGTAGGGTCACATATGTCATGTACTGTATCACATGAAAGGTGAGGTCTGTCATCCTCTGTCATACTGCAAACCAAACACAGGCTGCCTTAGAATGCAGCTATGGAGAAGGAAAAATTGTACATTGTAACCAAAATATCACACACACACACACACACACACACACACACACACACACACACACACACACACACACACCTGATCAGACCCTGTATCCTCCTGGAGCCTAAATTCTTTAAAGAATTGAGTAATTAGTTGGAGAGTTGGTGTTCTGAATTCACTAATGAAGCCAGTTTGAACCACCTGCCATAGTGATTGCCCACTGTGGAACTTGACTTTGCATGGTCCCAGGAGCAGACCTGGGGCCTGTCTGCCTCCATGCCAAGGAGTTGGTTCTGGTCACCGCATGTAAATGAGCCCTCCTCGTATCCCTAGCAGCCTTTGTTTGTGTGTGTTTTGTGTCTGGGCTCATCCATCTGGCACCCCTTCTGCCACCTTTCCTTCTGTTTACACCCACCATCCTCAATTTGTCTTCCAGCACTTTCTGCACCAATTACACTATAGACAGATTTAGTCGATTTCTGGGCCAGCTGCTCAAATACATCCTTTTCTGCATTGAAAATACTCAGAGCAGGCCCCCAGCCAGCCACAGGGATTCCCAGTCTTGGAGTCTAGAAGAAACTCACCAGAACTTTTCCAATTCTGGTGCTATCCCCCAAATTCATTCATCAGGAACGAAGAACAGGCATTGATTTCCCAACAGTACAGAGAAGATCCAAATGCCCATTAGAGGCTCCAGCGGTTTGTGCAGTGAAGAGATGAGGACTAGACCCACTTGCAGAGTGTCTTTCCTGATACTGTGTTCCTTAGGAGGTTGGCTGGCCATGCTTTCTGGGAATGGGAAGTCACTATCAAGGGCCTTCCAGGAAGGAGCTGGGCCCAGCTCTCAAGCTCGTGGGCACTTTGGTTTAAAGAAGGTGCTGTTTGTGCTGATGCCTTTGTGTTTTCAAACATGTGTAAGACAAGACCATCATCTTCGAGGTCTAGGAAAGGGATCCCCCGAAATGGGTGTGATGTTCCGAGGAGAGAAAGCTGTTCCATCAGAAGGAAATCAGCCCGGAGATGGGTTAAAGAAGAGTTCTTCCAGGATAGGCGTGTCATGCTCCAGGATGGCTTGTTCCCAGGAGAGCTGCGCATCCCTTTCAGAGCCATCCATGCTCCCAAGGATCCCCTGGCTCCCCACAGAGGAGCAAACCTTAAAATCCAAGGATTCTGGCAGGTCCCAGGAATCTGTGACCATCTAAATTCTGTGCAAAGGATGACTAGCTGCAAATGCCAACCACTCTGTGCCATGGCTTCCCTTTGTTCTCTGGCATTCCTGGCTCCTCAGATGGCTGCTCTTCAAGCTGCCAGGGGAGCACAAGCAGAATGTCCCACGTGGCTCCAGGATGTCAGTCCAAGACACCCGAGAGATGGTCATCATCCCTGGGGCCAGATGGAGCATCAACAAGCCACCAAGCCATGGGCAGCATGGAGAGTGTCTGGTCAAGCCTGAAGGCAGAAAGGGCAAAAGCAGTCCAAGCTGACCCAAGTTGATCTAGGAGTCACTGGTACAAAGGGGCTATGAAGGAGAAGGATGCAGTGTTACTGACAGTTGTCCCACCTCATAGGTCAAAACCAAAGATCAAGGCTTCTAAACTCCAAATAGTCCCCATGTATCCTGATCAGCAACTCAAGAAATACATTATAAGAAAGATAGATACATGGTAGATAAATATTAGATAGATGATAGATGGTAGATAAATAAATATAGATAGATGATAAAAAGAAAGATAATAGATAGATGATAGATTAATAGATAAATGATAGAAAGATAGATAATAGATGATAAATGGATAGATAGATAGATAGATAGATAGATAGATAGATAGATAGATAGATGTTATTATTTACTGAACCTTTATTCTGAGCCACAGGTACTTCCTGTATTAGGGAGCAACATCTATGAGGACCTCACACAGGACAGAACGCTGCTCATCAGCTCCTCAAAGTGAGATGTGTGTTCCTGTGATATCAGTGGTCCCTGAAACTGTTAGATCTGTGTGCTACAAGCAGCAGAACTGAGAAAGTGGCTACCCAAGTGAGCCTATCAGAGCCTAGATGATTCTATCATGAGTTCCAAATGCCTACTGTGGAGCTGCAAGATTTGGTATTTTCTCTGCTGAGGTTTTGGTCTTGCTTTGTTTTGGTCTATTCCTTCCTATGTGCCAAATCCTCAATATTTTCTTTTTGCTGTGCTTTATTTTTATTTTTTTCCACATTTATATGAGAAGAAACAAGAAATATATCCTTTAATATATATATATATATCCTTTTATATATATATATATATATATGTATACATATATGTGTGTGTGTGTTTAATTAAAATAAAATTACATCATTTTTCCTCTTCTTTTTCCTCCCTCTGAAACCTTTATAGTGTACCATCTACCTCTCCCCCCCCCAAATTCATGATCCTTTTTCTTTAATTGTTGTAATTACACACCCAAATGCATAAATATATAAATACAACCTGATGAATTCAACCTGTCACTGCTTGTATATATATGATTTCAGGTATGGCCATTTGGATATGGATAGCCAGTTAAGGAGCTCATCCCTAACTTGTCCTGTCTCACTAGTTGTTAGTTGTCTGTAGTTCTTTTTCCAGGGCTTGGGCTCTTAGAGACTTCTTCCTTCCATGACAGCATATATGTAGTTTGAAAGAAAATGGCCCCGAAAGGGAGTGGCCCCGAAAGGGAGTGGCCCTGAAAGGGAGTGGCCCCGAAAGGGAGTGGCCCCGAAAGGGAGTGGCCCCGAAAGGGAGTGGCACGATTAGGAGGTGTGGCCTTATTGAAGTGAGTGTGTTCTTGTTGGAGGAAGTGTGTTATTGTGGAGACCAGCTTTGGGGTTTCATATGCTCAAGTCACACCCAGTGAGTCAGACCACTTCCTGCAGACCTTGCCTGCTGGTCAAGATATAGGGCACTCAGCTACTTCTCCAGCACCATATCTGCCTGAACACCACCATGTTGAACCACAATGATAATGGACTAAACCTCTGAAAATGTAAGCTGCCCCAATTAAATACTTTTCCTTTATAAGAGTTAGAGGTCATGGTGTCTCTTCACAGCAATAGAAACCCTATGACAGAAGTTTGTACCAGGGACTAGGGTATCGCTGTGATAGGCCTAACCGTGCTTTTGTTTGAAGGGATATGGACCTTGGGACTGTAGATTAGAAAAGCAATTGAATTCTTTAAGCACTTCTTAATGGGCCATCCGAATAGGAGCACGGAAGACAGTAGTGCCACGTGTGATTTGATGAAGACAGTGGTGCCAAGTGTGTTTTGATGAACAGGTCCTCAGGTTCTGCCCATATCCCTTGAATACAGTCTACCTTCTAATGAGATGCTTGTGTGATTTATGTATATTCAAAGTCTAAAGCAGTGGTTCTCAATCTGTCTAATGCTGGGCTCCTTCTTCATGCTGTGGTGACCCCTCATCCATAAAATTATTTCATTGCTACTTCATAATTTTGCTACTGTTATAATTGTAATGTAAATATTTGATATGCAAGATATCTGATATGGGACCCCGTGAAAGGTACATCCTTCTGTGAATGTTTATCTTATTGGTTGTTGAATTGAGCACTGTTTGGCCAATGAGGCAGCAAGTTAGGCGGGACTAGGAGTCAAGGAGGGTTCTGGGAAACGTAGTAAAGTCTTGTGATTCGGGCAGGAAGTGACATAGCAGGCAGACTCAGAATATAAGCAGGGACAAGCAGGAAGTCATTCTCTTCCTCTTTCTCTTCCTCCTTCTCTCTGTAGAGTGGTCATATAAGCCTGGGAAGACAGGACGCTTGCCTCCGGTGCCTCAATAAGATAAGTTTATAAAATATATAGATTAATAATAGTTAAGGTGATATGTAAGACAGAGCTAGCAAATAAGAAATCTTAGTCATTGGTCAGCAGCATTTTATCTAATATAAATCTCTGTGTGTTACTTGGGACCTTAATGCGGAGACAGGCAGAACTCATGCAGGCTGGCAGAAAGATTTATTGTTACAGGTCCTCAGGCTCTGCCCATACCCCTTGAATCCAGTCTGCCCTCTAATGAGATGCTTGTGTGATATATGTATATTCAAAGTCTAAAGCAGTGGTTCTCAACCTGCCTAATGCTGGGCTCCTTCTTCGTGCTGTGGTGACCCCCCCAGCCATAAAATTATTTCATTGCTACTTCATAATTTTTCTACTGCTATGAATTGTAATGCAAATATTTGATATGCAGGATATCTGATAAGGAACCCTGTGCAAGGCTCATTTAACCCCAAAGGGATCTTGACCCACAGGTCAAGAACCACTGATTTAGCCTTCTGCTATGCTCCTATCAAATCCCACAAGCTAGGATTCCCTAAGCTTCAAAGGAGTTGTTCAGAGAACCTGCCTGCACCTCTGCGTGAATGGGTTTGACCCTAGGACTGTTTTCTTAGTCAATGCCCTTTCTAGTTAAGTCTGTGTACCTCAGCCTGTATCTTTCACTTTAAAGACCAAGAACAGATTTTGATCAACAAATACAGCTTTGTAAAAAGTAGGCTGGACAGAGCAGTGGTGGCGCACGCCTTTAATCCCAGCACTTGGGAGGCAGAGGCAGGTGGATCTCTGTGTGTTTGAAACCAGCCTGGTCTACAGAGAGAGTTCCAGGACAGCTAGGACTACGCAGAAAAACCCTGTCTTGAAAACAAACAAACAAACAAACAAACAAAAAAAGTGACTTGGAGGTTCAGAGCTGCTCTTCCAGGCGACCTGGGTTCAATTCTCCACATCCACAGAGTGGCTACAAACAATCTGTAATTCCAGGTTGGGGGATTCTGTTGCTCTCTCCTTGGCTTCATAGATACTGCATTCACATGATGAACAGACATATAAGGCAAAACACCCACATATATAAAATAAAAATAAATAAATCTTTTTTTAAAGATAAACTGATTTGTAAAGAGTGGTAATGCTCTAGTGGAGAAGTGGGCTGGGATTGCAAGAAAATTCCAGCTCCCTGGCAATCAGAAAGGCACAGTCCAGCAGCCTATCAGCAAACACTCTGGTTTCTCAAGGGGAGTCTTTGTAAATCATAAGCACACTGCTCAACTCCTCTCATCCCAGGAGCCACCCAGGCCTGGGACAATGAAGTAGTTTTGAGAAATCAATCATCCAGTGTCCAGTATTAAAGTCTGGGCAAGGGGTGGTAAGATGAACATGTGGGTAAAAGTGCTTGTTGTCAAGCCTGGAAACTTGAGTTCTTGCTCAAAATCTCACATAATGGAACTGATTCCCATAAGAAGTTCTCCGACCTCCATATGTGTGCCATAGGGCACATTAATGCCTAGACAAAGTTATGAAGACAGACAGATAGACAGTCTGAGGAGGAGTAACTGTCATGGTCAGTGTTGCCGATTGCAGCCTGGTGGCCCAAGCATTGGCTCTCTCTGGTCTCCCTCCCTCATGAGAATATATACATGAGGAACACATTCCTCTGTTACCAAGGGAACCTCACTGAATAGTAAGACCTACCAGAGAGTACCTACCACATGGGCAGGCTCTGACCACAGTGGAGAAGGCAAATGACAAAAGATGGTTCTGCCCTGAGGCTGCAGCCTGGACTAGGCTGAAAGGGGTGGGGGATGCATGGGCTGGCTCAGGCTGACCAATGGGAGGGAATTGGTGGGACTCTCTCCACACACACACACACACACACACACACACACACACACACACACACTGAGGACCCAGCCCACTTCCTCTACCTGCCCAGACTGAAGCAGCCTCCCCTACACCCTTGTGCCCAGATCTCCTTTCTGGGTTGATCCCATGGTCTTGCACATGCTAGACGAGCACTCTAATCACTGAGCCACATACCATCCAGGGATTTCTTTGCTTTTATTTTTTATTGTTTTAGATTTATTTGTTTTTATGCATATGGGTGTTTTGCCTGATTTTGTGCACCATGTGCATGTCTGGAGTCCCACAGAGGCCAGAAGATGGCATCATACCCTCCTGGAACTAAGATTACAGATGGTTGGGGACTAAGCTGGGTCCTCTGCAAGAACAATAAAAATTCACTGAACCTTTTCTCCAGCCCCGGGAACTACTTCATCCCTTCCTCCTTGCACCCCAGAATTTACCTCTGAAAATCTGAGCAATTGTTCTTGCTGTCTGTCTGTCCTCTGCCTAGTGCGCCCACTGAGCAGAGATACACTCCTCTCACCACCACCCCCCACATGCAGACTCCAGTGATGTCCAGAGCCTTAGGCATGTCCTTTCTAAAGAGCCACTGTTCCCCCCTTTGTTAGCCTGCTGCCACCAAAATGCTCAGCTGCCAAAAGTCATGTGTCTCCTGACCCCGCCAGAGACAACATGCCCACTCGAGGACCCTGCTTTCTGTATGCTGCACCGAATGCCTGTGGGTAGCTGGAAGAGTACTTGAGATGGGATGAGACCGAGTGCCATCAGCTTAGCGATGACAGGATTCCAGCCACCTAGACTTCTGGCTGAACATTTCCATCTAGTACAAAGCATTTTGCGTTTCCACCATCTCCCTAAATAACAATCACATTAAGTGTGACTGGTGAGTTGATGTGCGAGCTGCAAGCAGTCAGGGGAAAGGTTTCCACGATGGCTTTGGAGCTGGAACAACTATGCCTGACCCATCTGTCTGCAGTGGAAATTTTTTCTAATCTCCCAGCTGTGCTATGGAATGGTAAGGAAGTTCTGGGCTAGCCTGTGGTAGGCTCTGATCTTCACGCACTCCTCTGTGACTGTGCAGAGTAATTGCCCTAAGATGGTCTTGTTTGGTTTGACTTTCCTTTTGTTGCAAGCACTCTTGAGAAGTTCTGAGTCATAGTCAGGAGTGACAAAGAGGAAGGAAGCCTTTGAAGAAAACCAAGGTGTCAGACAGAGAAGCATCCAACGATAGAAGCCATGACTGGAGACTTAGATAGTTGTGATGGTAGGCTTAATAGTACAATGACAGATACTTCATATAAATCAACAAAACTTTGATTTGGACTCAAAGTTCTATGGTTCTGAGCTTGTGTCAAAGAACGTCCTGGAGGGACTGTATGGTTGAACAAGGCTGTTCACCTCATGGTGGCCCAGAAGTAAATGAGAGTGAGGAAGGAGCCAGGGCCCCAATATCTTCTTCAAGAGTATGCGCCAGCTGGGCGTTGGTGGTGCACGCCTTTAATTCCAGCCCCAGGAGGCAGAGGCAGGTGGTTCTCTGTGAGTTCAAGGCCAGCCTGGTCTCCAGAGTGAGTGCCAAGATAGGATCGAAAGCTACACAGAGAAACCCTGTCTCGGGAAAAAAAAAAAAAAAAAAAAAAGAGTATGATCCAGTGACCTGACTTCCTCTCACTAAACCTATCTCCTAAAACAGTGGTTCTTAATCTTCCTAATGCTGCAACCCTGGAATACAGTTCCTCATGCTGTGGTGACTCCCAAACCATAAAATTATTTCATTGCTATTTCATCACGTAAATTTGTTACTGTTAGGAATTGTAATGTAAATATCTGTGTTTTCAAGTGGTCTTTGGGGATCATGACAGGACAGTTGAGAACCACTGTCCTGCAGGTTCCACCATCTCTCAATAACACCACAGACTAGGCCGGGCATTGGTGGCACATGCCTTTAATCCCAGCACTCAGGAGGCAGAGGCAGGCGGATCTCTGTGAGTTGGAGGCCAGCCTGGTCTCCAGAGCGAGTGCCAGGATAGGCTCCAAAGCTACACAGAGAAACCCTGTCTCAAAAAACAACAACAACAAAAAATAGCACTACAGACTACTTGAGACTCTGTGGGTATGAAGGGGCATATAAGATCCAAACCATAAAAGTGATGATGAACAAAGATATTTACTTTGTCTTGGGTGGTAGACAGAACCCAGATGTGCAGAGAAGGAAGGAGGGATGGGTGTTCTGAGGCAGAGGTCTACTCCACTCATCTTCCTGTTACTATGGCTTGAAAAGGACCAAATGTAGCCAAGACAGGATCTGCTTGGAATTTCCCTGCATTTTGTACTACATCTTTGGTCCGCAGGGTCTGTTCTGGCTTTTGTGTGTAATATGTATGGAAAATGTGTATAATGACAGCCCACTGGACTCCAGGAGGTCATCAGATGCAGCCAGTGGTTGCTGTAAGAAGAAATTAATGCCTACTGTATGTGTTTTATCTGTGGGCAGTATTCAGCATTTGGGGTGTTTGTGCTTATTGGACAGCCAAAATGCTTAAGAAGAAAATTAAACATATTTTAATTATAAATGTGCTTTGAAATTCTCAAGGGAAGTTAACTAGCTATGTTCCAAAGCCCTTTGACAAATGGTTGTATAGGTTTACATAGTAAATGGGTTACTTTTCTGTTGCTGGGAAAAAAATACACCATGAAAACCAACTTATAGAAGGAACTTTATTGACTTATGGCTCCAGAGGCATGGCAGCAAGCATGGTGGCAGGAGCAGGCAACTGGCAGCTCACATCCTCAGCCATAAGCACCAAGCAGAGAACAAACAGGGAGTAGGACCAGACTAGAGTCAAAGTCCACCCCTAAGTGACATACATCCTTCAGCAAGACTCCACCTCCTAAAGGTTCCCCAATTTTCCCAAATGGTGTCACCTACTGGGGCCAAAGTGTTCAAATACAAGAATCTAAGTGTGTGTCTGGGGGGGATATTCTCATTCAAGCCACCCAAATAGATTTCTAAGGAAAACAATATTTGTTAGGTTTAAAAATTTGTGTGTGGGGGGTGTTGAGACAGGGTTTCTCTGAGTAGCCCAGGCTATTGTGGAACTCACTCTGTAGACCAGGCTGGTCTCGAACTCACCTGCCTCTGACTCCCAAGTGCCGGGATTAAAGGCGTGTGCCACTGCTGTCATAGGTTATAGATGAGAACTGTTACATGTAAAAGCAAATGAGATAAAGCAGATAAATGAACTGGTACGGTCAGGGAATCAATAAGCAGAGCAATTTATAACATCTGGTCTACCCAGAAAACTACATGGTGTCTCTTCGAATTAAAGCTTCAGTTTTGGGAGTTGCAAGTCACAAGAAATAATACCCAGGGATCAATCTCACAACCTGGATGTTGCTGTCTACAACTTGGATATTGCCTTTCGTAAAGCAGTTAGCATTCCAGCATCCAGGATGCCCCCTGCTATCCTTGAAGGGCCTGCTTTCCCAGTAGTCCCCCGAAACACCCCTCTGGTGGCTCCCTTTCCTACACCCTGATTTTCCCAGCATTTGTTCAGTGCTACCTCTCAGGGCCAGTCTTTCTATTCAGCAGTTTGATTTCCATCCATGTTGTATTGATATTGATAGTTCTCTCATCCCCCTTGCTGGCAGTCACCTGTAAAATAGATGCAACACAACTTATTTAGCCATCTTCCCATTGGGCCTCTTTCTGGGTTGTTTTGCACTGGGCCTATTTCTATGGTATGGGTACATCCAGACTGCTCAGTTTGGAAAGAATACATCACCGAGCCCATAGCTTTTGGAGGGCTCATATCTTCTATGCTATAGCTTTGAGACAGGAAGCTTATTTATCTCATTTTAGAGTTGGCAAAATAAGCTTGCACAATGTCCTAGAAGTCACATGATAAAGCCAGGGTCATCTGAATAAATGCAGCTGTGCCTGTTTCTTCATAGAAATGTAGTCGCAAATACCTCCAGAGTACTAAATTCTGGCAATGCAAGAAGGATGAGAGTTTTGTCCTTGTAGGTCTGGCAGGAGACTGGGGAATCCTCTGCTCAAAAAAATCAATTCATTGCATGTACTGACCAGAACAATAATGTAGAGTGGGGTCTAACCCACAGGAGTGACTCTGCCTGGGTCTCGGAGTGTGACCACAATGGTGGGTGGTGGTGTAAGCGCCCTGCTGTGCAGAGGGTTTTGCTAAAATTTTCCACTGAGAGAAAATGTTCTCTGAAGGTTTATCATCCTAGGACAGATGTCGGCCAGAGAGTTTTATTTCCATGACTAGTCAAATCTGCAGGGCCAGCAGAGACAGCGAAATACTTTTCTTCAAACGATTCGGATGGAATGAGGAAATGTTATTTACTAATAACACCCGGAGACCCAGATGCCAGGGGCTGGAGGGAAGAGGAATGCAAACAAATACAACATGGGCCAACTCCCAGGCTGACACTTGAAACCAAGCTCCACTGTGTGGCCAGTGTGCTGGCCAGATTGTTAGCACCATGGGAGTTGCCTGGCACATACCGCCTTTTTCTGAGGGTTTTGAGAGAGAGGCAGATAGCAGTGATTGGTACTTAGGAGTGTTTGTAATATGCTAGGTGGTGTATGAAGTGCTTCTCATATAATCATTATCATCATCTCCAGTTCTCTCGGGATCAAGCACAGACCACCAGGGTAGGTGAAGAACTTGTCTAACATTGCCACGACATGCAGGGCTTTGGTATTGATCTGACTATGGGATGGGGAATGAAGAAATGACAGGCACACTGAGATAGGGGTGGTTGCTGGGCTCTGATGGAGATGCACCAATGGCCAGGAAATCTGATGTGTTTATTGCAGATCCTGGGGATGATGGGCAGGTTAGCTCATCTCCATAAGAGATGCTGGGGAGCAATCTCAGGTTGTGTCATTCTGAAGAAATAAGCTGTGCTTGATGTTTTCTGCAGACGCTGTCAACATCTGTGCTTGACCAGGGAAAGGCCTTGTTATTTCCATGGGTCTAAGGCACTGGGGTCCTTTACATGGCTGTGCTCATGTCAAGAATACACTTACTCAGGACTTAGTTCATTCATTCAACACCACTTAGGCACAAGGCCCAGATCTGTACATTTTGGAGGAAACTGTGAAATACTGTTTACTTTACCTAAAAAGGAAGTACAGAGGTCAGTAGCACTTGGCTCGTCCAGTGTGTTGGGGATCAGAGTTTATTCACCAAGGTCTCAGTGATACAGCCTCCATGAAAAGGGTCTGTTGGGATGTCAACACACAATCACAATCACAATTGTGTCAAAATCACAATCTTGGAGAAAGGTGGATTGTACCATTTTCTGAAGAGAGGTCTTCAGCAGGACATACATAGACATGTGAACAGTGGCAGAAGTTAAGCAGGGCCCAGAGGCACTGAAGTGGTAGTTTGAATGTAATTGGCCCCCATAATCTCATATGGAGTGGCACCATTGGGAGGTATAGCTTTGTTGGAGTGGGTATGGCATTGCTGGAGGAAGTGCGTCACTGTGGGGAGGGGGGTGGGCTTTGAGGTTTCCTATGCTCAGGATACCACCCAGTGTCTCAGTCGACTTACTGTTGCCTGTAAGATGATGTAGAACTCTCAGCTACAACTACAACTCCATATCTGCCTGCATGCCGCCATGCTCCCCATCACGATGATAATGGACTGAACCTCTGAAACTGTAAGCGAGCCACTCCAATTAAATGTTTTCATTTGCAAGAGTTACTGTGGTTGTGGCCATCTCTTCACGGCAATAGAAACCCTAAGTAAGACAGGCAGCCAATGGAAAGGTACTCAAGCTGTTATGGAATAGATTTTGGAAGCTTCAGGCCCTGCCAGGAGGATCTGGGGAACACTGGGTTAGAGAATAAAGATTCCATTGTTATCCAGCAAGCTGATTTTGGAGCCACCAAGCTGTGTGTTCCTGCAGATATATGTGTATAGCAGCATCAGCATTTTTCTGTTCACTAAACATACTTTTTTGGACATCCCAGGTGCCAGATTCAGAATATATTACAGGAGTATTTGTATCATCTCAGAGTGAGGAAACAGACTAGCTGGATGTAGCATGCACAAGATAGTAGGTGCAGTCAAGCAGCAGTCTGGGGGACCACAGACTGAAGCCCTGTGACTTCTAGACTGTGAAAATGAAGGTAGGAAATGAAGGTCTGTGCTCGACCAGGGAAAGGCCTTGTTATTCCCATGGGTCTAAGGCACTGGGGTCCTTTACATGGCTGTGCTCATGTCAAGAATATACTTACTCAGGACTTAGTTCATTCATTCAACACCACTTAGGCACAAGGCCCAGATCTGTATATTTTGGAGGTAAGAGCTAGGGCAATGGCTCCATGTCCCACACTGTTCCTGTCTGGCCTCACTCCACAGAAAAGCTGCAACCTGGGCTTTCTCAGCTTCTAGGAATCTAGTTCAAGGACACACATGGGCCACTTTGGGCACACCATTCAGCAAAGCAACACAGCGGCCACACTGGGCAGCTGACATTGCCTCATCCTGCATTTATTGAATGCAAACCTGAGCTTTTGGGGAATTGGAATGGAGTGGCTACTGGCAATGTCACCAAGAGGAAATCATAGCTTGGTTGTCTGCACAGGCCAGAGGTACACAAAGCTTCTGTTCAGAGGTAGTGAGAGAGGAGACCAAAAAAAAAAAAAAAAGTGTTTTGAGGAGGGGTGGCACAGTCTCTGTGAAGACAGTGACTTCAAGCAGTACTCATAGTGTTACCAGCTTTGAGTAACGTGCCCATGCTCCCTGTATATGTGGGCTTAGCCTGGATTTCCTATGCCCAAAGGTCACCAGGGAGAAGTAGGGGCAGATGAACCACTCCCACAGCCCTCCTGTGGTTGTGATCTGAGGAGGCAACTGCCTGGTATCATTTGCACAAAAATTCCCCACACCCATGCCATCTGAGAACACAAGTCTTTCTTGCAGATCCTATAAGAGCCCCACCCTCCTCCCATATCCTGAGGGTGGGATGCAGCTATGCCGATTCCCAGTCTGCTAGAAAGAGCCTCAATGTTCGACCTTCCCTGGGCCAAGCTGCCATCTCCCCAGATGCTACCCTGCCATTCTGAGACCCAGAGTGCCTGGAGCTCAACAAAGAAAACTGTACTTTATTTCAGACACTCTTCTCTCAGGTGCTTTCACCTTCAGACCAGGACATTAGTGTCCCTTAGACAAATGGGGAAGCCACCTAGTGGCCAATTCTTTCACCTCTCAGCTTGGAGGAGAAAGTCAGGCTTGTTTTAGAGACAAGGGAAGTACATACTCTAGCACTTCCTTTTACCCTTGGCTCCATGTAGAGGCTAACACCAGTTCTTGTCCCAGTCTACTTCCAAAGTCTGTTGTAACTTAGCACAATGGGCTCCTGTTCAGGTGAATAAAAATGTCAAGACAAGAACCATACCAAGGAATACTAGTAGAGAAAGAGACATTCCCACAGCATGTGGCAAGAGGGTTCCTGGAGCATTGCTCCCAACACAGAGTCTAGTGGTTTGTTACTCCAGCCATTAGGAAGTAGGACAGATACATTTTGCAGCATGCTTAGCTCGAGGTCATAGTTCAAAAGGTTAACATGGACAGCAGCACCTTTGTACATGCTCAACTTGCATGGTAACAGGGCAGACAGGAAGTTTTTGTCATAAAGTTTTAGTTGGAAAAAAAAAAAACATAGTAGAAAGGAATGTTCCTGATGAACTAACTACCCAGTAGCTAACACTGACTCAACTCCTTCATTTTCTTGTGGTAGTTGCTCTTGGTTGCTGGTCATCTCTGCCATTGCTAAACTCCCAGTTCATAGAAACTGAAGTTTGTTTCTGTATCTAGGGATGGTTCCCATGGGTGAGGATTGAGTCTGAGGTTAAACCGCCTGTGGTAAACTCCCAGTTAGGAAGGGACCTGAGATATACTTCTCCCCAAGGAGGCAGAAGTCTGTTGGAGGTGTCTCGAACCCTTTAAAAGTAAAACAGAAAAGCAATTCTCTCTCCATGCTGTTACGTATGAAGCTATCTCAGAATCATGAGGAGGCTGTCCTGAAGGCAAAGAGAAATTAAATAATAATAATAATAATAATAATAATAATAATAATAATAATAAGACAAAAAATCCCCACAAAGTCAAGAACAATGGAACAAAAAGGAGGGGGTTAAAAATAAACCCTCATGCTTGTATTGATATTATTATCATGTTGAGCACTAACTAAACACCTCTTGATGAAGGAGCAGCCAGCTGGCAATCCAGAAGCATCAGAGATGACCATGCTGTTTCAGTTATATTTGGAAAACACGAACTATCGAAGACTGCCCTCTGGGCATGATTAAGTCACATCTTGTCACATTTCCAAAGCCTTATGGGAATGAGGTTGGAAGGCCAGGATCTTGTCTTCTAAATCAGGCCAAGATGCAAATGAGTCTCCTCAGAAGGTTTGCCTTCAATAAGAGTACCTAGAAACTAAAAGAATGTGTTACCTGTACCCATCTCACCATCTACACCCAACATACAGCAGGCTATACTGGGTGACCATGTCAGACAGTCCTACTCATGGTGGTGGAGGAGGCAGTGCAAGGAGGCACAGGGATGTCACTCATCACAGTCTGCCTGCAATTCAGCTAGGCATGTGTTTGAGTCAGTTAGGCAGCATTTTGCTCCAGGGAGCCCTTCTCTGTCGTCCTTGGCTCTGCCTTGTTGTAAGAGCAGCTCATACATGCTGGTGAATAGCTTCTTTGTCTTGCCTCCTCCCCCTGAAAATGTAGAGGCCTAGAGTTTTCTGAACCATCCCTGTCTCAGTCAGGCCAAGCTGAGGGCACACCTGCTCAAATCTCATACGACTGCAGGATTTCGTGGGGATCGTTTGGGAGCTGACAGAAGCCACACTCTGTCTCACAAGAACTTCTGAGACAAGGCCCTGTCTGCCTGGCTTGAAGTAAGAATCAGGGTGCTATAAGGACAGCCTTAAGGGTCTGGGCAGTCTGTGTGTGTGTGTTGGGGGGGGGGGCTGTCTTTAAATCCCCAGAAGCCTTAAAATAGATCTGTCTTGAAGAGAGTCCTTTTCAATTTTCAAGCCATTTACTTTGAGGATAATTTGCTATGTGGGGAGGCTGAGAGTATGGGACCCACAGACTTCGAAGTCAGGCCTTGCTTCTTCATATTTTCTTTACAGCATGTTTAAAAAGCAGAACTATTCATAACCTAGTCCACTTGTTTCCATCCATCCTTCAACACAAACACAGCAGTTAATACTTCCCCCAAACCTACTGTCCAACAGACACTTCTGCATTCCTCCTTCCTGTGGGTCCAAGCTTTGCTGATTTTGTTTTTGTTTTTCAAGGCAGCCTTTCTTGGCTGTTCTGGCACTCACGCTGTAGACCAGGTTGGCCTTGAACTCACAGAGATCTACCTGCCTCTGCCTCCCGAGTGCTAGGATTAAATGCCTGTGCCACCACCGCCTGGCAGCTCTGTTGCTCTTTCTGACACCTCATGTGCAAATCCTTCCTGGCTTCCAGTAGCTTTCCTTGCTGTTCTTCCAGTGCCCTGGAACGATCAAGACTCGGTGAGCCTTGGCCTGCTTTAGAGCTCCCTGATGTAGGTCTGTCTATCTGGTATGCATACCATGGCCTGCGTGTGAAGGTCAGAGAACACCTTGTGGGAGTCAGTTGTCCTTTCCCACCATGTGTGTTCTTGCATGTTCCGGGGATTGAACTCAGGTCCTCAGGCTTTGACGGGAAAATGCTATTCTGCACTGAGCCATCTCATTGGCCAGATATTAACATCTTTTCAATGTCAATATACGACTCCTGACACCAGTTTCTATCCTGTTTGTCTATTGCTGTGTAAAATCCCATCCTGAAACTTCACATCTTGAGATCATATTTTTAAAGACTGGTAATAGAAACCAGGTGTGGAGTGCACACTTTTAATCTGAGCACTCGGTGGGGGGTGGGGGAGGTGGGTGGATCTCTGTGAGTTCAAGTTCAAGGTCAGCCTGGTCTATATAGTGAGTTCCAGGACAGCCAGGGCTACATAGTGAGACCCTGTCTCAACAAAACAACAAATTGGTACCAGGAATTGGACCCAGTGCCTTGCACATGCAAAGTGCATGCTTTACCTCCAAACTACACTATCAGTGGCCTATAACAGGAAATTAAAACATAAAAGGCCATCTTAAGCATCCTTATCCTGGGAGTTGCTTCTTCACAGCTGAGTGAAGGGTCCTTCACGTGATTGAATTTGGATGCTGACTGGAGTTTGGGATCTGACATTGCTGAGGGCATGGTAGAGATGAGGAGAGATAGGCAAAGATGGGTAGAGGAGAGTTCCAAGCTCATATCTCTGAAAGATGATGATGTGTGACTAATGGACTTGGTCCTCACCAAGTAGTCAGCAGGAATTTCTGGAAGAAAGCTGAACAGGAAAGGGAGGTCATCAGACAGTCCATCAGAAAAATCGTAAGCAGCAGTGTGGAATGGGGAGAGGGCCAGGAAACAGGCCACAGAGGTGGGAGGCTGGCTGGAAAGCCTGGACCAGTGGGGAACAGCAGTCAAGTGTGTGTGTGCATGCGTGTGTGTGTGTGTGTGTGTGTGTGTGTGTGTGTGTGTGTGTACAGAACAGTAAAGCAAAGAGTGATGTTAAGTCTTCTGTGTGCCCCATCTGCTCTGGGTTTCTTCCAGAGGAAGGTGAGGATGCAGGAGCCTGGCTTTTCCTGGACAGTACAGCTTAGGAATCTTTAGAAAGTCCTTAGGAATTATATTTAATCTTCACTCTGGAATATGTCTCCTTTCTAAAGGGGACATGTCACCTTTCTGCACTGAGTGCTGCTCATCTACAGATAGAAAACAAGGAGTGGTTTCCATCTCAAGCACACTGCCCCCATCTGGGCAATCCAACATAACTACTGTTTCCCCAAGAAGGGAATTCACTAGGTGATGTGCTGTTGAGTTAGATGGAGGTTTGCATGTGTATAAGAGATGACAATACCACCCCTGCAGGGAAAATGATGAGCAGAAGACAGGCAGCCAGAAACATCCAGACCAAGCCACCATTAGGCAACACGATCTCAAGCAGGTATTGGTGGCTCGTGTGTGATGGCTGGGTGTTCTCCAGAGGTGCAGACACAGTGTGTGCTCTCCATCAGGTGTAGACACTCTATGTGGTGACTGTATGCTCTCCATCAAGTGTAGACTCCCTCTGTGCTGACTGTGTACTCTCCATCAGGTGTAGACTCCCTGTGTGCTGACTGTGTACACAACAGGACTACAAGCTGAGCTATCCCCTCACTCCTTGCTTTTCACAAAACAAACAAAAACAAAACAAAACAAAACAGGCTCTAACTTTGTTGCCATGGGGACCTGACCCTTATGTAACTCAGGTTGGCCTTGACTTTGAAGCAGTCCTCCTGCCTCCACCTCCTACTGACTGGCATTTCAGGAGGGGGCTTCTTCTCTTGCCCTTAAGATAATGCTGCTGCTTGGTTCTTGAGTGCTTTCCAAAGGCCCACATGCTAAAGGCTTGGTTTTGGTGTTATCAGGAGATTCAATCTTTAGGAAGTGTGGCCTTGTCTTAGTTTGGTTTCTATTGCCATAAGGAAATGCCATGACTAAAAGCAACTTAGGGAAGAACAGGTTTATTTCAGATTACAGCTTGTAGTCCTGTTGTGCCCAAATTCTGAAACCCCCAAATCACCAAGAGACCCATTTCGATGCAAAAGCAAAGAATCTTTAATTGTAGTTGTTTAATGAGCTAGCCCCATTAGCTCAGGCCCTTGGTCCATCCACCACTGAGGATGACTGGAGAAAGACCCCAACAAACCACTAGGCGGGGAATATATCAGATAGCATAAGGGGAGTGTCTAGGGGTATGCAACAGTCACAGGACTGGTGCTCTGTATGTCACTGTTACCATAAAGCACATCCAGAGCCCACCAGCTAACCTCTGATTGGTTACTTGACACATGGAGGGTATCTGACTGCCTAGTGACTGGAAGGTTGGGCAAGGTCGGGCAAGCACATGTTGCTGAGTCAGGGGCTTTTGTCTTGCTGTGTCTTTTCTGCAGTGTGTCATGGCTGCTAAAGCAGGGGGCTGGGTGAAGGTCTGGTCTGGTCAGTAGGAAGTTGATCTCCTCCAAGGACATGCCCTTAATAGTCAAACTCCCTTCTATCAGGGCCTGTCTGGCAAGTTTTAGGTCAGCTTGACATAAAAGAGTCATTTGGGAAGAGAGACTGACCTGTAGGCAAATCTGTGGGGGGTTTTCTCGATTGATGATTGATGTGGGAAGGCCCAGCTCAATGTGGGTGGTGCCACTCCTGGTCAGGTGGTCCTGGGGTGTGTAAGAAAACAAACAGCAAGAATTCCTCCGTGGCCTCTATATCAGTTCTTGCCTCCAGGTTCCTGCTTCAAGTTCCTGCCCTGACTTCCCTGGATGACAGACTGAAGGGACCAGCCCCCTGTTTTAGCTGCCATGACAGGCTAACATGTGCTCATGCTGACCTTACCCCTCCTGTCCTGGTCACTAGGAGGTCAGATACCCTCGTGGCAAGGAACCAATCAGAAGTTAGCTGGCGGGGCTGTGCTTTACAGCTCTGGGTGTGCTTTACATACAAGTACACAACAGTGACATGCAGAGCATAGCAACCGCCCTGGGAGGGCCTATAGGCCATAACAACCAGTTGATGAATCAACACAGGACAGGTTGCCCAAGCCTGGAAGTGTACCAATCCTGAGACTGTTGCAGGCCCCAGACACTCCCCTTGCTCCACCCCAATAAATCCTCTGCCCTACAGTCCCTCCAGGTCCTCCTCACTCCACCCACTGTGTCAGATGGATGGAGGAAATGAGTTAACACAGTTAACTCATTAAAATTAAAGACTCTGCTTTTGCATTGAATAGTGTCTCTTGATGATTGGGGGTTCAGAATTTGGCCACAACACTTCTCTCCGTTTCCCAACTGCCAAAGATGTGAACACCTTTGCCCCACCACACTTCCTACCACCATGCTCTACTTTGCCCCAGTCCCAAAAGCAACAGTGCTGTACTTTGGACTGATACTTCTTGACACATTTTGTACTGTTCATGAGTTTTCTGGTGTTTCACATGCTGAGAAACACTTAAAGAATTGTTCATCATCCTTAGCCATCAGAGAAATTAGAATCAAAACAAACTGGAGATACCATCTTACACCTGTCAGAAAGGCTAAGATAAAAAAACACTAATGACAACCTATGCTGGAGCAGATGTGAAGTAAAGGGGACACTTCTCCACTGCTGGTGGGAGTGCAAATTTGTACAGCCACTTTGAAAATCAGCATGGTGGGAAAATTGGGAATCAGTCTACCTCAAGATCAGCTATACCAACCAAAAAGACATTTGCTCAGTTATGTTACAATAGCAGTCATATTTGTAATAGCCAGAACTCGGAAATAATCTAGATGCCCCCAACCTAAGAATGGATAAAGAAAATGTGGCACATTTACATAATGAAGTACTACTTAGTCGTAGAAAACAATATCATCATGAAAATTTCAGGCAAATTGATGGAACTAGGGAAAAAAAATCATCCTGAGTGAGGTAACCCAGACCCAGAAAGACAAACATGGTATGTCCTCACTCATAAATGGATATTAGCTGTAAAGTAAAGGATAGTTGTGCTTCAATCCACAGCCCCAGAGAGGGCCCAAGGAGGGACACATAGATTTCCCTAGGAAGTGGAAATAAAAGAGCTCTCTTGGGTAAATTGGGGGTAGGAGGATGGTAACATGAAGGATCTGGTTGTGTGGGTTGGGGTGGGACAGAGGGGAAGAGTAATCAAACAGATGTCTTGATGGGGGGCATCTCAGAGTCAGGAATAAACATGGTTCCTAGAAAACTCCCAGGAATCCACAAAGATGGTACCAGTTATATCTGCAATATGGAGATATGCACTGCTGAAGGAAAGAAATTGCAGGAAACTGTTTTTTAATCCTTGGACCCTATCTTGGCACACGGCACCATATTTACCAGGATAGTTATTACAATGCTACATCTACTGCTGACTTGCTGCTACAGAACAAAACTAGAGTCTGTGGGACTGTTAGGGAGAGTAGAGCTTCACCGCCATACTTGAAACGAAAACATCAAGAATGAAGAAAGATAAGCTAGTATTTTCTAGGAGGTGATAACCTTCTCCTAGCATGGAAAGACAAGTGGGTTGTCTGATAGGTAGTAATGACCCATGACACTTCTGTCTCGACAATAGGAAAAAACAGAAAAACCTACTTGCATCAAAGAATACAATGCCCACATAAAAAGCATTGACTGTGTGGATCGATTCTTTTCATGTTGTTCCATGAAAACAATGAAATGGCAAAAAAAAAAAAAAAAAAAAAGTAGTGCTATATCCTTTAGAGAACACAACATCCTCAATCCACAAGCAAAAATGAAGTCTAAACAGTTTCTGCTGTAGGTGGAGAGACACTGGATAACAGATGGCAATGATGAAGGTGCTCCAGAACTAGACAAATCTGTCCAGTCCTTCCCCTGGGGGTGAAAGTAGAGCACCCCGTAAAGATCCACCCAAAAGGTTGTCAGGTGATATGAAGTAGCATAGATCTATGTGTTTTCCTGATGGGGATGTCCTTCTGTATATATGTTTCTCTTATTGGTTGATGAATAAAACACTGATTTCTCAGTACAGGCAGGAAGATAGGCGGGGTTAGGAGGAGAATGCTGAAGAGAGGAGAGAGAGCCTGTGAGGAGATGCCATGTAGTTGCCAAAGGACTAACAAGTCCGGGCATTCTCTGGTAAGCCAAGTCCACATGAAAATACATAGATTAATAGTTATGGGTTAATAAATAAGATAGAAGTAGCCAGTAAGAAGCCCTAGCCATCGGCCAACAATTTTATAATTAATATAGCATCCGTGTGTTTATTTGGAGCTGAAGGGCAGTAAGACCTGGTGGGACAGAAACCTCCATCTTCATATTCCAGCGAGTGGAAAGAAAAAAAATTTCCTACAAGAGCCTGCAGGATTTGTGCCTCCAGTGGAAAAAGGAGAAAATCTAGATACCTGAATTTTGTTTTGGTCCATCTTCATAGTGGAAAAATGTTTTATGCAGTACCATATATTTAAAAAGTACTAGAACTTTGTTTAGTTGGTTGTTTAACTAACTGTTCAATTAGTTGTTTAATTGTTTTTATAAATAAAAATGTTATACTTATTGAAAAACAACACTTAAAGTATATTATGATCTGTAATTATAATAATTTAAATAATGTGCAGTTTGCCCAAAAACATGTGATTCCTGGTGTATGTATGTCTTCGAGATTTCTATGTGGTACGAAATATATTAATTCATGATCCCAAATAAACATTTTCTCATAT
Organism: Cricetulus griseus; assembly: GCF_003668045.3. Classification (NCBI taxonomy): domain Eukaryota; kingdom Metazoa; phylum Chordata; class Mammalia; order Rodentia; family Cricetidae; genus Cricetulus; species Cricetulus griseus. The sequence continues at coordinate 84,320,810 of NC_048597.1, forward strand.
AAATCTAATGTCTCAAGTCACAGTGATAGAAAGCTGACTAATACAGAGTCAGAATATGCAATCTTTGTGCAGGAGAGATGGCTCAGTGGTTACAAGTGCATACTACCCTTCCAGGGGACCCAAGTTCAGTTCCCAACACCTGCACTCATGTGCATATATTCTCACTCACATATAAACACATACACTCAATCAAATAAATCTAATCCAGGTGTGGTGGTGCACGACTTTAATCCCAGTGCTCAGGAGGCAGAGGCAGGTGGATCTCTATGAATCTGAGGTCAGCCTGGCCTACATAACAAGTTCCGGGTCAGCTAAGGCTACATAGTGAGAACCTTTCTCAAAAGATAATAATAATAGATCTAAAATGATGTCATTGTAAACATGTATCTGATTGTTTGGCCTTTTATGTCTCTGCTATACTACACCCCACTTTGTGGAGGAGCCATGCCCCCACAATCTTTGAGTGTCCTCCTCTCCCTTCCTCAGAGAAGCATTCCCTGGCCCTCCCTGCTGGCATGCTTTTCCTGGGCATACTCCTACTTTCCCCTCTTCTACCTGAGCTGTTCTCTCTGCTCCCTGAATGTTTTGCTTACTGTCTCTCCTCGTCCTCTCGAGTGTGTGGGCTGCTGGCAAACTAATGTGCAGTTCCACCTTTCATCACTGGCACTTGGTGAATGAATTATTGCCATTGATTAATGAATGTCTGGAGGCAAAGACGTTTGTTTCTCATGAAAGACAATCTTGCAGCCCTAGCTCTTAATCCAGTGTAGTTCATGAAAGAGATTCTAGGGCAGGTGCAGCCTCATGAATGACTGACTCACAGCTTGGTGAGCAGGGATGGTTTAAAGCAGAAGAATCAAGACACACTAGCTTGGGCTGGAGAGATGGCTCAGTGGTTAAGAGCACTGGCAGCTCTTCCAGAGGACCCAGGCTCAATTCCCAGTGCCCACATGGCAGCTCACACCTGTCTGTAACTCCAGTTCCAGGGGATCTGATATGACACCCTCACACTAATGCCCATAAAATCAATAGGTTAAGTAATTTGCGGGGCGGGGGTTGAGACAGGGTTTCTCTGTGGCTTTGGAGGCTGTCCTGGAACTAGCTCTTGTAGACCAGGCTGGTTTCAAACTCACAGAGATCCGCCTTCCTCTGCCTCCCGAGTGCTGGGATTAAAGGCGTGCGCCGCCACCACAGCCTGGCAGGTTAAGTAATTTTAAAAAAAAACAAAGACCTCCAAAATCATGCACTTCTTCTCTCTCTAGAAATTTGTTATTCTTTTGGGTGGTCTTCAAGAACCTTCTACTAAAATTCAAGTAATTTTCACTGAGTTAAGTCCTCAGACACGACATAAAGTTTGCAGAGAGAGGGTGAAGTCCAGAGTGAATGTGTGCAAAGCTTCCCTGGGGTGAGGCTCAGACAAAGGAAGAGCCGTCCTCTGGTCCAGGTGCCCATGATGACAGTGGGTGCAGAAAATGTCCACTGTAGCTTTCTCCCCCATGGCCTGAACAGAGTTGGCTCCAACCAAGATTAATTAAACCTGCGTCCTCTTCCAGCTGTGTGTAATAACACTGCCTCCTTGTTCAGCTGTTTATAACAACCTCGCCTCCCCATTTATCGTATGCAATGGCCCCGCCTCCTTCTTCGGTTGTATGTAATAGCCCGTCTACCCCTTTATTGGCATGTATGTAGTAGCACCACTTCCTTGTTCAGCTGTGTGCAATAATCCTGTCTCCCAATTCAACTGCATATGATAAACACACTGAGCTCCAGGGATGCTGTTGCTTCTCCATTTGAGAGCCCAGAGCACCTGATCCCAGATTTTCTGTGTCTGTCCCTTTTTCATTCCCTCAATGGCCCAGTTAGTTCAATCCCTAGAGGTTTGCAGAGAAATTGAATTAATGGAGATCAAGGGGGAGGAGGGGAGGTAAAGCTGGAAGGCAGGACACAAGACTGAGGGAGAGCTGCCGAGCAGGAGTGGAGATGAGGTGACGGTTAGATCCTGAAAAGGAATCAACCATTGTCAGGTTTGAGGACTTTCCAAACTTTATCTTTTCAATTCCCTGCTTCAGGATACAGCCCCAAATCCTTCACCATCTCCATCCCCAACCCCAAGGAGAAAACCCACAACAAATAAACAAACAAAAAACAAAACAAACGAGAAACTTCTTCAGAGACCAGTGGAGGCATGTGGACGTGGGGGCTGAGCTAGTGTGTGAAACTGTCGTCTTCGGAGGCTTCATTCATCCATTCATCTATTCATTCCAGAAATACTATGGAGAGTCTACTGTGTGCCAGGCACCCAAGCACACAATGAACAAAACAGACATTGCTTTGCTCTGGAATACTGGGAACCCCCCTATAAGCCATTGAGAGAAGACACGCATTTTCCTGGGGCCGCTGTGGCTTCTAGTTGCCCAGTGGTGAGAAATGGGCATCTGGGGACAGGTGAGGGGTATAGTGTGTTGTGGGGAGGTGTGGGGGACAGTGAAGGAGAAAGCAAGGAAACCGAATTCTCTTCCCCACCCTTCCCTCCTCCCCTGCTTTGGGCGGTGGCACTTAACTGATGGAGGGAAGAAGGATGCAGAGTAGATGCTCCCAAAGTGTCTTCACTGTGGTTTTCAGTGACCTCATAGCCTCGTGCCAGCCTGGGCCTTGGAAGCTCTGACCCAGATGGAGAGAAGGTGTCAGATTTTCTGAGGACAGAAACTGGTCAGTGGTAGGAGACCCATCTACTCGCCTCACTGTATTTTCTTTCATTTATCTCCTCTTGTTCCCAATCTCCCATTTTTACCCTTAAGTTATTTAAGAGCTGGAATCCTCACCCTACCCTCCCACCCTTTAATGAAATTCTGTTCCTTATATCCATTCTGCATCCTTTGCTCTCCCCAGGCCATTACAGAGGGCACGAACGACACAGAGTTACTCTGAGATTTCAATAAAAGCCATGTAATCTCTTTCCAAAGCACCGTTCTGCTCCAAATCATCGACATTCCTCTATTGGCAATTTCCTACAATGAGGTTAGTGTAACAAAATAAAAAAGTCCCTGCAAGAGCACCTGCGCTCTGAGCATTCTCCTTCATTTCCTTCCTCGGATGTTTCTTAGGCGTTTTCAGTGTCTCACCTCACTTTTGGCTAAGTGAGAAAGCCAGAAAAGCTGGTTTTGAACCATTTAAGAAAAAAAAAAAGAAGGAGAAATTAGTTAAGAGCCTCTTGGTGATAAATGATGGAGACTTGAGGAGACAGTGAGCATTAAAAAAAAAAAAAAAAAAAAAAAAAAAAGCCCTAACTAAAAGAGACACCGTGACCACAGCAACTCTTATAAAGGAAAACATTTAATTGGGGTGGCTTACATTTTCAGAGGTTCAGTCCATTATCATCATGGTGCAACATGGTGGCATGCAGGCAGACATGGTGCTAGAGAAGTAGTGAGATTGCTACATGTTGCAGGCAACAGGAAGTTGACTGAGACACTGGATGGTATCCTGAGCATAGGAAACCTCAAAGCCCACCCCTATGTTGACACACTTCCCCCAACCAGGCCATATCTACTCCAACAATGCCACACCTCCTAATAGTGCCACTCCCTATGAGATTATGGGGTCAATGACATTCAAACCACCACAGGCAGGGTTGAACTTGGTGATGCACACCTCAGCACTAGGGAGGTTGAGACAGGAGGATAGGGAGTTCTAGGGCAGCCTGAGTTACGTAGCCTAATGCTGTCTCAAAAAAAAAATCCCAGAAAACAACAACAACACACCCCAAGAATTAGGCCAGGTGTGGTGGCACACAACTTTAATTCCAGCACTAAGGAAGTACACAATGAGTTTCAGGTCAGCCTGGGTTGTCCCAGGAGACCCTGTCTAAAACAAAACAAACAAACAACAAAAGTTGCTGAGGAGGCAGCACAATGATAGAGTTCTTGTTTGGCATGTATAAGACATTTGGCTTGATTATCAACCCAGCAAAGGGAAAACCAAAACAAACAAAAAACAAGCCAACTGAGTGGTCCTGGGCAGCACAATTTACGGGCGTCTAAGCAAGTGGCCCTTTTCACTTCACTTTCCTAGATGGCTTAAAGGCAAGAGTAGCCTGGTCAAAGAGATTCAGTGCTTGAAAAGGTACCTCAGAGGCAGAGCTGTCTGCAAAAGTCGCTCTCACCCCCCCCTCCCACATCAGCCTATGTCTGCGTAGCCTGGAACAATCCATTTACTTACCTCTGCACTGGTACCATGGAGGAGACCTCCATGTTGCCAACTCCAAAGGAAGCTTGGGGTGTTCAGGTTGCAAGACTAGACACACGGGGTCACTCTTCTTTCAACGTGGCTATGTCCTCAGCACTGTCATAGTTAGCTGCAGAAGCCAACTTGACATAAACCTAGAGTCACCTAGGAAGAGGAAACCTTGGCTGAAGAATTGCCCTGATCAAATTGGCCCCTGACTATCCTATGAGGCATTTTCTTAATTGCTAGTTGATATAGGAAGGCCCAGCACACTGTGCTGCATCCTTATGCAGGTGATCCTGGGCTATAGAAGCAAGCCTCCAAAGTCCTGCCCTGGCATCCCTCATGATGGACTGTAACCAGTAAGCCAGATGAACCCTTTGCTCCCCAAGTTGCTTTTGAGCGTGGTGTTTATCACAGCCACAGAAACAAACTAGGACAGCCTCTAAGCATCTCTCTTGGCACCTGGCAAGGTGTGGCCCTTGTTCCCTTTTAACATGTTCTTCTGCTTTATCGTTAAGTCATCCACTCATCAATATTCCTATTTAGAGGTCTCAGCAGCATCTCAAATGACAGCACACAGAGTCCTTGAAGCCCTTTCCTCAGTCCAAATGGGATCATCCCCTTCCTCTGCATCTCCACCTGAGGAACCAGCATCCACCTGGTGCCTGGGGCCCCTGGTTGCTAGGTGCCACCACTCTTGTGTTCTGTTCTCCTCTTTGTCTCCATGGAAGTCACTGTCGTGTCTCATAGAGTTGACAGCAGCAGCCTCCTAGAGGCTCTCTCTGCTCCCTCTCTTGTCTCCTCCCACCAGTGGGCCACAAAGATTCTTTGAGAAGCAGGATTATGTCATCTTCATGCTTAAAATCCTTCCATGATGTCCCTCCACCCTAAAGAGAAATGCTAACAAAGTCCTGTCTGTTCTGCCCTCTCTTCACCTCCCAGATGCATCCCGTGACCTCTCCTGCTAGATTCCCTTTGCATCCATTCAAGGGCCATCCAGAAATTTCTGGAATTTTCAAAGAACTCCCTTTCCCCAAGGCCTTTGTAATCACCCACTTCTCTGTTGTTATTTTTTTCTTGTCATGTGTGACTTGGATCCGCAGACAACCATTGGTGGGCCACCCTACTCTCTATTCTAACGGTTATTTCTCCCCAGTACAAGTATTCATTTCTGTATCACACCTCACGTTATCCCAAGGGCAGGGGTAATAGCATGCTATTTTTTCCATATATCCTCAATGGCCAGGAGTAGACTTGTTAGATATGCACAAAAGGATTTCTTTTGGAATGAGGACATAAAAAATAACACCGATAGTAAATAATAATATGTCATTCAGGGCTCTGATTTTGAGTTCTTAACTAGGTTTGGGTTTTTGTTTGGTTGTTAGGTTGGTTGGTTCATTGGTTTGTGTGTGTGTGTATGTGTGTGTGTGTGTGTGTGTGTGTGTGTGTGTGTGTGTGTGTGTAGCTTTCTTAACACTTAAATAATATGGAGCTGGAATCATGTTATATCTAAGGACAAACTCAGACAATCTCAGCTCACTTTTGCTTTCAAATGGCAAAAATGCTACACTAAAAACAACAAACAAACCAGGCCAGGCAATGGTGGTGCACTCCTTTAATCCCAGCATTTGGGAGACAGAGGATGGAGGATCTCTGTGAGTTCGAGGCCAGCCTAGGCTAGAGAGTGAGTTCCAGGACAGCCAGGACTGTTTCACAGAGAAACTCTGTCTCAAAAACAAAACAAAACCCAAAGACAAACAAACAAACAAACAAAATACCCCCACCTTTCTTTTCGTGTGTCTGTGTGTGCACATGCACATTGCCAACAGCATTCATGTAGGGTCAGACAGCACCTTTGGGAGGGCTTCTTGCTGCTACCTATACATATACGAGGCTAGCTAGTCTGTAAGGCTCCAGGTATTCTCCTGCATCCACCCCCACCACAGAAATGCTGGGATTACAGAGAAGTGCTACTACTTCTGGCTTCCTGTGGGTTCTGGGGATCTGAGCTCAGATCCTCACATTTTGTGGCTTAAGGCTGGAACCTAGGACTTCCCCACTGAGCTACGCTCCCAAAATAACTTACACTTTAGAAGATATAAGAGCAGGAAAACATCTACAGAATGGCAATAATTTTTTTCCTAGCAGAATATTATTGAAGTGGAAATAGAACTTGCCTTGGAAGCCGCATCTATAACTGATCCAGCAAAAGGGTAAAGATAAAATGCATATTTCTTTTGGGGGGGTTGTTTGTTTTTCGAGAAAGTTTCTCTGTGTAACAGTTCTGGTTGTCCTGGAACTCGTTATGTAGACCACACTGGCCTGGACCTTACAGAGATCTGCCTGTCTCTGCCTCCCAAGTGCTGGGCTTAAAAGTGTGTGCCACCACTGCTTGGCTAGCATATTCCTTTTAAAGCATAATTTAGCTTGCCATCAATACCAGCTTGAGAGTAGATCACTCAACAAAGAGCCCCAGGGAATTGTGCAAAGAGAATAAGGCAGAGTAACAGGCTGCTGTTCTGGAGTAAGAACATTTGTTTAACTATGTAAAGATGTGTTGCATTGTTTTACCTTGCCTGTCTAAGGCACCTTGTAGATAGAGAGAAACAGATTGAAATATGTTATGGGACAAGCCTAAACTAAGGCCAAGCATTCATAACTAATAAAGTCTCCATGTCATGATTTGGGGGCTGGCAGTCTGAGAAAGCCTTCTACAGGCAGGAGATGATGAGATTCTTTGAAGATGAATCTCAGGGAGTGGGGTGAACTAGCTCCTAACAGTTTCTCTACTATTGTAAGGTGTTTCCAAGCCCTTCTAACAACTTCTTCCAACAAAAATATGTTCATGATTGAACAACAATATACATGAGCCACTCCGGGTTTTCTGATTTCACTTGGAAAAAGATTGAAGTATTTTATTTTTGTTTATATATAATTAAGTGCTTTTCATTTTGTGTCATTTTCCTTTATTTTCAGACATGTCATTTTATTTTATTTATTTTATGTATACTAATGGTTTGCTGCATTTACATATGTGCACCATGTGCCTGGTCCCCATGGAAGTCCGAAGAGGGAACTGGAGTTCCAGATGGTTGTGAGCTGCCGTGTGGGTGCTGGGAACTGAACCCAGGTCCTCTGCAAGAGCAGTCAGTGCTCTTAACCATGGAGCAGCCTCTCCTGCTCCCAAACCCTTCATGTTTAATGAGTCTGTCTCTAAATTTGATGTTTGAATAATGAAATATAACTATTATGCTATTTGTTGTACATTTATAATTTCTGAGGTCTAAAATAGCAGTTTTCACTGATTTTTTTCTAACTTCTTTATGTATAAAATATTAGTAATCGTGTCCATAGTTCATTATAAATCTAAGATGAAGTTGACAACAAGGCAACCTTTCGGTTCTGTCCTGGTAACTGGATGGCCACCTGCTCCTGGTTGTGCTGATGGAGGGGCAGGATGCCTGTTACAGGATGCTTCATGTCCTTCTTATCCAGGTGTGATAATCAAAGTGTCTGCAGCCCCTCTCTTCACCTTTCCAGCGTGTGTGAGTGTATAGCACTGAGATCAACCCAAAGTTTCACACTTACTAGGCAAGCACTCCACACTGAATGACATCCCAACTCCCTTTAATTGCCTCTCCTGACCCGGTGGGGGACTCTGACCCAAACTGCAGTCCATAGTTATTTAACTAGGAGAAAGGGAAGGAGACCTCACAGGACAATGGTCACCACTCTAGTGACTCTACTCAGCTAAGAATGATCCAGTGATTTCTCAGTCCTCACAGCTAGAGGGTCTGGGAACCATAACTGAGTCCCATGAAGGTCACAAGGCTGTGACCAAAGCCCTTTCCACTTGGGCTTCCTCTCTTGTGACAGGAACCAACTGAAACTGTACTTTCATATTCACTCGCTCTGAACTTTCTAAAGGAAGGTGGTCAAAGTGGTTTGGGGTTGTGCCAGAGCTGGGATAGGATTTAGGAACCAAATTCAGGTTGCACAAACTGAACAGTGCTTCCAAATGCTAAGCAGGGCACCATTGGGAGGTCCTCTCTTCCGTGCTTGCTCCTGACAGAACACAAGCACACAAGGGGTTTTCCTTTCTCACGCCTGCCCTCCCAGAGGAGAAAATGGCATCTACGGAAACATGTATGGTGGCTTTCCTTCAGTTCTTTCTCCAGTAAATACAAAGGCGTCCTGTACATTTCCAATTGCAGAAATCTCATTTGTAAATTAGATAGAGCTCCCGTTAATACTGAAAAAGCTACTGTTACTGCTGCTGCTGTCCAATGGTCAGGGAGCCTCCCTCCAACGCCATCAGTTGCAGCTTTGTGCTGGATTCTACACCTACAAAGAAGCCAGTGCGGGTTTTTTGGAAGAGTGACAGCAGTGTGGTTGGAAAAACTTCCATGGCTTTTTGTGCTCAGAACTGCCAACCAGTTTTGTTTTGCTTTGTTTTGTTTTTTCAGGACAGGGTTTCTCTGTGCAGCCCTGGCTGTCCTAGAACTCAACTCTGTAGACCATGCTGGCTTTGAACTGAGATCCGCCTGCCTCTGTCTCCCAAGTGCTGGGATTAAAGGCGTGAGCCACTACCAGCCAGCAACCTCAGATTTTAAGGGTATCCTACATATTTGAAAGAATTACCTTTAAATTGCTACTGTTTTTAAAATTGTATATTCTAACTACAAGGTAATCGGCACTTCCTACTGTATCAGCTTGCATTGAGGTGTTTTGAATGCCCTTTGTCTCAAATTGAGTTTTAAATACAACTCCAGATTTGTTCTACTGGGCACACTTCCCATCAGCTTATTGAGTTTGTTTTTGTTTAAGGCTTCAAATAAAAGCTACCGCTGCTAAGTTGAGTGAGTAAAACACACAGGCAACAACTGTAATCATTTGTGGAGATGTTTAAAGCAAAAATCCTTTGGAAACAGATTGCAATGGTTGTATGCTCCCCAGACACTGTAGCCAGAATCAAGCCTCTCAAAGGCAATGGCAAATTGGAGGGGCTGCTGCAGCTACTATATCTTTCAAAGCTTAAAATGAATTATGTCAGCCTTTCTAGCCCATGGGTTTATTTTAATTTAAAACAACCCATCCATCCTGGGTCACAATAAAATGCTAATGATGACCAGGGCTTGTACGGTTCGTGAATTATAGCCACAACTAAAGAAACAGAGACCAGCCAAGTGTGGGATATTTGTACACTGTGCGAAGATATATTGCTGGAACTGGTGTAAATAAAAAGCTGAATGGTCAATAGTTAGGCAGGAGGTATAGGCGGGACTTCGAGGCAGAGAGAGAACTCTAGGAAGAGGAAAGGTGTAGCCACCAGCCAGATGTGGAGGAAGGAGAATGGACAGTACAAAAATGAGGTAACCATGTGCCAGAGCATAGATTAAAAAATATAGCCTGGCGGTGGCACACGCCTTAATCCCAACACTCAGGAGGCAGAAGCAGGCAGATCTCTGTGAGTTCAAGGCCAGCCTGATCTACAGAGTGAATTCCAGGACAGCCAAGGCTACACAGAGAAACTCTCTCTCAAAACAAACAAACAAACAAACAGGTTAATTTAAGTTATAAGCACGAGTTAGGAACAAGCCTAAGCTAAGGCTGAGCTTTCATAATTAATAATAAATCTCTGTGTTACTATTTGTGAGCTGTTTGTCCTGATGAGAAAGTACTGTCACAGCCAAGCCTTGCCTGAAGCACCTTAGGGAGTTAAGAACCAACAAACGGAAATCCTCTTTGGTCTGTGTGTAAGTCCTGCATGTTTAAAAGTGCAACATTCTTGTATTAGAGGCTGTTTGTGTGTGTTTTATATGTGTCCACATGGTCTTCTGTGTGCTTGTGTGTAGAGGTCAGAGGTCAATGTTGAGTGACTTCCTAAATTCCTTTCCATCTTCGTTATGAAACAGGGTCTCTCAGTGAACCTAAAGCACACAGATTTGGCTAGATTGGCTCCTTAGGGAGTCTTAGTTAGGGTTTATTGCTAGGGTGAAATACCAAGACCTAAGGCAACTTGGAGAGGAGAGGGTTTATTTTGCTTAAATTTCCAGGTAACAGTCCATTACTGAGAGAAGTCAAGGCAGAAACCTGGAGAAACCTGGAGGCAGAACTGAAGCAGAGTCCATGGAGGGGTGCTGCTTACTGGCTTGCTCCTCATGGCTTGCTTGGCCTGCTTTCTTATGGAACCCAGACCACACTTCCCACAATGGGCTGGGCCCTCCCACATCAATGACTGATTAAGAAAATGCCCTACAGGTTTGTCTGCAGCAGATCTTCTGGAGTCATTTCCATAACTGAGGTTCCCTCCTCCCAGACTACTATAGCTTGTGTCAAGTTGACACACAACCAGCCAGCACAGGGAGCTCTAGGGATTCTCCAGTCTCTGCTCTCCGGTGCTAGTGATGGCATTACTGGCATTTGCTGCTGCACTCTACTTTTATGTGGGTGTTAGGGATTGAACTCAGGTCCTTATGCTTGCACAGCAATGTATCGAGTAACATGTATACACACACACACACACACACACACACACACACACACACACACACCCTACTCCTCTCCCCATTCCCCTCTGCTCACTTGCTGGCCCCCATTCTATCCCCAAATATTCCCCCTGATGCTTTCAGGACACACATGTATTCCATTAGCTTTTCTTGTTATCCTCACTTTAGAAATTCCCCTCACCTTCCATAGAATCCCCATTCTTCTTTCATGCACTTCGTGGGTGGGTGGGTGGGTGGATGGATGGATGGATGGATGGATGGATGGATGGATGGATGCATAGACAGATTTTGCATATGTGAGAAAATGTGCTATTGTCTTTCTGAGTCTCTTTTTTTTTTCACTTAACATAATGATCTGCCACTCCTTCTGTTTTCCTGTAAATGTCATGATTTTATTCCTCTTTACAAATGAATAAATTACAGGGTTTTGTTTTGTTTTTCCATTCTTAGCTATTGTGAGTAGAGCAGCATTAAACATGGGTGTGTATGCATCTCTATAATGTGTTGGCTTGGAGTGCTTCAGATAAATACCGAGAAGTGGTATAGCTGGGTCATATGATACTTCTATTTTTAACCCTTTTGGAAAACCCCCATAGCAATTTCTGTGTAGATTGCATCAGTGCACACTCCCAACAGTGTGTAAGTCTTTCTCTTTTTCCTAACCACATAATTTCACACCTCAGGCACCTGACTTTAACCACAGCCTTAATAGTCTCCCTTAGATATCATGTAAAGATGATTGTTTTTCCAGTCTTGAATTGCCATTTCCCTGAGAGTCACTCCTTGTGTTTTTGTAAAGCCTCACTCACATGTCTGCTGTCCTGCTCCTTGTCTGTCCCACAGATGCAGGTCACTCTGTTGGAGTATTGTGTAGACTGCTCACCTGCTCCTCCTGCTGTCTCTCAGCATCTAGCAAGGGCCTGATGCAGAGTGGGTGAGGTGGCTTGAGGGAGCAAGGTCCCACACAGGCTCAGGTCCCCGGTTAATGGAGGTGTTTAGGGAGGTTATAGAACCTTTGGGAGGTGCAGCCTTACTGGAAATGGAACGCCATTGTAGGGGTGGGCTTTGAGAGTTTATAGCCTCATGCCTCTCCCAGTTCACTCTCTGCTTCCTGTGTTCTGCTGGAGATGAGATCTCTTGGCTTCCTGCTCCTGCCATACCTCTGCCATGATGCACTCTTAGCCCTCTGGAACTTAAGCCAAAATAGACACCTTTATCCCTAAGTTACTCATGGTCATGGTGTTTTATTTCAGCAACAGAAAATAAGGGATGCAGCAGGTGTTAAGGACTAAAGTGCATCCTGTGTCCCAAGCTGATACATTGTTGTCTTAATCCCCAGTACCTCCAACAGGACAGCACTTGGAAACTGGGTCACTGCAGGTATGGTTAGCTACAATGAAGTTACTGTGGATCCTAATTCAATAAGACTGGTGTGAAAAGAGATTTCGACACAAACAGGCAGGGAGATGCCACATGAATGTGAAAGAAGGCAGATAGTGTTGTGTGTCTGTCAGAGACTGCCAGGGAGCCAGCCACCAGGAGCTGGAGGGAAGCCCCTAGCAGAGCCTCCTTTGCTGCTCTCAGAAGGAACAAACCATTCAGACTTCTTACCTCCAGCATCCCAAGGCAACAGATTTCAGTGTTGAAGGTGCCCAGTGGGGAGACTCCTTATACAGAGCCGTAGCTGATCCAGGGCTATGTGACAAAGAGAACTTGAAGAAGTGTCTGGCCCATGGCTTCCATTCCCAGGAATGGTTCCTGAATTTGGTTCTCCGAGCTCCTTACCCTGCTTTCACTGTCTCCTGTGGACAATAATGTAGATAACAAGATAAAGCTTTCTTTTCCACACTGTGCAGAGTGTCCCACTCCACCCAAGGCATTCACATATTTTTATGGAGTGCAGTTAAAGTTACTATTTGCTTAAACTAATGTATACCAGTAATAAGAAGGAAGCATGCCCACAGTCATGGCACACACCTTTAGTCCCAGCACTGTATAGGAAGAGGCAGGCAAATCTCTGAGTTCGAGGCCAGCCTGGTCTACAGAGTGAGTTTCAGGACAGATAGCCAGGGCTACACATACAAACCTTGTGTTGAAACACAAAGAGAAAAGAAAGAAAGAAAAAAGAAGGAATGGTGAGAGCTCTGGGGATGCAGCCTAAATATAAGGCCTAGATTCAAGCCCTGCATAGCAAAGTCAATGAATTAATTGAAAAATGTTTTGTTTTTAAATTTTATGTGTATAAGTGTTTGCCTGTGTGTACTCTCGTCTTCATTCCTCCCCACTCTCCCTCCTCCCCATTCACCCTCCTCCTCACTCTCCCTCCTCCCTACTTTCCCTTTGTGCTTCGCTCACTGGCTGCAGTCCTCACTAGAGCTCAGGTAGGGACCATGCCATGGAGTCGGTGGACCTGTGAACTCCATAAACCTTCTTTCTTTATAAAGTTAACCTGCCTGGGCTACTGAGTCACAGAAACAAAAATGAACTAATATGCAGTACACCAGGAAAAGCAAGTTCCTATGAAATTTGCTACAAAAAATCTTTTTAAATTGTGGAATCAGCATAATTAAGCCCAATTTTCTCACATCTGGGAGCTGTCTGATCTCTCTTCTTTAGGGGTGGGGGGATGATGTGGCCCAGTTGTGGGAGGCCTCCTGGGATATAAGATGGGGGTGGGTGGTAACTTTCTAAAACAAGATCTTAAAGAAAGGCCAGGCAAGGGTCAGAATGAAGCAGCTGGGCAGCAGGGTGGCTAAGTCACATGGGTCTACATCCATGTGTGTCTTTTATGGAAGAAGGCACCACATGCTAGGAGAGGTAAAAGAAGATAGATGTACACACAGTAAGCCTGGAGTCCCTCCTGACTCAAACTCACACCACTTACATGCTTTGATTTCCGGTTGGGGGAACAGAATTCTGTGAATGGTAAGTACACCCCAACCATTGAAACTCACTCACTTTTGCAGAGGACCCAGGTTCAGTGCCCAGTACCCACATGGCATAACCATCAGTGACTCCAGTCCCAGGGACTACCTCTTCTGACCTCCATTGGTACTACGTGGACAGGGCGCACATACACACATGCAGGCAAAACACTTACACACATGCATTTTTTTCAACATGGTGGTGCATCTCCCAGGTCCTGTGCTCTTCTTTTTTGGGGGGAGCACTGTTGGAGTCCCTTAGAGAAGCCATTGGTGGTGAGTTTTCCACAGAATCTTGACTGAAGGACCAGGAAGCCTCTGCCTTTGTGTCATGTAGCTCACCATGAAGGAGAGGCCTGATTTCACACCATGACCTAATTGTTCTGCTGAGTCAATCATCCTGCAGGCTCCATGAGTCTCTGTCTCTCAGTGCTGACTGGCAGGGCCCTAATGAACCCACCATGGTCCATACTCTGTCCCCTGAGCCTGCTCAGCTACTCATTTGGACCTTATGTTGAACTCTTGCTCTGGTCTGTCACCAATCAGCCTTAGCTGTGACCAGGAGGGCTCAGTAGACAAACCAGTAATTGAACATATGTAAGCTGTTTACTCTATCCATAAAGCACAGCCGGGCTCTGAGGAGGAGCAGTGGTGTGCAGAGAGGGTATCAACCCTCAGCACTCAATGCAGGGTTCGGCTAGTGGTGGAAACTTGTTTCCCAGCAACTGAGCAGGCCATTTCACCTGTGTGCAGTCAGCCTCATAGGAAAAGGTATCTGAACATAAAGATGTGGCCAAATTCGAAATAAAATGTGCTCAAGGGCAACAAGGCTCTGTGGATGAGGGAAGGGGCTTTTCCTGGAGTCTTTGAATATGTTACCATGGAAAGGAGCATTGAGCTTCTTGGTTCAACCTGCACATTTCAGAGCTAAGGAACCCGTGTGTGAAGTCATTCTGGTATCATAGCTGATCAGCAGAAGGATGGAGATGAGAGCCTGCTCCCAACTCAGTGCTGTGTGTCTGTATCCTGTCCATATGTGCTGATCCCTGGATTCACAGGGAGGCTCTGGGGGTAGGGAGGGGATAGCACTAATTCTGCATTAGAGGACCTAGAGCAGATGGGTACTAGACAAGGGAAAGCTAGAGTCTAATGGGCTCAGGAATGGAGTAGACATTCCTGAAGCCTGGAGGAGCCTAGTCTGAGAGGCATTAGTGGGAAATTAGAGTTCGGGTTGGATGGTACACTAGTCAGAGTAGATGATCTGGTTTCCAAGTGTCTTTGGTGATCGGTTCCAGGATCCCCTGCAGACACCAGATTCACAGATGCTCAAGTGTGAAATGGCTGCATTGAGCTCCCACAAATCCTCCTGGGTGCTTTCAATCACCTCTGGGTTATTATAAGACAAGGCAAATGCTATACAAATAGCTGTTAGTCCTTACTGTTTGGTGAGGAATAACATTGGCACTGGAAGCCTAGCTCAGGGGTGTACCACTTGCCTAGCATGCACAGTGGCTTTAATCCCTCCACTGCAAGGAAATGAAACAAAACAAAAAAACTATAGATTCTGGACAGATCCTGTGACTAATACCAGGAGCCACCCGGAGAAGTCACCTGCAAACAAGGAAGTCACTGCTTTCCAAGCCAGAACCACTGACCTGGCTGTGCAGCAAAATGGATGCTTCTTGCTCAGTTTTGGTTTCCACCCACTCAGCTGTGAATTGAAATCTCAGGGCCATCTGACCCGAGCCCTTTTTCTGCGCAGGCGTCAGGAGAACCAAACATCCAGAGCTCACACGTCCGGTTCCAAGAAGGAGCAGCCACGCTCAGGAACCCACTGGCATGGTCAGAAAGAGAAAGCTGCTGTTTGTTTCTTGGTTAGAGGAGGGCTACATCAGAAAGTGACTTTGAAAATATTTCTTTGGATATGTGGTGTGTACTACATTTGCTATGAGAGGTCCTAGAGGAGAAGGAGTGTGTGAGACTATGTCGGGCAGAGAGGAGAGGATAATGATGTACAGTGAGCTGACGAGACAATGGAAGTCCACCTTCCACAGGGAGAGATCTTGTTGCCTGTCCTCAATTCCTAGGACCTTGTCCACAGCTTGACACATGGTGGGTACTCCCTGAACAATTAGTATTGAGAAGGGCAAGTTAAAGATTATCAGGGAAAAACAACAAATGGGGTGTTACGATAAATATTATTGCCAAAAGCTGCCTGATCCCCACTGCCACGTGTGTGCTTTATGCCAGCCGCCTGCCCGAGTTAGGCCCAAATGAATACACAGAAACTTGTATTAGGTTCAATGCTGCTTGGCCAATGACTAGGATTCCTCATCTGTTAGCTCAGTCTCAATTATCATACATCTATATATTTTATAAGACTTATCTTATTGGACGCCTTATTGGCGTCCCTCATTGTTGGTGGATCACATCGTGCTGCTGGAGCAGGCGAACAGGAAAAAGGGCCCTTCCTGGTTCTCCTTTGCTTAAATATGAGTCACCTTGCTATGTCATTTCCTGCTTGGATCAGCACTTCTCTACTACATTTCCCAGAATCCTCTTTGACTCCGAGTCCTGTCTACTTGCTGTCTCATAGGCCAAACAGTATTTTATTTAACAATCAATAAGATAAACATACACAGTACATTCCCCATCAATGGGGCACTGTGGAAATTGGTATGAAGGTAACTAAAAGTAGAAATACCACATAAGTCAGCCAGACTGCTCGTGGGTATCCCCCTGAAGGGCTCTAAGCCAACATAGCACAGAGATGCTTGCATATCCATGTTTATAGCCAAGATATGGGATAAGCCTACACCCCCAGATGAGTGGGCAAAGAAAATGTAGTGTATACAGACAATAGAATTTTATGCCGCCATCTTGAACAAAGGATGGGAAATCGATTTCGCTGGAAGTCATTGCATTAAATGAAATATGCCAAACTCAGAGAAACAAATATTATGTGTTTTCTCTTATATGCACATCAAAATCAATAAGAGACATTGAGGTGACCCATATGTCTACAGACTTGATCCTAGAAACAGACACACAGACACACAGGGAGAAAAGCTGGGGTCGGGTATGCTATGGTCATTCCGATGGAGTACTAACTATACAGTGCAACAACCCAGCCAGGAGCCTTGGCAAGTTTACTATGTACAGCACAAAGGGAGGGGTTAGCTAATCTTAGGATGGCTCTGTAGGCAGCAATCTGAGGTTGTATCATCTGGGAGCAGAAAGCTGCAGTTGCTCGTTTTTTGAACACATTATCAATATCCACACCAGAGGAAGGCTTTGCCAATTTCCATGAGTTTGAGGCTTCCATCCATTCCTCACATTTACTCAGGACTCCATCCTCTCCTCACAGTCACTCAGGACTCCATCCACTCCTCACACACTCACTCAGGACTCCATCCTCTCCTCACTCAGGACTCCATCCTCTCCTCACAGTCACTCAGGACTCCATCCTCTCCTCACAGTCACTCAGGACTCCATCCTCTCCTCACACACTCACTCAGGACTCCATCCTCTCCTCACTCAGTCACTCAGGACTCCATCCTCTCCTCACTCATCACTCAGGACTCCATCCTCTCCTCACTCAGGACTCCATCCTGTCCTCACTCAGGACTCCATCCTCTCCTCACACACTCACTCAGGACTCCATCCTCTCCTCACTCAGTCACTCAGGACTCCATCCTCTCCTCACTCATCACTCAGGACTCCATCCTCTTCTCACTCAGGACTCCATCCTGTCCTCACTCAGGACTCCATCCTCTCCTCACACACTCACTCAGGACTCCATCCTCTCCTCACAGTCACTCAGGACTCCATCCTCTCCTCACCCATCACTCAGGACTTCATCCTCTCCTCACCCATCACTCAGGACTCCATCCTCTCCTCACCCATCACTCAGGACTTCATCCTCTCCTCACACACTCACTCAGGACTCCATCCTCTCCTCACCCATCACTCAGGACTCCATCCTCTCCTCACCCATCACTCAGGACTTCATCCTCTCCTCACACACTCACTCAGGACTCCATCCTCTCCTCACACACTCACTCAGGACTCCATCCTCTCCTCACACACTCACTCAGGACTCCATCCTCTCCTCACTCAGTCACTCAGGACTCCATCCTCTCCTCACCCATCACTCAGGACTCCATCCTCTTCTCACTCAGGACTCCATCCTGTCCTCACTCAGGACTCCATCCTCTCCTCACAGTCACTCAGGACTCCATCCTCTCCTCACTTAGTCACTCAGGACTCCATCCTCTCCTCACACACTCACTCAGGACTCCATCCTCTCCTCACACACTCACTCAGGACGCCATCCTCTCCTCACATATCCACTCAGAACCTTTTTGGCTTCCCACAAGACATCAAAGTAAAAGAGAGATTTTGAGGAATGGGAGGGGGTGCCGAATGTGATCGAAGTACTTCATCTGTATGTGCTTTGTATGAAAATCTCACAGTGAAACCCACTGTTTTATAGAATTAATTTTTTCCAATAAAAAGGCAAGTGACTAAATAACTGTGTGAACCATGCACATCAGCAGGCTCTGTCACTTCCCCTTCATCTTGCCCAGCAGAATGTGAAACAAATAAATAGAACACATTCCAGGAGTCCAGGGGAGATGTGAGAAGGTGGAGGTGTAGAAGATCAGGAGAGATGTCATAAAGGGAATAGAGTAGGGTTTTCTGGCAGAAACTAAGGTTTCAAAGCCACCCCTGAGTGTGGAGGACAATCGGAAGCCTTCGGACAAGCCCATGCGGGAACATGAGCTATACTCCTCCAGCCAGGCGGAGGGGTCCTGGGCCACTCCAGCAGAGGTTGTAGGGTGTGGCTTGGCCAGTGAGCCTGCACACCCAGCTTCCCTCTCCCCTCTGCCCATTCCATTTCTTCAAACTCTAGACCACTGCATCAGAGAACCAACATGTAAAGTTGAAAAAAAAATACCAAAGCCCTAGACCTAGCTGAAAATCAAAGTGCTGACAGAAGAGAGACGTGTGGAAATGAAAGTGAGTGCAAATGAAGGAAATGGAACTGTTCACACAAGTAGAGGAGAGGATAGACAGGCACAGGACCATAGGGAGCCCAAAAATAAAAGGGGGGCATGAAGGAAGGGGCTGGCAAGGGGGTCATGAGGCATCACAAAGTTGTATGCAAAAGGCAGGCCTGGTGGCTCTGGCCTTATGGTTCTATGGACTTTGGACTGAGACGGGGCAAAGGGGATTGCATCAGCCTAGGAGTCCAAGGTCTACCTGGGCAACATTATCTGAAAATCAGAAAAGAGGAGAGAAGGAGAGGGGAGAGGAGGAGGAAGGGAAGGGATGGGTGTGTGTGTGTGTGTGTGTGTGTGTGTGTGTGTGTGTGTGTGTGTGTAAAGTCTTCCAGATAGAATTAACCCACAGAGGCCAGGCATGATGGGCTTTAATCCTGCCACTCAGGGGACAGAGGCAGGAGGATCTCTATGAGTTTCAGGCCAGTCTGGTCTACAGAGTGAGTTCCAGAATAGCCAGAGCTACATAGAGAGATCCTGTCTTAAAAAACAAAAAAGAAAACAAAATTTAAAAAACCCAAAACAATAATCAAAGTCCCAAAACAGCAAAGCAATGTTTATGAATTGCTGAAAGGATGTGTCACCTAGATTATTGCCTACTCTGTCACCTGTCATATGCTATTCATGTGTAAAGGCATCAGGCTTCTGCAGACATCTTCTTAGAAAAGCATGTTAGGGTAAACCTTACCAATAGAGGAATTGGTTTTAAGACAAACCAATAGCCATGCATGGTAGCTTGCACTTGTAATCCTAATACCCCAGAGGCTGAGGCAGGAAGATTGCTGGGAGTTCCAGGCAGCCCGAGTGACAGTGTAAGACCCTGTATTATTGTACTTCCAAACCAGCACCATCAGTAAAACTAGGAAAACAAATAGAAAAGCCATAGGGCAAGGAAGTCCTGATTAAAGACCCAAAGGCAAGGACAGAAGCCGTTTAAATATGGAGTTAAAACCAAACAGTTGCAAAAACACAGGAAGACTTGTGGACATGTTAGAAACTCAAAACATACAAGAATAACCATGTGATGGACAAAATTTACAGGAACCCAGTTAGATGAGATGGCAGCAGGGAATTTATCAGTGTCATAAGAAACTGACAAGCATCCTAGTTTGTTTTCTGTTGCTGTGATGAAACACTGACCAAAACAAACTCGGAGAGAAATAGGTCTATCTTAGCACAGTGGTTATGGTCCATTATGGAGGGAAGCGAGGGCAGGAATTCAAGGCCGAAACTTGGAGGCAGGAACAGGAACAGGCCACAGAGGAACACTGCTTACTGGCTTTCTCTCTGTGGCTTGCTCAGCCTGCTTTATTATACAACTCAGACCAAACATCCCAGAAGTGGTACCACCCACAGTGGGCTGGGCCCTCCTAATCAATCATCAATCCAAAAAAAAAAAAAAAAAAAATGCCCCACAGGCTTGCCAATCTGATGGAGGCAATTCCTCAATTGAAGTTCCCTCTTCCCAGGTGACCCTAGCTTTCATCAAGTTGACATTAAGCAGCACCAAGTCAAACAAACAAACAAACAAACAAAATCCAATACTAGCCACCAGTCTTCTCCTCGTTCTACCTCTCTCTCCTTGTCTTCTTCCTCCCCCCTTTCTCCTCATCCTTCTTTTTCTTCTCCATTTCAAGACCATTTTTTTCACAATCCTAGAATAGAATCAAGTCCCTAATGACAGAAGCTGCTGTGACAGTTCAGGCCCTCTTGCATTTCACTTTAGGTTTTTTTTTTTTTTTCTTGTTTGTTTTTTGAGATAAGGTTTTCCTCTGTGTAGCTCTGACTATTCTGGAACTTACAATATAGACCAGGCTGGCCTCAAACTCATACAGATCCACCTGCCTCTGCCTCCCAAGTGCTGGGATTAAAGGCATGTGCCACTGCCACCTGAGGGCTCACGTGTTTCTTTTATCAGCCCAACTAAAATACAAACAGCTGCTATGTATGAATCCAAGGTTAAGAATCATGGTTCTGAGGCTGGCATGGATACATCTTTAATTCCAGCACCTGGGGAGTAGAAGCAGACAGATCTCTGAATTGGAGGCCAGCGTAGGCCACATAGTAAGTCCTTGTCTCAAAAAATAAACCAACACTCACCCCCAAATGTTGTTCTGCCTGTTATCAATTTGAACTCTCTGTATGAACAGAAAATGCTCCATGAAGTTTGTAAAACACTTTGATGTCTTTTCACCTTGGATAGCCTCTCAGTTCTTTATAATCTAATGTCTCCAAGAGCAAAGTAATTCATGAATAGAAAGATGTGGAGAGATCCTATGCCAAAATGATGGCTAGGTTACACAGAGGGTTGACACTGACTTATGCAAATGGTCTTGGGAAACGCTCCAGACACCAAAATAGCTGGCAAGGCTTGCAAGGTTGCTCATGTTATAGTCCCTGCTTAGCTATCCAAACTCAACTTTCTTAATTATTCCTGCTCAGAGTTACATCCTTCAGGAGCTGGTTCTGTGGAGGGGCTTGTAGTCTCCTGGCCAGCCCACACCTGACAGTGGGGGCTGTGGCATTTCTGTGCCTCTTTCTTCTCTGCTGCTCCCCACCTCCAGCTCCTTACCCTTCTGAGTACAGAATTTCTTTTTGACAATGCTAGGATGGAGTCCAGAATCTTCCATGTGCCAAGCAAGCACTGAGCTATATCCCTAGCCCTGGTATTTTATATATGACAGAATACATACAACACTTTAGTAGACTGAAAAAGAATAGCTCACAGGCTCATATATTTGAATGCTTAGTCACTAGGGAGAGGAAATGTTTGAAAGTATTAGAAGGATTACAATATGTGGCCTTGTTGGATGAAGTGTGTAGCTGGGGTGGGCTTTTGAGGTTTTAAAAGTCAGGGCCCAGTCTCCCTCTCTGTCTCTCTGCTCCCCCCCCCTCTTTCTCTCTCTTCCTCCTCTCTCCCTGTTCAGATCAGGATGTTCTCTCAGCTCCTTCTCAAGCACCATTCCTGACAGCCACTATGCTCCCCACCACGATGATAATGGACTAAGCCTTTGAAACTGTAAGCCAGCCCCCGATAAAATGCTTTCTTTTGAGTTGCCTTGATCATGGTGTCTCCTCATAGCAATAGAACAGTGACTAAGACAAACACATAGATGACTATTTTAATTTTTGTAACATTTTTGTTATTACATACACTTAGGGTATCGTATAACCAATATCATTTTCAATTTTCATGACCTTTTCTTCCCACTCTGCAGCTCCACAGCCATTAAATACCACCCTTCTCCTCTCCTCCCCCTTTAACTGCTGACAGCACCATCTTGGCTTTCTATCTCTGAATTTACCATTGTAGGTGTCTTGTCCTGGCTCCTTTCACTTGGCAGAGCTGACACACATGTCGGAACTTCCTTCCCCCTTTCAGGCTGAATGGCAGCCCACTCTGTGTCCATTCATATTTCTGTCCTCTGTCGGTGCACTAATGGATGTTGGGGCTGTCTCCACCTTTGTGAACAATGCTGCCATGAACTCACACATGGGCCACTTGCATTTGTCTTTAGGATTTCACTCAGACAACGAGTGAGGGTCAGTCCTGACTTCCTTATTCAGGGCCCGGTGCCCACCTGCTGAGTTCTCACCATAGCCTCTGTCTTTTCACAGTTGCCGCTTTCTTAGCCCTGCTTTCCAGCTCCCCACTAGACGATGTGCTTCCTGAGGGCAGAGACCATTTCATCTGGTTTGGAATCTCTAAGGCTTGTGTTGCAAGAAGCACTGGCTGTTTTGAAAGGCCATTTGTCAGCCAAGACCACTGATATGAGAGAGAGTAGTGATAGAGCATAGTGATCCTGTGGCTAACCCACTGTGAAGACTTAGTACAATCCTAACCTGATAAGAAAAGGGCCAAGTGAGGCCATAAAAACAAACAAAGGGTGGGCAGAGGAGTAACCCAGTGCTACAGCACATGACTGACTAGCATATACAAGGACCTGGATTTAAATTCCAGCAATGTGAAAGACAGAAGGAGACAGAACGTGAGGAAGAGGAGGAGGAAGAAAAGGGGGAGGAAGAGGAAGAAGAAACAAGGAGGTAAGTCTCTGATGATGTCATACCCTCATCACTTTGCCAAGGCTTTAAGCTCTTGGAACCTTTGAGTGTATTAATCAGAAGCCCCCAGAGAAACAGAACAAATAGGATGTGTGCATGGGAAGTGTTTTGTTAGAAGGAACTGGCTCCCACAGTCATGGAAGTGGACGAGCCCAAGGTCTGCAGCCACAAGCTGGAGCCCAGCAGGGTGATGGTGTGGTTCCAGTCCAGAGGCACGTGCCTGGGAAGGACCCCAGCTCCAGGCTGAGTCCGAAGGAAGAGAAGGGCCATGAATGTCCCAGTTTGAAGATCATTAGGCAGCAGAAAGCTCTTATTTCAATGCCTTCAACAGCTGGGGCCTGCCGGCACCGGGCATAGGGCATCTATTTCACTCAGACCACTGATACTGCTGTTCATCTCTTCCCAGAGTCTCTCAGGAAAACGCCAGGCAGCCTCATATGGCTTATCAAGCTGTGTGTGTGTCTGCTTTCCTACTCTGGTCTGAAGACAGGATGGGGAAGTAATATTTTTTTTTCCTGGCACACGGAAGGTGCTTCCTAAATGTTTCTTTCTGCTTTGTTTTTATTGAGATCTACCTTATAGCCTTGTTTCAGTTGCTGACAAAAACAGCTCAATGGAGGAAGGGTTTTCAGCAAAAGTTCAAAGGCACAGTCCTTCATGGCAGGGAAGTTGAGGCAGCAGGAGCTTGAAGCAGCTGGTCACATTTGCATCCAGTCAGGAAGAAGAAAGCAATGGATAAATGTTCGTGCACAGGTCAGTTTCTCCTTTTTATACACTCCAGGATCCCAGCCTAGGGAATGATGCCGCCCACATGGGCAGGTCTTCCCACCTTAGTTAGCCTAACTGTGGTGGTTTGACTAAATGGCCCCTGTAGGCTCCTATGTTGGAAAGCTTGGTGAGAGTTAGGAAGAGTTAGTGGAACTCTTAGGGAAGGACTAGGAGGTGTAGCCTTATTGGAGAAGGTGTGTCACTGGGGGAGGTCTTTGAGACTGCCAAGCCCAGTCTCTCCTTTTCTGCCTGCTGCCTGTAGATCAGGACACAAGTTTTATGTCTGCCCACCTGCCTTCCTGCCACCACACTCCCCACAATGATGATCATAGACTAACCCAAAACATATAACCCAATTATATGTTTCCTTTTATAAATTGCCTCAGTCATAGTGTTTCATCACAGCAATAGAAACCTTAACTGAGACACTAATAGTCACACCTAGAAGCTAACCTAACCTACATAATGTCTCATGGATGTGCTGATGTTTGTCTCCTAGGCTAACCTAGAACCAAACAAGTTAACAATTTACACTAGCCATCACAGTCTTGAAATAAGTAGCTACCATTAACTCAAGACACAGAAAGCACCCCATGGGCTAGCCATGGTCTCAATTGACCTCACAGACTAAGTTCACAAGCATTAATAAAGTAGCCCTCAGGGCACATGCTGTTTTGTGACCATGGCAGGTTTCTGGTAGTGACTAAGTTTAGTCCACAGGGAAGGATTTTGGAAATGCAAAGGTGTAGTAGGAATTAAGGTGTGGACGGGAGGCCCGGTTGCATGAGATTTCCTGTGGTCTCAGAGCCATGATGGTGAGGGCACCCAGAGGAACCGGCATTCCCCACAGCTGGCAGAAGCTGGGCAGAGGGACCGGCTTCTGCAGCACAGAAGGGCTTTCGAAACCAAGAACCAGAACTCCATGCACCTGCTTCCTGTCCATGCCAGGGCCAGCCTGTTTCTGTTCCCATCTGCCTTTCCCAGGCTTTCCCTTGCAGTCTTTTTGAGTGGTTGTTTTCAGTCATTTGCAAAGACAAGACATCCACTCTAAGCCACAAGCATTCAGATTTCAGTTAATGTGAGACTCTAGCAAACACAAAAAGATTAAAGTCTCAGGACTGGAGACACAGCTCAGTAGGTGGAGTGATTGCCTAGCGTTCACCAGTCCTGGTTCTTTGGTCCCCACCACTGTATAACCTGGGTATTGGTAGCAATCCCAGCACTCAAGAGGTCGAGGAAGGATCAGAATTCAAGGTCATTCTTGACTATATATCGAATTCAAGGCTAGCTGTGTAGGGAGTGGAGAAGAGTGAATGCATGGCACAGCCATGTTAAAGACCCAAATGCTTCAGAACTGTGGGATTGGCTAAGTCATCCCTGGGTGGGACTCACAGGGATGGCAAAGCCTTCCTCTGGTCTGAGTGCAAATGCTGACAGCTTCTTCCTCCTGGATGACTGTGGCTTGGGACTGCTCCCCTGCAGAGACCTCCAGCTGATGTTAGCTAAACCTGTTTCCTTGTTCATCTGTGTACAACAAAACTGCTGCCTCCATTGGGATGTATAAAGAAATGTGCCAAGTTCTGGGTTTCTGAAGCAGTTGGTGATGCTCTATCAGACTGGTGGGAGCACAGCCCACCCAATCCCAGTTTTGCTGTCTGTGTATCTGTCCTTTTTTCATTCCCTCATCACCCCAATCAGGTCAACCTCTGAAGCTTCGTAGAGTATGGTAAGCTTGGGCTACATGAGATCCTGTCTCAAAAATGAAAGTTCTAAAAACTATGTGATTCTAGTGTATGGCCAGACTTGAGAATTAGTGGTGTACCTTTTAAGTGTACATTTTACCTTGAATCTGGCATATATATGAATATTTTTGAAACACTATTTTCTAAGTCCAGATGACCCACCCAGGCCTTCCCAAAATTATTCATAGAGGGGTTTTGACACTTGTTATATTCCTCTTCCTCCTCCTCCTCCTTCTCCTCCTCCTCCTCCTCCTCCTCCTTCTCCTCCTCCTCCTCCTTCTTCTTCTTTCTTCTTCTTCTTCTTATTATTTTTTTTTTTTGGTTTTTCCGAGACAGGGTTTCTCTGTATTGCTTTGGAGCCTGTCCTGGCTCTCACTCTGTAGACCAGGCTGGCTTCAAACTCACAGAGATCTGCCTGCCTCTGCTTCCCGAGTGCTAGGATTAAGGGCGTGTGCCACCAATGCCTGGCACACACACACACGCACACACACACACACACACACACACACACACACACACACACACACACACATATTTTCTTGTGCCTTTAAAATTTTTGCAAATAGCTGACTGGAAGCCATGGTAGTCTCTTTAAAGCCTTTCTCATACTCATGTACTTTGTGATGACAAGGGTGTTCTTAATGCAGGGCCTTCTTTTTCTGAATGCTATAAGCCCAGGGTCATTCGTGGGTATTGTCAGGGATATCTCTTATCAAAAATAAGAAACATCCCCAGCAAATAAATCTACACAAATTCATGGGGCTTCTTACTGAGCCAAATCAGTGCCTCTGCTGGGGGCCAGGTCTGTTTCTTCCACCCACCCTGCAGCTTTAGAAGGCTAGGGCATTTGTTACATCCAGGGACAAAATAACATCTTTTGCAAGGTCTCCACAGGAACTCCCCCCAAAATACTTTCATTACCAAATCTCTGTCAGGATGAGGTCTCTACTCACTGCCTCAAGGGTTATAGCATGTGCCTTTAATCCCAGCTCTTGGGAGGCAGAGGTAAGCAAATCTCTGAGTTCCAGGCCAGCCTGATCTGCAGAGTGAGTTCCAGAAAAGCCAAGAGAAACTCTGTCTTGGTGCAGAGGGTGGGAGGTGGGGGAGGAAAGAAAAGAAAAAAAGGTAATCAGAGGTATACAACTCATCTGATAATAGTGCTTCCAGCCAAGCCCAATGACCTGAGCTTGATTCCCAGGAACTGTAACAGGCCCCCAGACCTTAGTACAACTGATGCTATGATGGAAGTACCATTCATTCATTCCATAAAAGTCAGCGCATAGACGATAGTACTGCCAAATGAAAACAAAGACCTAATCCATCAAAGTCTACAGTTTGGGGAAAGTCTCTAAATGTGCTAACCTTGCTTTATGACTTCTATAGTTCCACTTCTGGCTCACTGTTCTTGCTAACTAAGTATGTCAACCCAGGATGAAAGCTCACCCTGAGAAAAGTCTGGGCTACAATGGGATCCCGAACATCCAGTGGTAGTTAGTTGCTGGTCGGCTAACCCAGTGGTAGTTGCCGGCTTGAACCTGTATCTGAGTAATTTTCTCTGGTGGAGACCTCACAACAGAAGCTATGGTGAAAGAAGAGAACTAACTCCCACTATTTTCCCTGACTTACACACACACACACACACACACACACACACACACACACACACACACACTAAATAAATGTAACAAAATATTTTAAAAGATTATCAGAAGCCTTGGCCAAGCAAGATTCTGAGTCATCAAACCGTGATGTCACTGCAGTATCTTGACTATTTTTTTTCTTTTTTTAACTTTTGTTGATTCTTTGTGGATTTCACATCATGCCTCCCGATCCCACTCATCTCCCCGTCCTCTTGCTTCCATCCTCTGCCCAAACCAAAAGAACCAACCAACCAAAAAACTAAGAAAAATCTTGTTCTGGAAGCTGTAGTAAGGTCAGTGAGTCACACAATACTGACCCTTTAGTCCATTCATCTTTACTTGTAAGTGTTCATTGCAATGAGTCATTGGTCTGATTAAAGGCTTCTGCTACTAGGCCCTCATAAGGACTCCTCTTGGGTATCCTATTGTTGCCTTGTTTCATGGAGATCCTGTAGCTTTGGATTTGCATGCTCCAGCAGTTCATAGATGAGGTGGGTGTTTGGGATGGGCTACCTTGTAGTCCTGGTTCTGGGCCTGAGTGGTGTAGGTGGAGTTTTCCCATCCTGGCAGCCACTTCCAAATAACCACCCTGTGGCTTATTCATTTGTAAATCCTCAGCCGATAGCTCAGGCTTATTACTAACTAGCTCTTACATTTTAAGTTAACCCATATTCCTTATTTACTCTCTGCCACGTGGCAGTATCTTTATTATCCTGCTCCTTCTGTGTCTGGAGGTGACTCCTCTGACTCTGCCCTTCCTTATCCCAGCATTCTTAGTTTGGCTTTCCTGCCTGACTTTCCTGACTTTATCCTGTCCAGCTATTGGTGGTCAGCTTGTTTATTAAACCAATCACAGCAACATATAGTCACACAATGTAAAGGAATATTCCACAGCAGGGTGATAGCTGGGTTGGTCAGCTTGCCAGCTTTCCCTCATTGTCACCACCCAGGCAAGCTCTTCAGCACTGTCTCAACTAGCTCACCCAATGTAGCAGACAGCAAGGAGTGGGGCCCGTTCTCCTGCTCCCATACCCTCGGGTCCAGCTCACGAGTACTCACACCACCAGAGCCAGCTCTACTGTTTTGCTCAAGCAAGGTACAGGGCCTACTCTTCAGTTTGGTGCACTTGGTGAGGGGCAGGGCCAGCTCTTCTGTTCTCATGTCCCCAAGGTTGGCTCTCTTGCCCGTAGAAGGTGGTAAGGGGTGTGGGGGGCATATTTCCCTTACCCTTGCCATCCCATGCCATACCCAGGAGGGATAGCTCTCCTGCTCTCACATCCACAGGCCCAGCTTACCTGATGCCCCCGCCCCCAACAGGGTCAACTCTAGTGTGCTGCCCAGGCAAGGTGCTGTGCCAGCTTTTCTATGTGCTGCAGCTGCCGAGGGGCAGGGCCAGCTCTCTCACCTGCTGCTAGTGGCTTGGGGTGAGGGGAGGGAGGGCATTTTTTCCCTCACACATGCCACCACATGGCAGACAAGGTGGGGTTGGTCAGTCCTGCTCTCATGCCAGCACTACTGTGCTGCCCTGGGGAGCCCGCTCTCTAGAGTGGTGCAGCTGGTGGAGGGCAGGGCTAGTTCTCCCCAGTGCTGTAGCCAGTCAGGGGCAGGGCCAACTCTGGGCAGCCCTCTCCTCTCAGCCTTTGGTGGGAACAGGAGCCACAGACATCAGCACAGACCACGGATGCTGCAGGGCCATGGAATCAGACATGGCCCCTAGCAGCAGCTCAGGCCCAGACAACAGCGTGGCCCTGGATGGCAGTGCAGGTCACTTAGATCTGCATGTCCCTGACAGAGGGTAAATCCTCAGACACAAACCTGGCCCTAGGTGTCGGCCAAAGCCCCTGATGTTCATGTGGCCCTGAGCACACTATGAGCTATGGACATCAATAGAGATCCCAGCTGTGGTTGGACCACCGATCCAGACAAGGTACTTAACAGCAGCCTGGGCTCAGATGTCATCATGGTCCTGGTTGGCAGTGGCAGGCCACTTAGATTGGCATGGACACAATGGCAGCATGGCCCTCAAACTCCTACACCCCCACTTGGTCCCGGGTGTGGCCCAGATCCTGGACATGTGCACTAACACTGATGGCAACAGTAGCCTCAGACATCAGTGCAGGTCCTGTCTGTGGTAGGACCGTTAACCTAGACATGGCCCTAGGCACAGCTCAGGCCCGTACAGTGCTCTGGCCCCTGGTGGCAATGCATATTATTCAGGTCAGTATGGTCCTGGCAGCAGAACAGCCCTTGGGCACCAAGAAGGCCACATGTGGAGGCCCAGATCCTGCGAGCAGTGTTGCCTTTGGTGGTAACACGGGCCGCAGACAGCACAGACTTCTGCTGCGGTTGAACCACAGACCCAGACACGGTCCTTGGCAACAGGCTGGGCCCCTAGATGTCATCATAGCCCATTGGCATTACAGATCACCCAGACTGGCATGGCCCAAGAGACAGTGTGGCTCCCAAACGCCAAAATTTTCCCAGGTGGCAGTCCAAACCCCAGGTATTTGCTCAGACTTCCATGGTAACATTGAAGCCAAGGACACACAGACATTGGCTGCAGTGGGGCCATGGACCCAGACACGGCCCCTGGCCTGGATGATACCATGGCCCCGTGTGGCAGCACAGACACCCAGGTCTGTATTGCTCAGGCAACAGCTGGACCCTCTAAGACCAACATGGCCTCAGCTGTGACTGTGGGCCTCTGCACAGCCCTGGGTTTGCCCATTTTTCTGATGTGGAGCTAGACAGAATCCAGCAGCCATAATCTAGATTAGACACACAGTATTTTATTCAGACCTTCTCATGGCACATATCTCTCATCTGGTTTTTAACTTTTTCAGCACTGGGATGAACCCAGACCAGAACTCGGCCCATTTTTCATTTTTTTTTTGGTATTATTTGTACCTATTTATTTATTTCTGTTTTTTGAGATAGAGTGTCACCGATGTAGCCCTTGGCTGGACTGAAACTCACGAGGTAGCCTTTGCTCAGAGATCTGCCTTCCCAGTGCTGGGATTAAAGGCACACAAGGCACCACACCCAGTTAAGTCTGTTACAATGTAGACCCAGTTATGACAGATTTAGTACCAGTTCTTACTTTCAGCTGGACGCATACCCTACAGCCACATCTCAACAAACTATCAGGCCCTTTGTTAACATGAAGCACATTTCCCAGGTTTGCATTGCTGTCATCCTTTTGACATTTACCTGGACTCACTCATGCTATGTCCTCCAGCCCTTGTGCAAGCTGCTTTCCTAGAATTTAGATTGAATGCCCTAGTCCAGCACACTCAGCTTTGTGACAGGGCTGCCACGGACTACCTCTTGGGTAGAGATGGCCTACTTATTTGTTTTTGAGATGGCTTTATCTAAAAGCAATCTTTACAGCAAATAGCTATTACCTTAATGGTGGGAAACCTGAGGCTCAAACATCAACTTTCCTGAAGTTGCCCACTCTCAAAGCTCAGCTGTTTCATGGTACTGAAATCTGAGGATGCATTATCATCAAACTGAAGACGCTGTGAAACCTAACTGTTCTGAGAAACAATTAGTGAGATTCAGTAAGTGACATCTTTATAGATAAACCACTTGACAAGGACCGTGGCGGGAGTTGGGGACCCTGCCTCTGTAGAGCTTCCTTCCTACCAGATTTCTACATTAACTTTCCTGCCTTCGAAAAGGGAGCCTGGGGTCCCAGCTGGTGCCCAGCCCTTCAGCAGAGCTGGAGTCTGTGAATTCCTTCAGTTGTCTCAGCAGCTTCTCCCAGGGCTCCTTAGGTGCTCCAATACCCAACATGCCTGGAGAAGCACTTGTAAAAGCAAACAGAGTCGGCAACCGTCACCATAGTAGCCACATGCTGACACCTGCTCTCCATCCATGCAGATGCCTGCAAGCAACCCACTTGCAGAGGTGTTTAAAAGCACAGTCACCCAATTCTTTTCTCATTGATGAACAATGGGGTTGATGCTCCTTTCTCCAAATGTTATTTACTTATGTATATGTATACTCCAAATGTATATCTTAAAATTGTCAATGTGGAAGACAATATTATTTAAAAAAAAAAAAAAAGTTAAGGGCAAACCCTTGCTGTTGTGGCAGCGCACAAGACTGAGTAATCGCTGGCTGCCTGCAGTCTTGTTCGGCTAATGAGTGACTGTCCACAAAATGATGGGGGTGGGGTGTGGTATGCCCATGGCTGTTACCAACAAGGATGGTACGGAAGCATGGTGATTTCTGGCTGTCTTTCTCTCTTAGATAAACAGCAGAGGAGAGGCTGGGCTATGGTGAATTTTATTCGAGAGTCATAAAATAAAGCGAAAAAGGAAAAAGGAGTAGGAAGATAAATAGGAAAAAAAAAACCCAATATTATGAATGGAGTCATTCAAAAGAGGAGGACTATTATTTGACAGGTAAAGAAAGTTTTAATTTCTTTTCACACTAAGCACTGTTTACCACCCACTGGCTAACAGAAATGGCTGCAGCACTGGTCAAGCCAACATCAGAGACCCATTTGGCCATGTGAAAAGCTCCGTTTGAATGAAGGCATCACATACAACATACCTTGAAGAGATAGCCAATGGTTCCAACCAGAAAAGATGCTGAGGTTTAAGATAAAAGACCCCATTGTGCAGAGGATAGAGATAATGGATGACTGGTTTCAGGGCTGGGGTCAGGCCTATGACTCAGGCTCTCTTTACACACTGGGTCATGGGTCTCTTCACTGCTCACCCTTAGGGAAGTTGTGGCTATTCCAGACAGAGACCTCCAATCTCATCCTCAGTATGATCAATCCTACTATAGCCATAGACAGTCCACAGGATTTTTTTTTTTTTTAAGGATAAAGTCCAGCCTTTTCATGTGCACATCATGTAAATTCTTTGGTGTTTTTAGTATAGAATTTTACTTCTTTTTAATTTGTTACAACTATGATATTAGGTTTTGAATGAAATCATTCCTTTTCTACTAATGAGCCAGCTTTTCCCATGTAGCAAATTCCAAATGGAAGTTCCATGAAAGGGAGATGTGTCGTATGGGGACACACATAAAATATATGAAAGGCCAATAGAGAGTATTTGTAACTGTCCATAATGCAATCACAATTAACCGAAAGCTTTTAGCTTTGGGAGGACAGACAGTAAGTAGAATCAAAGTATTAATAATGATTACCCAGCTTGATTTACAAAAGACTATATTCATTGTGAGTAAGTGCCCAATTCACTACCTGCTGGATTCTTCTCTAGTCAGTGCCTACAGAGCAGATGGATATGTAACATCTTCTGAATGTAACACTTTAGTGATAACCAAGACAGAACCCCAGCTGCTGTGCTTCACACACTAACCAGGTAAGTGGTGAGGACGCTGGAGCACTCCCAAGTAGCAACAGAGTGATAAGTGAATGAATCTTAAAAGACTGAGAAGAGTAGAAAATGAATTGTACAAGAGATGAACCAAAGATGCACTACATTTTTTTTATTTAGTTTACAGAAGGAATCTATTAAGTACAGGTTGCAGAAAGAAAAGGTTTAGTGCTATTTACATTCATTTTAAAACTCTGCTCTATACAAATTTAATTCTGATCAGTATGAACAATATTTTCGTAGATCTACTGCATATAAAGCCTCTTTATCAACGCATTAACAATGAATAAAGTAACCTGATTGCATTTAAACAAAGATGACCATCGAGACCATTGACATTTAATGTTGCCGAGAGCCAGGATGCCTCATTAAATACGGAACACAACGCAGTCTGCAACTTCATCTTTAGAAAGGCTGGATAATGGTGTTGATATGAAATACTGGTCTATATGCTACACGCCAATCTATATTTGCATTCTACAGTTAGATATTTTATGTCTTTTTATTAAATATAATCTACACATATTTGTAATTTCATCTAGGAAGATTTCTTCCCAGTGAAAAAAATATAAAATCTTTTTTTTACAGGTTTAGATGAAATTAGCTCATGCTTTAGTGCTGTGCAAATTGTTTATTTATAGCATATCAATCTTTAAATTATTGGTAAAAATAAGAATGGTGCTACTAATCAGGTATGCCTTAAAAATCAGCTTGTGATTTTAATACAATTGCAAGCACTGATTCCAAATGCAAACTACATAAAGTAACAAAATTAGTATCTGGAGACTTTTTTTAAAAGGGTTCCTCTGTCCTAGTGAGTAAGCATAATGCAGGGTGTGGTTACGGATGAGTGACAGTGGTGGAAGTTTCCAATTTTCTGATATTCAAATACACGACTGGACCTGCTGCAGAGGCTTTCTACCGTTTCTGCACAGTGCTAGCCCCTGAGCAACGGGCCCTCCACATTAAGGCTAGGGACGTACTGCTTCCCACCTACCCTCTGTGCTGTCTGGAGAGCCCCTGGCTCTAAGAGGACTCAGGGCGCAGGCGGCAGAGAGCCCCCCCTGTATAGAGCGCTATCCGCAGCAGGCATGGCTTTTCCTTCGCTGCCCTGGGGACGGTCACACCACGCCCAGTTTGATATCCTGTGAGGACAGCCACTGTGGCTGACTTTGGTAGAATTCATCCAGCATCTTAGATCCCTTCCCATTTTCCCTGTGCGACTGGTCTGGTGATTAAATTCAGTGATTCCGAGTGTCCTCCAGTGTAGACTGTGACAGGAGTACTTCTGGGCACCACAGGCGCTGGCAGATTCTGCTGATGAGGAAAATAATGATAATCTTTTTTTTTTAGTGCAAACTACTTGCAACACTTGATTTCTGACTTCTGTGGATGAGTCTTTGTGGCAGCAAGGCTACTTCCCCTGGAGACCACTGTGCATTTCAGACTGCTCAACACAGGTAAGAGAGACAGGAATAAAGGACCAGATGAGAGTGTTCTTGGTTCTTTTTACTTTATAAGAAGAGATGACAGAGTTCCCGAGTAATTCAGCCCCATGATGTGCAGGTGACTGTCCGACAGGTGTGGGATGCTGTTGAACCTCCTCTGTCCCAGCAGCATCAACAGACTGTAGCACATACTGGCGACACATCACAGGATCACGCAGCAGTTGCTCTCACCAGTCTTCTCCCGATTCCTCTGACCTGGAGAAACAAAGCCAGCCTGTTTAGCCAGGTGGGTCTTGGGTAAAGAGGCAAAATGCAGAGGCATAGTCAAAACAGCCTAAGTTTTGTTCAAGGCTTGATTAAAACAAACAAACAAAAAAATTACGACCCTGTAAATAAGGAATCTTTTCATCTTCATCTTGGCATGTTTCAAAAACCACCTGGTGACTGGCTCAATAAACTCAATTCATATACTATGAAAATATCCTTTTCAGCAAAATGTGTGGAAGCAGCTATGTCTTGATGGTTCAAATGAGGTGCCTTTCATGGTACGCTTACCTTGTGAGTTGGGCTCTGGCAGGGTCTCTCTGGCCACCAAATGCATCACTGTTGTTTTGCCAAAAGGAAGTTTTAATGCTATGTAAAAAAGAGACAATCTGTTACTTACACCTCATTCTGTAAAATCACAATCCAGGGCCGAAAGCACTTAGAAGCTGCTGGCTCAGGCTGTGGCTCCTCCACAAGGAGACACTCCCTCACCAGAGGGAAGTGTACAGTTATAAGGGACTCTTCTAGCTTTGCCATTGGCAAGACTCATGAAATCTGTCTTATCTGACAGAAAGCACAAAGTTGTACTTATAAAATGACTGCACTAGTCAGTGCCCCTGCTTTTCAAGTCATGCTCTACACATAGATCTACTGATTGCTAGTTGTCAGTTGTCATCACTAATTCACAGCAGCCGGCACACTCCATGGTGTTGGGCAGTGGCACTAGAAGCTGCCATCTAGCAGGTGGGGCTGGCACTTCTCTTCTGCATCTGACTCAACAGCAAACAGCAGGCATGGCTGCTGGCAGCAGAAGGTGAAGGAGAAAGCGAGAAACTGGAATGCCTTCTTTCACGGAAGACTTTTCTACACACTAGGCAACATCCAGAAGATTGGATTTCAACTTTTCCTGTACACACAAAAACCTGCCTTTCAACTCAGAAGTGGCACTGGTGGGAAATGGCAAGTATAGAAACCTGCATTTTAGAGAAGTATCAGGCTGAAGCTAGTCTGGTAAGTCCTTTAATTTGTTTCCAAAAAAGACTGACAGTCACACGACTATCGTAATGAGATGAGTCATTTTGCTAATTATTCTAAAACAAATTTTAAAAATTAGTTTTAAAAAGTCTATAAGTTAATGAGAATGAATGAACCATCTTGATTCTGGCACAAATCCTGTGACCTTTAACCTGACACTGGGACACTGGAGCTTGTGGGAACTGTTCAATAGACCAGTGTTCAGAGAGAAATGGAGATTCACTCGTATGGATGGATGGTCAAGACATTAAAACCAACCAACAACTAGCTTGCTTTTTATTTCTTAATTTTAATTGAAGATCTTGTTTGAACCATAGAAATGTAAAAAATGAAAATGGTCCCATCATTAATATATGCACAAAACATCCAGGAGGCTAAGAGTCAACTCTCACATTACCAGAGGGTTGATCTAATTAGGCAAAACTACAAATAGAGAAACAAGCCAAATAAATTCTACCTTGAAATGGCAGTTACTTCCTGTGGACTACAGTAGTTTTTAGATAAGATCTAACACTGCCACAAACTAGGCGACATGTGAGCCCAGACTCTGAGGTAGCCCACTAACATGACACTGTCAGTCACTGAGGTCACCAGCTCTAACCCTCAACTCAAGTCTTTTTACAGTGGACTTTGTTGTCCCGTATTAACAGAACAACCTGAAGAGGGGACAGTGACTGACCATATTCAACACTGTCAAATGCATAAAAAAAAGCTCAGTAACTTTACAAAACTGATCTGCCTGAGGAAGACCAGACTACAGATCTCACATTAGGCTTAGAAGAAAGAGTGACTATGCTGAAGTGACAATCACTGTGTCCACAGCAGCTATTTATCCCCACACAATGAGCAATTCCCCAAACTACATAAAAACCTGCTGTCATAATCGTGCCCTAGTCTGTGCTGGGTTTTAACTTAGGAGCAACCCATCCAGACTACATCAGCAGCAGCACAATGAAATCTACCTGTACCACACACAGTAGGTTTGCACACTGGCAGGTAGGGCTTATTTCACAGGGAGAAGGCACATCCAAAGCAGGGGAACCTCAAGTCATCTTTTTTTAGTAAATGCAGAGGCACTGCCATTTAAAATAAGCAAAGGACTAGTACTGGCAGGAGAGGATGTCAATTACCTCCTAATGTGACGTTTCCATGTAGAAATCTGCCTTGATAAATGAGTCGCAGGATGTTTGGGCTGCTCACCTGTTCTTCTTCCCAGTCTGAAAGAAACGGAACTGCTTAGAGGCCTGCGAGACAACTATGCACTGTCACACTCCTGAGGCCACCAGGGAAGGCATGGCCCAGAGCCTCCACCGTCCAGGCACTGCAGCCTTTGCTGCTTCCCCACTTCCTCAAGAAGTAGCAAAGAGCTGCAAAAGATTGTCTGCCTCTCAAAGATCAAAGAGTGCTGACTTGTAGGCTGAAGTTAAGCAATGGGCTGGGGAAAAGCTAGTCTTAGTAGAAGGACCTATAGTTTGAATTAGTCATTAATTAACGGAATATTATAATGTCTCAGTGCTTGCACTCAGTGCAGTGCATGCTCAAGGGCAGTAACAAGGCACTGTCATGTCATCTTTTTGAGACCAGCTGATAAAAATGACAGGAAGCTAGGACAAACTGCTACCAATTGTAGTATGGGTAGCCCAGCAGCTGTTACGGCACACCATCTGAAAACCTCAGCTCTGAGAGACTGCTGTTCAGGCAGGATATGCTTCCCCTGGCAGCTACCGTCAGCTTACTGCTGCAACTACTGAATTCTGAGAATTCCTGTGCACCTTTCTCAAAAATCCTAGGTTTTGCTTTCAGTAGGAGATAACGGACAACAAAGAAATAGTCTAGAATATTCCGAGGGTGAGTGATGGAAGAGAAGGGAGGCAAGTCTCTACTATGGTTTTGTTTTGTTGAGTATGTGCATGTACTTGACAATATCAGCTTGACTCAGGAACTCAAGCACAAGAGTAACTCATGCTAATTTCCAGGGACCTGTGCTGTGCCTGTCCCCTCCTAGGGCCTCCTCTTCTCCTGGGAATTCTGACTGCACTGTCTCTTCTAGATAAGATCAGGTGAGTCACTCTCCTTAAGTATGAATAACTTTGCATACACTGCCTTTAAAACCATTGTTTATAGACTATGTCTGCCATGCATTCCTTTGCTATAGAGACAACCTGTAACCTTAATGTTTTCTGTAACCTTAATGTTACAGAAAAGAGGTAGATTGATTTTGCTAAACATATTTTATAGACTCAGCATGGGAACACATGCTTGTAATCCCAGATACTGGAGAGTTAAGGCAGAAGGACTCCAAATTTGATGGCAGCCTGGGCAAGACTTTCTAAAAGGGAGCAAGGTATACAGCTTAGTAATAGAATGCACAAGTCCCTGGGTTCAAACCTTTGTACCGGGAAAAGTTAAATGTGGTGGGCTAGAACAGTGTTACCAAATGGCACATGCCATGGAAACTGTTGTGGGCAAACCTTAGAAGTTCAAAGGGAAAACTAAGGCAAGGCAGAGTCTCACTAGATAGGGAGGCAGCAGAGAGGGAAGGAGCTACCACATACACTCCCCCAAAGCATTCACTGTGGTGTAACTGAAAGCAGAATGAACAGAATTCACTCTTTCTGGACTTGTTCACAGAACTCATGCATGTGAACTGCAGGTCAAGTTTGTTTCAACACAGCTTCATTTTCAATAGGTCCCACACAGAGAAGCCCACAAGAGCCTGTTGCCATGGTAAAGATTGTCTCTTTCCTTCTGTGTTTTGGTATGAAGGTTCATTCACATGAAGTGGATATGCACTGGACACACTCCACTGGCATGAAGGCAAACATGGCTTCTACATCCCTTGCTCCTTCACTGCTCTGTGGTGAGAAAAGGCAAAATCTAGGGCAATGACCCTGTCAAGCATCGGTTGGTCTTATGCCCTCAGTACTTCCTCAAAACATGTGAAGCAAGTCAGGGACAACAAACCAAACACTCACCCATGGGCCAGTTGTCATACACGTGCTTTGCAATGTCGGAGGCAGAGTCATTCGGGGAGAAGAGGAACTCCTTCGTCTTTCCACTCACCAAGATGAGGCGCAAATTAATCTGAAAGTGGACAGTGGTGCTCTGAATAGACATCTCAACGCGACAACAAGAGGATTTGTACAAGTTCCCACTCAGACCCCATTCCCAGTGCCAGCGGCATATGGTGGTTTCCATTTAAAATTATTACGAAGTCATCAGAATAAGAGTTTCATTATGGCATTTTGCATGAGTATGTCATTATACTGTTTTCTTATTCAGCCTCCTGCTGAAATGCCCCAGCCCTGCCCGCTGCCTTTCCCTCAAACTCTCTAGGCTGGCCTTCCTCTCCAATAGTCCCACCCCATACTACTTTTATGTCACATTACTTAAATTCTTTCAAACCTGTTTTTATAATGAGAATTGGCATGTAACTTTTACTCCCTGTTATTTATAATAAGTTTGCCACACATATATTTGTGAGTAAAAGAATCAAATTCATAAAGTCCGGGGAGATACCTTTGTTGATAAAAACGCTTGCTGTGAAAGCATAAGGACTAGGTTCAGATCCTAGGCTGCTGGAGAGTCAGAGCTCAGTGAGAGACTGTCTCAAAAGATAGATAAGGTGGAGTAGGATAGAAGAAGACACTTGACACTGACCTCTGGCTTTGTCATTCACACAGGCACATACATGTACACCCATACACAAAACCAAAGTCATTATGTTTCTGAATATATGACAATGTTGGCAAGTAAACTAATTACAACTGCTATTACAGAATTTACCGTTAACTCAAAACTTAATAAAAATGATGTCAGCCCGTGCAGCCTATTGCTAAACACAAAAGCTAAAAGGAAGAATCCAACAATTTTGTTCTGCATCTCTTGGATTTTATGTGTTGAGAGTCAATATGTATCCCAACAAAGCAAATATTCCAAAAAGTTCACTTCTAAATTTTTATCTTCTATAATTAATTTTATTGCTGTTGCTAAATTCACTGTATCTACTCATTTCCCTGTAAGACACAGATATACATATGGTTTCCTACATCTTCAGTTCTGTTTTAAAGACTAGTTGGGCTAGAGATGGATGACTCAGCAGTTAAGAGCACATACTGCACTAGCAGAGGACCCAGGTTTGCATCCTGATACTCACGACAGATGACTCAAAATTGACTGTCTCTAGCTGCAGGAGTTCTGATGCCTTCTTCTGGAGCGCGCACACACACACACAGACACACACACACACACACAGACAGACACACAGACAGACACACAGACAGACAGACACAGACACACACACACACACACACACACACACACACACACACACACACACACACACACACCTTACACACACTTACTTTATTCTTTTTTAAAAGACCTCACTAAAAAGTTGGGTCTGGTCCTAAACTGAGCGTCAGACAATCTAGCCCAGCTTCTTTACATATGACCAGCAACTGTCGCTGTATCAGGGCAAACTGTGACAAGGCCCAGGTTACCTTCTCTCCTCTTCAGCTACTATGTACTTTAAGATACCACAATACTGCACTGTGCTGGTTTTCTTTTTAATCAGCCATGGCAACAGCACCTCTGGTACCTCATCACACAGAAAATATGCTGGGAATTGCAAAATATCTACTCTTGAGAATGGAAACTCACCAACAATGCAGAACCAATTGGATTCTTAACAGATAAAATGGACTTGGGCTCTGAATTAGAACCTGTACTCTTAACTGTATGGATAACTCAACAGAAGAGAAAAGAGAACTCTATATAGCAGGTGAAAAGCTTAATATATCAGTAAGAATTCAGAGCTACTTTCAAAATGAAATTACACTAAAGCTGTCACTGTTGTGCCCCCCCCCGCCCCTCCCCCCCACTGGGGGAGGGGGCTGTTAAAATGTGAGAGGACACACATGGGAAATCTGTGTCTTCCCCTTTTAATTTTACTAGGAACTCAAACTGTTCTTCAGAATATAGAAATGTAACATTTTAACACCGAGTTACAAGATACTACTGGTGTTCTCTGAAGATTCTTCAGAGCCTAAATTAAACATTCTGGCTGAAGGAAACACACTCTCTCGCATGCACGCACACCCTACTCTACAAATATACCCTATGTTCTCAACACTTACCATTTAAAACTTGGACTACCATTAACCAATAAGCTGATAATACATTTTTTTCACAATTCAAAAAAAAAAAAAACCCCACCAATTATCTATTATCTATTTATATACTAGAAACTTCTGCCCTTTGCATGTGTTTGGTACCATCTAAGAAGAATTACTTTTGACATTTATGGGTGGACACACATTTTTCGGTTACACAGCCCTACTAACCCCTCCTTAACCATCTAGGCCGTCATATCCTTAGTATCCTGCCTCACTCCAGAAAACACCTAAAACTGGAGGAGTCTGAAGGTGGCTCCAGAGTACAGATGGAGAAGCAAGAGAATAGGACAACTCCAAGGCCAGGAATTTATCAGTCTTACAGTTAAAAGTAGCTAAAATTGATGGAGGCTGCTTCAAGGAAACTAAAGACAAAAATGGTAACAACAAATGGAAGTATTGAGTGGAATAAAGTAACTCACTGCCTGAAGCACCTGCGGTGCCTGGCATATGGTGATCGTCTAGCCAGTTGGTTTTAAGAATCCACATGGAGATGCAAAGCGGAAAGGTCATAGGGGAGGCATGAAGCCATGCCTCAGAGTTACTGACTACAC
Source organism: Cricetulus griseus (assembly GCF_003668045.3). NCBI lineage: Eukaryota > Metazoa > Chordata > Mammalia > Rodentia > Cricetidae > Cricetulus > Cricetulus griseus. The sequence goes on from NC_048597.1 coordinate 84,361,583, forward strand.
ACAGAACTGTGCGTGCAGCGGGTAGCACACAGGAGTGAATAATGACTTCTGGGTGGTGCTGTGGATGCATGGGTAGTCCTTAGATCTCACAACATGCCAGTTAATCTACATGCTGCCGCTGAGTGAATATTCTGCAAAGTGAAGCCACTTCTCTGCTACCATACACATATTTGACCTATGATCTACCTTCTAAATGAAGACAGAGTGAGTTACTAATGTAGCTGACTTGGTCTTACACCAGAAGTGTAACCTGCCTCATCACTGCCGGATAGTCTGGGTTTGTTAACACCAATGGAGGAAAATGCTGAATTCCAACCATTCAAATGGGCACAGCCACACAGGCTGGCCAGCAGTTAACCGGTCCTGTACTGTTGTAAGAATCTACTCACAGACAACTACCCAGGGGGGTAACATGGTCCTCCACACAGCAATGGAGTAAAGACGCCTCTCTCAGGACAAAATAACTTGGTATGAATGGAGCAAAATGGATGAGGATTCCCAAGAGGTGGCATTCAGAGCCTCCGGACCAACTACATGATGAATAACTAACTACTGAGGCAAAGCAAGGCAAGATGACTGTGACTACTGGTGACTGTTCATCATGGCCCACTGCAAGGCCAATGGAACAAGAGCCCCAGGCTTTCAAACCACCAGCCATCTTTCTGAGATAACAAATTTCGAGGCACCTCATTTTAGAACTTAATCAAATGATTTGCTTAAATTGAGCAGGGTAGAAAAATTAGGGGAATTAAAGAATGGAAGACAGACTGACTAGAGCAAGGACTATTGGAAATGAGACAATTATGGAGGTGGGTGATCCTTCTCAGGGACCCGCATGCTGAGCAGAAAAGGAATTTGCACTTCCTGATTGAAAACCCAGAGGGGGGACGAGCAGTGAGGCCTGGCCTATGACCCCCAAGTTTCCCTTGGGGAACAAGATCAGCAGAAACAGCTGTCTCCCTGCTGTGTCTCTCCAGGTCCCATGTGTCCTACCCTGCCACCATTCTTTAATAAATGGCCATGGCCAAGTGGTGAGTGGAAAAGGCCCTAGATGACCTCTTAGCAAGTCACTCAATACAGCTCAGGGGAATTTCACTGAGTGATGGAAGCCACCCCAAAGGGTCTACACTGTGTGAGTTCACTTAAAAAAAATACTCTTAAACTGACAGGGTTGGAAGTGGACAGCAGGCCAGCTTTGGGCAAGTGTGAGGGAGGGAGAACTGTATCTATGGAAGTAGGGCAGGGGGAGCTGTGGACCCAATTGCTGTGTCATGATGTGACAGTGTCCTGGAAACTAAACTCTACAGAACTAAATACACACATCTATTGCATCCCCATGACATGAGCAAGTCTCAACAGCCCATGGACCTTACCAATGTCTAATTCCAGTTGTGATGTTAGTTATATAAGATGTTATCATTAGCAAGACCCGGGATTTGTTATTTCTTACACGTACATGTTGAGTTTTAAATTATTTCAAAATAAAAAGGCTCTTCTTCAGCTAGGCATGGTGGTGGCGCCTACAGTTAGTCTTGCCTACCCTTGAGAGGGGAAGGCAGGAGAGTGGAGATCAGTCTGGGTGATACCTTAAGAAAAATCAAACAATAAATAATGCAGGTGCCCAACTTCCTCAATACATACAAGGGATTTAACATGCACTTATTTTCATTATTTTTCTTATTTTCACTTGAAGATGACAATATTTTTAAAGTATACATTATATTAAAATACCTACTTACTTCAGAAAAAAGATACATGCCTGTATCAGTGACTTGTACTAAGATAATATAGGAAACTGAAAATAGGTATGTGGCTTTCCCTTTTCTAGAACTGGAGGCTAATAAATGGCAGATTTTGAATTTTGCCAATATTTCTATAAAAGCAACAAAAAATGAGGAAGAATGTAAGATTGACTTAAAATAAAAGTTATCCAAACACTTATATAGTAAAATATGAGAATCATGTATTTAACAAACTCATTGTCCATTCACTCAAACATCTGAAACACACTGTACTTTGTGTTTACATCATGAAAAATGTAGTATGAAAGTAGGATTTCATAATCTTCACTAAAAGACTTATTTTTAATTATATCTACTTGACAAGTGTCTGTGTGGGTATGTGCACACAAGTACTGGTACCCACAGAGGCCAGAAGACATCAGATATCCTGGAGCTCGAGTTACAGCAGCTGTGGCTCAACTGATGTGTGTGCTAGGACCCAACAGAGGTCCTCTTCAAGAGTAGTACAGTGCTTAAACACTGGGCCATCATTGCAGCTCCTGATGTCATAGTCTTGAAGACAAGAAACACACAAACAAGCCAACAGTGGGAAGGAGGGATATTTAGGATATAAAATTAGAAATGCTCAATATGGATTTGTTGAGTGAGTTTTAATAAAAACCAAAGAGGAAGCATTCATGGGCCACATCCACGCAGAGCACAGCACAGTGACTGTAAAGCAAAAGCCTACAGTGTGCAACTTACTGAGATAATGCACATTGTGTTTAACCACCCCACCTTGCCCACTGCCAAACCACAGCCCCACTTCCCAGTTGTGGGAGTGGCTGGAGGCAGTGCCTCACAGTGGCCTTGCTTTTTATTCTCCAGAATCAGGCATCTTACGCAGTCCTTGAAACTGCAAAGGTCCTGTGTTGTTCAAAGCCTCGGCACAGGCTGTCCTTTACCGGAATGCTTGGCATTCCCTCCCCACCTCCCATGCACATACCTAAATCTCAGTGCACAGCTTTGCCAGACTCTACTGGCTATCACCAAACTGCTTCTGTGTACTTAAGAGGGGAGGGCATAAGTAGCACAGCCTCAAAAAACTTAATCACTGCAGATGAAATACTCAAACTACATTGTGGAAAAGAATTGGAAAAGAATTTCAAGGAGAAACTGGAGAAGCCAAGTAAATGTTTATATTCCTCATTGAAAAGGAGCAGCAAAAATATTTGTGCAGTTTATTTATTCATGGCATCTATGAACACATTAAAGCTACATAAAATATACCCAAGTTCCTGCCTATGACCTTACTCACCTTCAGTAGATAAGGCCCACCCAGAGTGACAACTAACCAAATTGACACCTATGGATTGGGTCGTCTCTACACTTTGATAGCACCTTATGTGATACAGATTCTAATCATATATTGCATATTAAACCCTGTAAGTGGGACGCTCAGTGAGGTACCCTGTTTCATCTGCCTACTCTAAGTGGAGATAAAAGATCAGAAGTCGCTAACAAATTCCTCTAGAACCTGTGGATCGCAACCCCCACAGAGTGGCATAATATTGTGCATATTAGATATTTACATTACAATTCAAAACAGTAACAAAATTACAGTTATGAAGTAGGAACGAAATAATTTTATGGTTGGGGGCCACCACACACAAGGAACTGTATTAAAGGGTTGCAGCTTTAGGAAGGTCGAGAACCACTGCTCAAGAAAATTTTACATCTCCCCATTTACTTGAATGTGCACTTCTAGAACCATGTTCCAGGCAGTATTTTATGTTTTCTGAATTGCTCAACTATTTATTGATTAAAAAAATTCCAATCACAACACAAACAAGAAGCTATGAAGCCATGAAGATGAATGGATGGTAACAGTGGCTAGCTTACTTGCTTTCATATGTAGGTTTCTCTATTACCAAACAAAGAAAACAGTTAGAATCAAATGTAGTACAAGATATATATAAAGTATCTAATGTGTCACATAGTAAATGTTAATCAGCTAACATCATAAATTACTGAACACTGTAATAACTACAATCATACTAGCAAGTCACTAAACAGTACTACAAAATACTCTCCTCTTAAGTACTTTATAATGTATTTTTTTTTGAATTTTTATATTTATTTTGTATTTATTTTATATTTATATTTATTTTGAATTAAAGTTTGGGGAACCTTGGTAAAATTAAAATTCTATGAGAAGATTGACAGTGCATAGGCTTAGGTGTGTGTGTGTGTGTGACTAAGAGAGAGTGTGCACTTGTGAACTAGCGTGAGAGCATGTTGGTGGTCAGAGGACAATCTGATTATTCCTCAAGTTCTGGGTGTATTAAAGTCTGTTGTGGGATATTTGTACACTGTGTGAAGATGTAATGCTGAACAGCCAATAGCCATGCAGGAGGTATAGGCAGGACTTCTGGGAGATAATCGAGGTGTGCAAGCAGGATGTGCAGGAGGAGAGGTAACTGCCATGAGCCACAATTAATATAAATGGGTTAATTAAGTTACAAGAACTAGTCAGGAACAAGACTAAGCTATAGGCAGAGCTTTCATAATTAATAAGAAGTCTTTGTGTCATTATTTGGGAGCTGGGTGGACAGAGAAAGACACTACAATCTTCCTCCTTTTTTAGGTCAGGTCTTATTGGCCTGGCACTTGCTGATCAAGCTGGGCTGCCTGGCCAGTCACCGAGCCTGCCTGTCTACAGCTCTCCAGTGCTGGGAGTGTATCAACAGCCTAATTTCTTCTTATGCCTCCTCTTCATGTATTTCACTGTCTCTTCCTAGCCTCAATGCTTGAGAATTCTTGCAAATTACTATTGAAAATGTAAAATTTTAAAGTTCCAAATGCTATAAACATAGCAAACATGTTTCTGAAATCAAGTTCTGGTTCTGCAGTGCATTACAGCCTGACTATGGGCTATTCCTACACAATCGGCACACAGGACACCAACTAGCTACTTCAAACTGATTTCAATATGCAAGGTTCTTAACATACAAAGTCACCTGTGTGAGTGGCACTGAAGTGCCTGCTCTGGGATTCTAAACAGGACTCTTAGACCCACAGCTCACTAAGAGAAGGCTGTTCATTCAAGACAACTGTCCCTGACAACTAGGTAAGTGAGCACAGGAGAAAGGGAGTTGGCAAAAGCACAGTAGTAGAGAGGCCTCTGGGGACAAGAGAGGCTTCCTCCCTCATCATACACTCTCATGTACTTCAGAAAGGGGACAGCTCTCTCTTTCTCCTGACTGCCTCCTCTTAGGAGAAACACAGCAGTCCAAGTTTTTGCATAAGTCAATCTGAAATCACAGAGAAGGAAAGCAGACACTGGCACTGAGGTTTTTCCTTATATAGTATTCCCCAAATGGTTCTACACCAGTTATGGGTAAATCCTGGCATGACACAGGATAGAACTTTCAGGTACCACACTTAAATCTGTCTTGGCTTTGTTCTATCATCGGGATCTTCTAAACTATTCCCTTTGGGGTGTCTGTCCTTTGCTGACCGACTCAGATCATCACCAAGCTGGCATCTACATTAGATGCCAGTACTTGTTACTTAGCATGGACTTTCAGAAGTGAGTCCTTCAAGTTTGGACAGGAAGGGACAGAGAACTGTCCTGAGAGGTCAGCCATCAACAGCAAAGCATAATAAATAGATGAGGTCTGCTCCAGTGCACCTCAACTAAGGCCAAGCCCCTCTGCCCAACCCCCTAGGACTTCCTCAATACCTGACCCCAGTCCTCCTCAGTAACACAGAGGGCTTGCTTTTTTCTCTCTTAGGAGATAAAAGTTCTGTGGCAAAATTTCTCTTTAATCTTCGATACAAACTAAAAACTAGTCTTCAGAGAAATAGATTCTGAGAGTGAAAAAGATTATTTACTGAAAAAGAGGTTTAGAAGTGTGTTCCTTTAAAAATCATTAACAATGTTTTAAATACCAATAAATGGTTTAAATTGTTATTCTGTCTTACATGTATTTAATTACAATTTAAAAGTTATTATAAAACTATAGTATCAAGTCTGAACCATTTTCTCATATGTTCATAACAGTGCACAGGAAAGATAAGCCACTTATTTTTAACAGTCACCCATGATGCAACAAGTAGTCCGAAGACAATCACATGTGTGATGGCAGACACACCGATTACAATGGAGCTGAAAGTCCCATCATCCGACTAGTGAGGTACTGCCATCACCCTGCCAGAGCACAGCAAATTCCTCATGGCTGTGATGACACCCCTGTAAATAAATCACTGTGCTGTCAGCAATACACAAGTGTAGCACATACAATTATGTGCAGCATATAATGCTTGATAATGACCTTCAACTACTATGTACTGGCTTGTGTGTTTAACAAACTGTACCTTGTATCATTATTTCTGACAGTCCTAAGCAAGACATTCTGCAGCCATGGCTATGGCTGAGGTAGAATATTTACTTGCCTGTTAGCGGGCACTCAGCTTAATCCCAGGTGCGCGCGCGCGCGCGCACACACACGCGCACACACACACACACACACACACACACACACACACACACCCACACACACACACACACCCACACACACCCTCCCTACTATGATCAGACCTGCTTTAAATCCTTAAAATACCTCAAGTTAGACAGAAAGTTATACAATAATCCTACAGAGAGGAAACCAGGCACTGTAGCAAGATATAATGTGCCTACATTTACTTTCCAATTAATAGATCCATATGGGGTCATCAAATAGCCAGATTTGGTCAAGAAACATCATAGTCAAAGGTACCTCATCTCCAAAACCTTTCTGTAACCACATTGAATGATATATATGTGATAATTACACTTGGTACTACCAGAAATTAATTTTTTAAAGATTGTGTATTGGTTAGTTTTATGTTAACTTGACACAAACTAGGCACTGGACAGGAGGAAGCTTCAGCTGAGAAAAATGCCTCTGTAACATCAGCTGTAGGCAAACCTATAGGGCATTTTCATGGGGGAGGGGCCAGCACATTGTGTGTGTGTGGTGCCATCCCTGGCCTGGTGGTCCTGGGTTCTGTAAGAAGGTGGGCTGAGCAATTCATGAGGAACAAGCCAATAAGAAGCACCCCTCCGTGGCCTCAGCTCCTGCCTCCAAGATCCTGCCCTATTTGAGCTCCTGTCCTGACTTCCTTCTATGATGAACTGTGAAGTGGAAGTGAGGGCCAAATAAACCCTTTCCTCCCCAGGCTGCTTTGGTCATGGTGTTTTATTACAGCAATAGTAACCCTAAGACAGAATAATTGTTCAAAACAATTTCAGAGCACACTGGTGAGTTTTTAAACCTTTGGTGATATACAGAGCAGACTGGGCTCAGAGACCAACAGCGAGCAGAATCCGAGAGCAAGAGAATAGGGAACAGGAGAAAATAGGGTGGGGTAAATGATGGTTCCAAGCTTTGGTGCTAAACTGTATGAGGAAGACAGGAGAATTTCACAGAAATGAATTATCAGAAAAGGTTTATTATCTAGAAAAGTATAAGTTTAGTCTTTCCTTTTTTTTTTTTTTAGTGTATCAGTTTTGAAAACTCAATCTTAAAAACTTATTTCTGATAGCACCAAATATAATTACCCAAGATGAGGTGCCTTTGACCATATGGTTTCTTGACTGAATCTTGCTATTACTGAATCTTGCTATTAGATCAAAATAGGAAAAATAATGCATTTAAAAATAAGTCATCAGCCGGGCAGTGGTGGCGCATGCCTTTAATCCCAACACTCGGGAGGCAGAGGCAGGTGGATCTCTGTGAGTTGGAGGCCAGCCGGGTCTCCAGAGCAAGTGCCAGGATAGTCTCCAAAGCTACACAGAGAAACCGTGTCTCAAAAAACAAACAAACAAACAAAAGTCATAGTCACTTCCTGAATAGAGAAGGCATTTTTTTTCTTTCTCCTTCCTTCCTTCCTTCCTTCCTTCCTTCCTTCCTTCCTTCCTTCCTTCCTTCCTTCCTTCCAACAGGATTTCTGTATGACCCTGGCTGTCCTGGAAGTGACTGCCTCCCAAGTGCTGGGATTGAAGGCATGCACCACCACAGTTTGTGACTGGAAGGATGAGTCAGTAACACCCAACGGCATGTCAGATTTTAGCCGGATTCAGTGTCAACAGTTCAGTGACATACACCTATGTATAAGCAGAAAGTAATCTATTAGAAACCATCAAGAAAATGTTTTCTATATTTTGCTGTTAAGCATAATTATAATTAGGTAAAAAGAAATTCACTATTCTACATGCATTCTAGAATACGAACTCTGACAAAGACCACAGTGATAATAGAAGACAGTTGCTCCAGAAGAAAAGAAAATGTAAAACCATCTAATTCTTTACATTATGTCTGTTAACTCATTATTCCAAAGTGCTAGCAAGCACTCCTGTTTATGAAGATGTTCTGTCTGGCTATGAAGAAAGCAATTGTTTCATGCTGACTGCATTCTGAGGTTCTATTCAGCTTGCACAGACAATTTGCATCAACCTGTGACTAGTGATACTATCACTTAGTGGTGCTCCAGATAGCTATGACCTCATGGGCTCTTAATATTGAGGATCTCATTTATTAATTAAAGTCTCTGGAACATTCATGAATTCTGACTTTAATACAATGGTGTTTTATTTGTTGTCGTTAATTAAAATGTAAAACCCAAATATATTCAGGGTTGGAGGAATTATTCAGCAGAAGGGCTCATAAAGACACAAACAAGGACAGAAACAACTGAATAATGGACACATCAATGTCACTATTGTAATATTAAATATCATCCTTGGGAAAACAGCATAAAACTGCATCTGTGGGAGCTTCCTGAGCTAAGAGTGCTGCCCAGCATGAACACTGGTGCCAGGGAATGGAGCTGACTGCTTCAGACTATCACTTAAAGATCCCTTCATCATAAGCTATACTTGCTACAGGCAAATCTAGCAGCATTAAAAACACTCACTGTAAGCTAAAGCTGAATGGGGACATCAGATGGTTTCCAAGAGGGGAATAGAGAGAACATAGGAAGAATCTATCAGAATGCTGTTCCTACTTCTGTAAAAGGCAGACTTTATGGTGAAGGTGAAAGGGAAGATGCAGAACGATATGTATTGTGAGGACAGAGTGAGCCTCAGACGAGTGTGCCACCTCCTTCTGGTCTGGCTTTGGAATAATCAGATCTCCCTGAAAGTGGTGTATAACCCTTTGTGGATCATGCTGACATCTTCAAATCACACTTGAGTAACTTGTCTCAAACTGTTCAAGGTCTCTAGCAATTGTGTAACATCAGTATCTAGGATCACTTCTGCACACCTTGTGAGTGGTGTTAAATAGGAAAGGTGTTTGTTTCTAACAGAAATAGTTTTAACATTTGAATTCAAAAGAAATGAGTTGTTACCCAGCTCTTATGACAGCCAAGCAAAGAGCAAAAGAAGGGAATAATTAAAGACGTTGCAAATGGAGGTGCTGGCAGAGCTGGCCCAACATGAGAAATGGAGCTCCCAAGGCAGCCTTTGTGCAGAGAAAAGGCCACTTGCAAGACTCTCTTCCTTTTGTCCTTTAAAATAAAGCCTGACTACAAAAGAAAAGTTAAAAACTCTGATGTAGTCCTACTTTTAAAGTTAGCTCTAAGTTCTTACTCAAGTCTGTGTGTTACCACCGATGAGTGGTTCTGATTAGCTAGTCACACCTCCATGAACCAACTGTAGATCAAACATATTCAGGAAAAAAAAGCATCTGTATTGAATACCAAGGCATTTTTCCTTATCACTAGTCCCTAAACAACAGAGCACGGCAGTTATTTATACACTTCACATTGACTGTTACAAGCATCCACAGGTGGTTCCAGGGCATGGACAATGTCCTGGGTTAAGCACAAGTACCATTTCAAAGGATTCATCAGATTTTCAGGGTCCCACTGGGGGTCCTGATACTTCCCCTGCCACACCAAGGACAGCTGTAATTAGACTTGGAATTACAATTATAAACTAAGATACTACTTCTTTTTCAGATATTTTAATGATCTGACCAAATCTTCCCAATTATCTGACGATTCTTTCCAATATAATACACTAAATTTAAGAGCTAGGTAGAAGATGCTGTCGGGGAGGCCAGTACAAGACTGATCCAGACCCCTGAACATGGATGTCAATAAGGAGGCCTCTGCACTCCAGGGAGGCTCTGGTGGTGGATTAGTATTTTTCCCTGGTGCAAGAAGGGACTTTGAGAGCCCATCCCATGTGAAGGGTTACACTTTGGCCCTGGACACATGGGAAAGGGCCCAGAACCAGCACAGGAAGATTTGGTGGACTTTGCAGAGCCCCCGTTGAGGGCCCTACCCTGCCTGGGGAGTGGTGGGTGGATGGGGTGGGGGAGGAGGGATGGGGTGAGGGGAGGGAGAGGAAGAAGGGACTTACATGTGAAACAAGCTTGTTCCCTAACTAGAACAACAACAACAAAAAACCCAAGTAAAAAGGTAGAAAAAAAAAAAAAAAAAAAAAGAGCTAGGTAGATCTTAAATTCTAGAGAACACAGCATTGAAAACATACTGAAAAGTAAGATCAATAGTTGTACTGCCTATTTTTAAGTCAACTTGAGGCAGGCTAGAGTCATCAGAAAGGAGGGAGCTTCAATTGAGAAAATGCCTCCATAAGTTTGGGCTGCAGGCAAGCTCTACTGTAGGGCATTTTCTTAATTAGTGATCTATGGAGGAAGGCCCAGCCCATTGAGTTCTATAAGAAAAGAGGCGGGGCAGCCGTGAGGAGCAAGCCCATAAGCTGCACCCCTCTGTGGCCTCTGAGTCAGCTCCTGCCCTCACTGCTTTTGATGATGAACTGTTCTATGGAACTGTGAGCAAAATAAACCCTTTCCTCCTCAACTTGTTTTTGGTCATGTTTCATCACAGAAATAGCAACACTAAGACAATATCCATTGCTTGTTTAATACTAAAAGTACACCGAGCAGGAAACACAAGAAGAGATGCAGAACTTGAGGAGAAACCATTGCAAACACACCAGGATGGCTACAATCACAAAGATGAGCAAAGAAAAGTTGGCACAGACATGGAAACTCTACCCCTCAAATGCTGCCCAGTGTAACGGGTTGGCCACTCTGACAACACCTGCAGTCATCTCTAGTCTGTGAGCAGTCCACTCTGCTGACTGGTAACAAAGCAGAGGTCACACACACCTTTACTTTTGGGGATGTATTATCTGATGACTCAGGGTAAAGTGATAAAACAGATTCGATTTCTTAAAATAGCAAATTAAAACAATTAGTAGGGGAGGGAGACAGTGAACTGGTTTAAAAGTATGTGCTATAACTCTAGGTGACAGACAAGGGTCCATCAGAGTAACTCTTTCACTTCTAACACTTGAAACTTTCTACAAGGAAAACAATTTAAATTGCTGTTATAAGGTGGCTGATAATTTTCCAGAGAGTAAAAGATGTTTTTCTAGAAAGAAAATAATTCTGCCATCATAATTTAGGGAATTTTCTATGGAATCCTTAGATTGCTAACTGTCTCCGGATCCAGGAGGCCTGTTGGGATAAGGATGATTCCCATCTGCTCAACACCAGCTGTTTGTACAGCTGTTATGCCAATGACTCCCTCCTCACGAGACAGGTTGGTCAGTACTTACCATGAACCGACATAATGCCTTCCCTGCTATAGACAAGACCCTGATTTCAGCTGCCGGGAAACTGTCAGAAAACTATGCAAAAATCTTTCAAAGATTCCTTTGATGTGAGTGGTGCTCATCGTGAACAACTATTTATACACACACAGGGACACACCCATTTCCACTTTGCATGTGCTCACAAACACATGCAGGCACAAATTTCTCTGCTGAATGAAGGAAATCCATAAATTTTTCTTGTCTATGACACTGATTTATTTTGTTTTTATTTGAATCTTAAGACATACAAATGTTTTCTGATAGATAAAACTGTCCAAACGGGTGTTTTGGATTTTCTAGAATATACATCTTTTCAAATGTTTCCCATCTTCCAAGGCTTCAACTCTTTAAGGTAAAATAAACGATCTGATCATGTCACTCTCATAATTGGTCTGGATTCTGTTACTACAGGGAAGAGGTATCATTTGCAGATTCTTTTTAACCTTCTACAGGGGACTGTTCTAAATTTAACTAGTACCCTCCAAAACTCATATTCTAGATTTAGAGAAATTACAGAAAGACATTAGAGAAAACCATCCAATGAGGGAACACATACAATAGAAAGAGAAAACAGCTTGGTATCTTTTCTTCAAACAGTGACATATCAATTACAAATTACTAACAATTAGTAAAAATGTTTTCTGAAGACACACCTTATCAAATAAACTATAAAGACAAATTTTAATGTATTTGTCTTTTCTCCATATTTTATTCCTGTTTTCTTCCTCATCACCAAAACTCCATTCCTTAGTTGGATAAATGGAGGGTGAAAAATAACCAAGTGCAAGGTACTCTAACAGACCAGAGATGTGATGCTCCCAGTCAAGCACAGCTGTGTGTGGGATCAGAGAATCTGAACATTAAGGAAGTTCATTGTCTCTGTGTGCTGCTGTCAGCCAGACAGGGTTGGCTGAGCCTCCCAATGCACTTCTTCCCATTGGGCAGAACAGCAGATAAAGAATGATTTTAATGCTAGACCAGTGGTTCTCAACCTTCCTAATGCTGTGACCCTTTAATACAGTTCCTCATACTGTGATGAACAAATTATTTTGCTGCTATTTTGTAACTGTAATTTTGCTACTGTTATGAATCTGTTGCTATAGATATGTAGAATATCAGATTTGTAACCAACCCCCAAAGGGGTCTTGACCCACAGGTTGAGAACCAATGTGCCAGAGTGAGTGGAAGCAATGTTCTGCCACAGTTTCAATGCTGACATTACACACTAGCCACATGCACTTACATAACTGTGTCTATTGAAATTAAAAAACAAAGTCTGCATCTTCAAAGTGTTGTGAGTCTAGATTTGTGTGCAAAGAGTAATTAGTAATTAGCATCAATGAAAATGGCTGCACCTTAAGTGTCCTCTTTCTACCTGACTCTCCTGGTCTAGCATACATTTAGGCCTGTAAATCCTGAGTACAAATTAAGTATGCATGCACATTAAACCTCCACAATAAGGCTGCAAACTCCTGAGGGCAGAATCACAGTGCCTTCATCTCCAGGTTCTTTGCTCCCTTCTACTCTTCTTCCCACTATTAGCCAGTTTTCACAGTATCTGTGGTAGCACAGGCAATAAATATCCTCATGAAAACTCAAACAAGAACTGCACCAGCTGACTGTCCTCCCTAAAGTGCGTCAATAAAACCACCAGGGGCCATTTAAAGAGGAAAGGAAACACCATGATTACTATGGCAGACCAGGCCCCCATAAGCCTCAGCGGTTGAGTTCCCATGGTAAACACACAATGTCCTCTTAAGGAGCTAGCAGCACCCTACATTTTCACAGTGTTTCTATTAGCCCCTTAGACCATCTCAGTGAGAATAAGCATTCATGAAACACATATTGTTAGAAAATACACAGAAGGCAAAAGTTTCCTTCTAGTGGTATCACTTGCTGCAACATGCCATTGTATAAATGTTATTATTTATCATAAGATAAGGGATATCACTTGCAGATTTCTTTTAATCTTTTACAGGGTACTGCTCTGAATTCAACTGGCATCCCTAAGATTTCATATTCTAGATTCAGAGAAATTAAAGAAAGATGTTAGGGAAAGCTCTTAGATGAGGAAACACATTGCCCAGAAAGAGAACAGAGCTCAGTGCCCCCTTTCTTTAAAAACAGTGGCATGTCAATTACAAATTACTGACAAATAATTAGTAAAAATGTTTTCCAAAAGCACACCTTGTCAAATAAATTGAAAAAAAACCCAAGTTTTAGGATCTATTTAACAATTCAATAAACCTCATCATTTTAGTAACTTTTGACATATTTTAATTGGTGGTGATAATAGCAGGAATGATAATACTGCTTACTTACTACTTACCAAAACTGTTGCCTATAACAAGGTGAAGACTGTTACCATTATTTTCCATTAGCAAAATCCAGCTTCAGTGAGGTTAAGCATCCTGTCAAAGTGGAATATCCCTACGCAGCTGAGGATAAGCTTGAGCTTCTGGTCCCCCCTGCCTCCACCTCCCAAGTCCTCAATGACAAGTGTATACCACCATACCCAGTGTGTGGTGTGCTGGGGCTCTAACCCAGGGCTGCACTTATGCTAGGCAAATACTATCTAGTTACTTAATGGCCTACAGAACTACTTCTGTGTTCACATTCTTAACAAAGATGGGTGTCTCAAACTCAGGCCAAAGTTACGTTTTGGTAAAACCTTCATCATAGAGTTGTTAAGCACTGTAGGATGTACAGTACCTTGAGCTGGATGATGCTCCACCACACTTCCCAAAGCCTCCGGTAATAAAGACCTCTCTCCAGACACTACCAAGTTTCCTGGGAGCAAAGCTGCTTCAGTAGCAGACTCAGCCATGGTGTTGGCCATCAAGAGCACATTTGTTGGCAGCAGGACACTTTCATGTTTTAAATTACTCGTGGGGGGAAACTATTTCAACTGATGATAAATGGTTAAGTAAAAAGTCTTAGTATCTAAACTCAATAAATTATATTATCATGTTTTCTTGCATCTATACATGAAAACTATAAAATCATGAGCCTATAACAGACCAAAACTTTTTACTTTCATGAGTGTAGTTCTTCAAAGTAATCTTTTGGGGGCAGATGTACACAGTTGTTTTGTTGCAGGAGAGGGAAGTGTCAAATCATAATTTTAGAAGTGTTAAGCATGGCTTAGAGCTACTTGCCTCTCTTGTTTTCATGACCTTCTTTCCCCAAAGCACCGACATCCAAACCATGCCATATTATCACGAAAGTAACACTTGACTAGAGTGCTATGAAGTTTTACCACTATTTTCAAATTGTGTTTTGAATATTTTTTTGTGTGCTTTCACAGGAAGTCTAATTTGAAAGGATATCGTTTGTTACAATTGTAGATACTGGGCAAACAAGAAAAAAAACAAAACCCAATGAACCCCAAACAGCAGATAACACTCAGGAACTGTAGGCAGGGTCACCAGAAAAAAAAAAAAAAAAAAAGCTTGAGAAAGCTGAAAAACAGCCATCAGAAAAGCACTCAAACAGCTGGGGAAATGGCCATGCTCCGGGCCACAGTAGTAAGAGCCACAGGAGAAGCCAGGAAAGACCCTCTCCTCCTGGAGCCAATTCAAAGACTTCTGCTGTGTCAGCAGGGCAGCATGGAAACTCTGATCAAGTGATTTAAGACTTAAATGGAGTTCAAGACTGACAAACAGAATATGATGAGACCATGGAAAAGAAACTTGTATCAGATCCACACATCATCTCAACAAAACAAAGTCATAAAAAAATCTCAACAGTGCAAAAGAGCATGTAAATGAGTTAAATACATAAAATGGGAGATTAAAAATTACATATGGTGTCTGTCAACTTGACTGCATTATGCTTCAATAAAAATATAAAACCTTTTGATAGGTTCCAATCTGTCATGCTGTTGGAGCAGTACCACCTAAGTGACACATGTATTTAAGGTAAGCGATGCTATCAATGAGCACACTGGAAGACAGGAGAAATTCCACACAACTGCCAGGAGACATGTGAACCCTACAGTGAAAGGAGATTTCACATCTTCAGTGAAAATTTTGCTTTAGTTTCCCTTCACTGTGTGACAAAAGCTAACTGTAGACAACCTATTTGAACCTGCTAACCATATATAGCCCAAACTCCAGCTCACTGTGCCATCTATACGGAGGCCTAAAGGATGGCCATATGCTGGAGGCTAAAGAGGAAAGATTTTAAATCTCTGGACAGAAGAATTAGTGACCAGAGCCTGGTGGTGGTATATGTCTTTAATCCCAGTACTTGACAGATCGAGGCAGGTCGATCTCTGTGAGTTTGATACCAGCCTGATCTACCAATCAAGTTCCAGGACAGCTAGGGCTGTTACACAATAGAGGGGAAATTTTAACTTTTCATGAATGAAAAGTATAGAACTATTGTCAGATTCACCTGATACTAAGGAAAGACAACGTTAAAATTGGTAAGTTTTTAAATTTAAATTTGAATTCTGGAAGCCAATGTTGTAGCCTAGAGTACTTATCAGTACATGCAAGGCAATGAAC
Organism: Cricetulus griseus; assembly: GCF_003668045.3. NCBI lineage: Eukaryota > Metazoa > Chordata > Mammalia > Rodentia > Cricetidae > Cricetulus > Cricetulus griseus. Next base: position 84,377,488 of record NC_048597.1, read on the forward strand.
TCAACATTGCAAAATATGACTATATATAAAAATTGAATTGTTATGCTTTAAATTTTTAAATTATTTAAAGATAAAACCAATAATAGCTATAGACACTGAATACTAGAACTTCTATAAGAAAAAGCTAACTTTTAAATAAAGTTGTACTCTATACACACAGAAGGAAAAGTAGAAGGGGACCTTGCAATTTACCCAAGTTGAAATCAATTATCTTAAACTATGATTAACATTATATGAAACAATTAAAACCTATATAAGAGAAAATGTATATTAAAGAGGAGACTGGCTTAATTTTGTTTAAAAGTTATATTAATGCAACAAGTAGAAGATAGGAAAGGAGGGAAATACATTTAATAGAGGCAAAATTAGCAAAAAGAAGGCACTGATTTCCCTTAGTGCAGAGCTGAAAGCTGCCACCTGAGGATTGCATAGGACTGACTTTCCTCGGGACCAAGGGAAGACAGAGGTAGGAAACAAACAAAAAAACAAAAACAAAAACAAAAAAATAAATAAATAAATAAAATAAAAAAAAAAAAAAACAAAACTGGCTAGTTCGTAAAGAAGTCAGTTTCTTATCCCCATTACTCATGTTCATAAGGAGCCAGAGGCTGCGCCCCTGGAGACCAGTCAGATGCAGGACATCCTAAGGTTTTTTGAGACTCTGAGAGCGCACATGTGGTTACTGCTTGTTTATGTGTCGGGTACCAGTCAGGCATCTTGCATACTGTGCTCAGCATAAGGCTCAGCAGCTGTCCTTTAAAGAGAATTCCCTATCCTGAGAAAACGATTGCTTCACAGTAGTCACCTTAAAATTCAAAGCATAAAACTGGTGACAGACAGGATTCCTGAGTTCAGATTTCTGCTTTATCCCCTTCTTCCCAAAATTTTTACAAGGATTCTGATGTACTTTTCTGTGCACGGATTATGAAACAGAGCTTACAGCACAGCAAGTCAGCCCACATCACAATGATCTGACTGTATGAACATATGGCCTCATGGACCCATGATCAACATACACAACACAGTCATACACAATCTTGGATTTCAGGGCATCAAAACTAATCTGGAAGACTTAGAAAAAAAATTAAATAGTAAAACCACCATCTGAATCAGAAACAGGACCATTTAAGGTAGATGAACGATTATAAGCAAAAGTCTGTATTTAAATCGTTGGAAATAGTTGCTTATCCCATTGGTCCACCCTTCTCTGTGAGGAATATGGCTGTACACAGTATGTCTTCTCAAAAGAAGGGTCACCTACCAAATCTTTCCTACTTAGTGCAACCACAGAAACTACTAAGACAAACATTATCGTTCTTTTGCAGGTTTTTGTCTTCCCATATTCTTACTGTATGGAATGGTTGAAACAAGTGTAATGTTCAAGATGTTAAGATGTAGCTGGGGAGATGGCTCCATGGTTAAAAGTGCTGGCTGTGCAACCATGAGGACCTGAATTCGGAACCCAGCACCCACATCACAAGCCAAGCATGGGCTCATGGCACACTTGTGTCCCCAGTGCTGTGAGATCTTTCTGTTTGTCAGCCTGGCCAAAAAATAGGAGCTTCAGGATGAGGGAGACTGCCTTAAATGAGCAACGCAAAGACTAACAGAAGACACAAAACAATCCCCCTGCCCCTGGGCCTCTGATTGCACACAGTCAGGTATGCCTGAACTAACACATACTCACGCATATAATTTTGTGTATGTGTATATGTGTAAAGATTTCTAGAAAACAATGGGCATTAGAAACACTTCCAGAATAAACTGGTGTGCACCCAATGTATAGCCCCACTTTCTGTATCAGTAAATTATATACATGATAGCCCATGGATAAACTGCAGTGGAGGAAAACAAGTATTCCACTAATGACAGCTCTCATATATAAAGAACGACTGACTCATTAACCTTTACATTGTTCTTTTTCAAAAAGGAAAATAATCAGAAAATATCTAATGTCAGGCTGGAAAACAGGGTTCAGCGCTCTGCCAATTCCTACTGACTTATAATAGCTTCCAGAAAAGCAACACAACAAACCACTCCATTAAGGTCCAGATCCTGAAGCCATTCTAGGTCAGTGTAAATAGTTATGACTGTCATGTCTGCCATGATCATAGTGAAGTGCTACAAGGCCATGTATGTGATGCCAATTTACAAGGCAGTCATTAATGATCTACTCTACACCATTAAAATCACCTCCCAAAGTCCTTAGGATTTTGAAAAAAAAAATACATTTTATTTTTGCTTTTGAATGTGTGAGAGCACACATGGAGGACTTTCAGAAGTTGGTTCTCTCTCCACTATATGGGGCCTAGAAATCGAATGAAAGTCAAACTTGGTGGCAAGCACCTTAGCCACTAAGCCACCTCACTGACCCCCTAAAATAGAAAAAGAGTAGTTAAACACTGAATGTGTAGCTACCCCACTGCACTACTGCATACCACAACTTTACAAATATCTGTATGAATATTAGCTCACAGGACACCAACACCTCTCATTCCTTGGCTTGTAGACGACTCATAAAATAGTTCTATTTGGACCATGAAGGAGGCAGTGGCTCCAACCGCCAAAGTTATGTCTAGATGTAAAACTGCAAATTAGGAGGCATGCACTTTTCTATCAGAAAAGTTAATTGGAAAGAAATAGATTTCTTTAGCGACTAGGACACTGCTCAGTGGGGAACACCTCCCTAGCATGTGTTCAAGTCACAGCACTGAAAAAACAAAAAAAGATTCCAATTATCTAAAGAACATTAAAACACAGATCATATATTTAACTCTATCAATTTCTCTTCAAAATAATGTAACTATTAAACATCCATGAGTTCTTTACAGCTCCTATCACAGACACACTGGGAACATAGAATGAGAAGTACCCACAGGCCTCTGTCAACATGGAGCTCATTGTGTGGCCATGTGACAGGGAAGGCAAGCCTTGAGCTAGGCAACCGTGCACAGTGCTCCAATGGAAACCATAGCTTTCTAGAAGAGGGCACAGGGGAGGGGCTGGGCAAGGCTTTCATTCAGGCAGCTCTAAGGTCAGAAGAGGAAGGTAGATGAAACTGCACAACACCACACTACAGGCTGTGAAGACTTCAGGTTAGAAAAGGAAGGTACTTGGCACATTTGGGGAAACAGACAAACTGTAGAAACTTCTGGGAATTCATGGATTTTATTTTTAAACAAAGGAAAGCAAATTACTGTCAGTAAGAAGCAAAATCTGGATAAACACTAAAACCAACATAAGACATTTTGATAAAATATAAAATGTAAATATAAAATATAAAAAGTTATTTTTTTAATTCACTGTTCAATTCTGTTTTCAATGAGAATAAAGGAGGCTTCAGTCAACGCAGGCTGTGCTTGGGGAGATGAACCCTGAGGAAAGCAAGGAGAAGAAAGAGACATCACAGTGTTAGTGACACTTCTCTTGAGTGTCTAATGAAATGAGGTTCAGAATAATAAAAGCAGCTATGTGTTCAAGAAGATTAACTTCTATTCTGAGTAACTGGGCCTACTCTAAGAGAAAATAGAGGTCCCATTTATGATGTTTCTAAAAGTAGAATATGTAATTTTGCTACAGGTTTTGTGACCTAGTTCCTTAAATGTTACAAGCAATGAAGTTTTTCAACAGTTGTATCCTTTAGCATTTACTTAAAACTGCTTGTTCAACTACAGATTTTATCAAGATACACACACACACACACACACACACACACACACATTTTACCAGACAGCAAACTTAATCTAGAAAAGAAATTCATGGTGGCAATGTAAAAGCACTGAAAATAAAACAGAAACTCCTGTTGTTCACACAAAGACCATTCTCTACACAGGGAGAGATACAACTAGTGCATAATGAAAAATAATGACAATTTCATTTCTGAGGCACAGGCAGAGAAAATCTAGACTTTAGCAGCCAGTCAAACACAGGTGAGCACATCCTCTCTGAAGCACCATAACAGGCTCAGGACTCAAGAGTGACACAGTCATGTTCTACCCATGTCATCAGCACCAGGGGCAAATGGCCTAAGCTTGGTGAAGGGGGGTTTCAGGGTACTGTGTCTGCAAATAAAGCTTTATGAGAAACAGTGCAGCACTCCTGGGATAACTGGTCACATGTACTAGTTGTCAGCCAAAGTCCCAAGACAGAATAATAGGAGTTTTTACCAGAATACATTTTATTAGCTAATTTTAGTGTCTACTTCAGAAAACCTCGAAATAAAAGGAAACAAAGCTGCCATGCCTTGGGAGCTGTCTTGTCTATTTTAGAGAACCGGCCCACACTGGCTGGTAGAAACAACTCAGGAAGGCAGCTGCTTCTGCATGGAAATGTTATTAAAAGAAAATCAATTTCTTCCTCTTCCATTAAATACATGTTGAATAAATATTTAAAGAATATTATTATTAGTTCCCAGATGACAACAGTGTGGCCCATCCCTAAGGTCAGGAGCAATTGCAATGTTGCTCCAGTGTGACTAAGAACCAAACAGGGCTGTTTAACTGTGGCACATTGCACATAGCAAGTCCCTCAGGAAAAGGGTTCCTTCAAGGGCGATTCCCAAGAGGAGCTGCTGAGAGAGAAGGGAAGGAGGGAAATGCTTCTGATGAATCTACTGCAGACTTCTAAGATCCTATAGATGGAATGCTATAAAACAAAAAATTAAATAAACACTTGAAATGGCCATGAATCTACTATGGAGCAAAGATGCTAACACAAAAATTACTTTACCCAAGTTCAAGCATTCTGACGTTAAATCTGTTAATGACGTGAAAAAGTAAATTTGAAAGTGCCAGAAGCCAAAGAATATGTACAATGCACAACTGAAAAACAAACACAAGCTGTTTCCTCTGCCTACAACCACAAACAGCATTTGGCAATGTTTATGGGGGACAAACATCTGGGGGAATTCTTGGTGTACTCAGGTTGCATGCAAATGAACCAATGTGGAGGCTTCAGATGGGTCTTCACACCTAAGACCCACATGGAGGCTTCAGGTGGGTTTCCCAACTACTGAACACCTCTGACATAATAGGTGACAACCCAAAGAGAAAACTACCAAGGACATCTAGAAGTCCCTCCTTCCTGCAGTGAAGAGACTGAACTTACTTTATTTTCTGGGGCTACCTCAGGCTCAGTAATCTACACATTTGTAATGTGGATAATTTTAGCATCCTCCCATAGTTACCTTTTTTTTTTTGTAAAAAATCATCACAAATATCATTTATTATGCAATGATGATTCCAGTCCTTACCAGATAGATACTTAGATATTTCCACTACACTTTCAGGATGCTGTGCTGGGAACCTTGCCAACTTCTTTGGAGCACCCCCCCACCCCTACAGCAGGGTTGACTTAAATGATATGTAAATGAATATGAATTAAATCATTTTAACTGTAGGGCCTTCTGTAAACAATGCAATATTGTTCATATTAGCCATGCTATTCTGTGTACAGTCCCTTTCTTTTCTCAAAGCTATGTGGCCTTGAGGATGCTGCCTACGTTAGGAAAATAACTATGGCCCATGAAGTACTTATCTTAGGAAGCAACCATTCTCACAGAAGCTGTCTGTTGAGACTATAACTGCAAAGTTCTTGCAATGGACTGAATATCAAATTATTGTCTAAACTACCAGCAAATATGTCAAGAATAAAAGCAAAAAGCACACTCCATATTGACCTCTGAAAACCTCTAGGAGTATATTTTATGAATCTGGTTATAAAAATCTGTGTATTTTGCTGTTGAGAGTAGAGACTGCTGTAAACTGGAATCATCTAGCCTGTCTTCCAAGATGTAGAACTCAAGTTTTATTGGCTGCATGCTGTGATTTCCCCAATGACAAAAACTCCACCAATGCTACTGGGGCTGCTTTGTCAGTTATTTTTAAAAAAATATCATCTGTATCACAAGCCTTACAGTAGAGCATAATTATAGATGCTTTTTAAAAGTCACATCATCAGAAGATCAATGCTAGAATCAAGTTTGTGAAATGGAATATTTAAGTATAAATCCACACATACATGTATGAATGAATGAATGTGTGAATTTATGTGTTCAATCCCTCCTCCACAGCTTCCAGTTTAGCAAATTATTGTGGTTCACTCAGAAATTCTATCTTAGGTCCTCATTTCAGGTCACCAGTATAGCACATATTATGTCAAATGCAATGCCCAAACACTGCACTATACCACCATTTAGCTGGGGCAAGGAAGAAAAGTAAGACAGCAAGCCCAGATCACCCTCACAAGCTTTCGAGATCAAGACATCTAAATTTAAACTGAGGGGAAAGGATACTATCACACGCATCCTTCTCAGTCAGGAAGAGAAAGTTAATATCTGTAAAGCCTTCAAACCACAGGAATTCAGAGACACTTCACATCAATTATTGAAGAAACAGCTAGTCTCTTGTAGAGCAAAGGAAAGAGAGGGTTAGGTCACTTGACCAGAGTATAAACACTGTGTGCTTCCTTCCTTTTCCTGCCAATAAAAAGACAGAGAGAGGCCTAATGAGTTCTCAAATAAAACCAATCAATCATTTTAAGGATATTTCTCTGACCAAGAGCTATTTCTAAACAATGGTGCACTTTCTGTAACTGTTAGAGTTACCATATTTTAAAGGTGCCTATTTCATACACCACGTATGGAACAAATGTGTCTGAGGTCAACACTAATAGTATGTAACAGTTTGCATACCCAGACAGCAGACTTAAATAAAAACTACAAATTTCCTCTGTAAGGCTCTCCCCTTTCTCAATGTTCCCGAAACAAAACCATTCTCAAATGCTCCACTTTTCAAAGCCTTCATATATTTCAAATTTTTAAAAGAAAGAATAGTGACTATATAAGCTTTGGATTTGAACTCTTGATAATAGTAATACTGATGATTTTTAAGGCATGACCAGCAAGTTATGAATGTTTTAAAAATAACTACATTGTAGTTATACAATCGTGTATTTTGTCAGTTTTCTTTTTATGTGTAAAGAAAAAAAGAAAAGAATCACACTGGCAAATCAGAAATAATTCAGAAAGAATCCAAGGATGTGCTTTCACTCAAAAAATTAATAATCAACCATCATCAATGTCAAGGTCTAAGCAGCAAGATCTGAGACCTGTCACAGAGGATAACTCAAGGGCATCACCACTCCAACTTTTCTATAGAGAACCCTGAAAGGTTCTGTCTCCACTGTTTAGATTAAAGCCTACCATGGTCTCTTACTTAACTCACAGCACTAACACAGGCTACTTTCTTGCTTTGGGGAGAAGTTCTAATGAAGTTCCTAGTGACAGTAGAATGTCAGTGATTACATGATCACCAGCATCTCAGGGAGAGGCCCTCACAACTTTACAGTAGAATAAACAGATGTTCTACACTCTTTGCAACCCATGAGTTTTTCACTCATGGTCCTTATTATTTGAAATTGTGTTTAATATTCAAAACTGTTTCACTTTTTTGTGAGCTATTTTCTATTCTTGGTCTGCTGTCCTAAAGCCTTAACTATGAACAGTACTAAAAACAACAGATTAAGTTATATGTGCAGTGAACTTGACCACATGCTAGATAAATGCTGCCTCTGCTGTTTTGTCTTCCTCCTTCTAGACAGGGCTTCCTATGACCTAGAGCCCAATCCTCAACTCACAGTCTTCCTTGCTCGGAAGCCAGTGCTGAGGTCAGGGTGGGCAGCACCACAGCCTGCCTGTATGCTGCCTTTTTGCTCATAATAAACAGTTAAGTGCATATTCCTTGAGTCCTACCAAGCTCTGAAAACAATGCCCGAGTTTAAATTTGGCTTCATCAGGCAGCAGCAAAATGCTTAAAAATCTCTTTTCAGCTTCCTTACCTGTAAAAGGGGGTAATATCTACCTCAGAGAATGGTAGGAAACTTAAGTTAACATGTATAAAGCACTTAAGACTAGTGCTCACCGGCCCATCAGTAATACCTGCCTGCTCACTGAGTTAATTGTATTTAATTGCTGAAAGTAACACAAGGCAAGGAGACATAGCTAGAAAAGGGGTCTGTGATTAAAAGCTATGAAATGTTTACCATTTCCTTAACCTATTAACAAGACATGTATTTGATTACACCAGCTTCATTACAGAGTCTCCCTTACTCCACTAAACTGACC